>NC_090931.1:1283838441-1284141471 GCF_040938575.1 Ambystoma mexicanum | reverse complement strand
CAGCCTCCACCAGCCCCCCACTCATGTCTACCACCACCCCCACCACCCAGCCACCAGGGGCACCCTCCACAAGGCCCCCACTCATGTCTCCCACCACCCCCACCCCCAGCAGTGCAGGGGCAGCCTCCACCAGGCCCCCACTCATGTCTACCATCACCTCCACCCCCCAGCAGTGCAGGGGCAGCCTCCACCAGGCCCCCACTCATGTCTCCCACCACCCCTACCCCCCAGCATCCAGGGGCACCCTCCACCAGGCCCCCACTCATGTCTACCATCACCCCCACCCCCCAGCAGTGCAGGGGCAGCCTCCACCAGGCCCCCACTCATGTCTCCCACCACCCCCACCCCCCAGCAGTGCAGGGGTACCCTCCACCAGGCCCCCACTCATGTCTACCATCCCCCCAGCAGTGCAGGGGCAGCCTCCACCAGGCCCCCACTCATGTCCCCTATCACCCCCAACCCCCAGCCACCAGGGGCAGCCTCCACAAGGCCCCCACTCATGTCTCCCACCACCCCCACCCCCCAGCAGTGCAGGGGCAGCCTCCACCAGGCCCCCACTCATGTCTACCATCACCTCCACCCCCCAGCAGTGCAGCGGCAGCCTCCACCAGGCCCCCACTCATGTCTCCCACCACCCCCACCCCCCAGCAGTGCAGGGGCACCCTCCACCAGGCCCCCACTCATGTCTCCCACCACCCCCCAGCAGTGCAGGGGCAGCCTCCACCAGGCTCCCACTCATGTCTACCATCACCTCCACCCCCCAGCAGTGCAGGGGCAGCCTCCACCAGGCCCCCACTCATGTCTCCCACCACCCCTACCCCCCAGCATCAAGGGGCACCCTCCACCAGGCCCCCACTCATGTCTACCATCACCCCCACCCCCCAGCAGTGCAGGGGCAGCCTCCACCAGGCCCCCACTCATGTTTCCCACCACCCCCACCCCCCAGCAGTGCAGGGGCACCCTCCACCAGGCCCCCACTCATGTCTACCATCCCCCCACCCTCCAGCAGTGCAGGGGCAGCCTCCACCAGGCCCCCACTCATGTCCCCTATCACCCCCACCCCCAGCCACCAAGGGCAGCCTCCACCAGGCCCCCACTCATGTCCCCCAGCCAACATGTCACCACAATCTAGATCCCTGGCCCTTATGGTCAGCCTCCAAATGCCAAACACCCACCTGAGTATTGCATCCACCCACTTAGAAATGGCAAAAACATGATACAACCCCAATTGCAGGTTTGGAAATGAACACATGTCCCTCACATACACCCAATGGGTGTCAGTGAATGTCAAAACCCATATCATGATAAGCATGAAACCAATGAGATGATACTACACATTGAGGTTTGAAGAAAAAATATGTATTAAAAGCAACATAAATTGAATCAAAAATAAACTAACAATAATGGAAATTGAAAAACAAATAAACCAGCAGGTACGTGAAATAATGCAAAACCACAAATCATAATGCAAAGGAAAGGTGTCCAAAGTCACAGTCCACAAAAGTAAATCCAATGGAAAAATAAAATCGAAAACCATTGCTCCATGGGGAAATCATAAAAAAAATGAAAATCCAAAAGTCAACTATATACAGATAAACAATCCAGGGTCCATGATCCCAACCGAAGAAATGAAACCTATCTAATAACACTACCTAAAAAAAAGAAAATATATACAAAAATGTGGCCCATTGTCCAAAAGGTTAAAAAAAAAAGCAAAACCAAAGGAAACCTAACACTAACTACAGAACTATTTACAAGGGCAGCGGGCTAGTCCGACGGCTCACTTCGGGATGTTCCGGGCCAGGGCATCATCGAACTCCTGCTCAATGTCCCGGAGGCGGTCCTACTCCATGGCCCCGAGGGTCCGCAGGGCTGTCCACATGTTCACCCCAAACTCCCTGCGGATTGCCTCGAGACACTCGGCCCGCCTCAGGGCCCTCCGCATGGAGTTCTCCGCCCTGACCATCGTGAGCCGTGCCTCTTCCGCCCGCTGTCGCTCCGCATCTATGGCGTGGCCCAACCGCTGCCACACGGAAGACACTTCCCGTCCTGGGTCCTCCTGCCCTCCGGCCGATGCCTGCCCCTCCGATGTCGAAGGCCCCGAGCCATCATGGCTCCCACCACGTTGCTGCTGCTGCTGCTGCGCCTCTGCCCGTGCACTGCCTCCTGCTGCCTGCACATCCTCCGCTAGCTGGGGTGCAGTCGTTGATGTGGCCACCCCTGCTGGACGTCCGACTCCCAACTGTGGCAGGGATGGCTCCTCCACCAGCCTGGCCGCACCGTCAGAGGCAGCTCCACAGAGCACCCAGGTGACTGATGGGTGGGAAGATGGCACGGAGGACGACTGGCGCATAGGGGGTTCAGTTGAGGAGGGGGTCTGAGCAAGCCCCATCAAACGGAGGAATCCGACCTGGGTGACCTGTCCCAGTAGGCCGACGCGGTCAACGAGCCATTCGAGATGACGTGCAGTCTCCTCATGAAAAGACTGCAGGTAACCTTGCATGGCCCGTTGACGCAACGCCACACCAGTCAGGACAGGCTCAACCTGGACCTGGATAGCCACGTCCGCAGGCAGAGGAAGGCCAGTTGTCGTGAGCTCATCCCCTGCCTGAAAACGGTCTGGACGTAGGCATCCCTGCTGGTGGACCAACCTGGATGACTCTGTGCCATCTTCCCCCTTTGGGCTCTGTGGGGTCCCAGCTGCCCCTTCTGCTGCCGAGGAGTCCAACTCCGACCTCTGCCTCTTGGACCTCCCCCCGGCAGCTGCGGCCTGGGACGCGGCACCGGACTCCTCACTCCCCGACGAGATCACAACCTGGGAGGGGAGCCAGGCCTTGTGCCTCCGGCTGGCGGTGCGATCCCCGCCGCTGTGCTCCACAGCACCTTCTCTGCCCTCTTCATCAGTTGACGCTGCAGACAGGGAGAAATTAAACACATGCATCAGGGCACTGTACAATGGACACATACACACATGACAGTTGCACATGAGTGGCATTGGCAAACCTCAGACATGGCATCACAATTGGCAACACACATGTCATTTCAACATGCACACATGAGCCATACCACAGCCACATCGCAACTGCCAGCACCATCCATACACATACAACAGCATGAGCAGGCAAAGGTGAGCCAGACATCACATGCAACACAGGGAGTGCACTACACATGCACGCACACCACCACACTTGCATGCATGTGTACACCTCAGCCAACTGTCGCAGTGTTCCGATGGGCATCCATGTCACATCTGCCAATCAGGCTTCCACATCCCGCTGTCACATGCATCCATGTTGCATCACTGTTGCACCCTTGTCAAATACACACACATGCACAAGTACACAGTGCTGATACATGCAGCTGAAAACAACATACATGCGTGACATCACGAACATGCCTACTTACATACACATTCATCCAAACGTGTGCACACACAACTGCATTTGGCATGCAAGCCTACACACACAAGCACCATCCATGTCTCACACATGACAGCCCTCGCATGTGTTAGCCTCATGGTCCTGTACACCCCCACCCATACTCGGCCCCATACAAACAGATGTGCAACCGGCACACTACTGGCACATCACCACACGCACAGCTTACAATCATGATGCATGTACACTTACAGCTCGACTCCAGACGGGTCTGCCTCTCAAGGACCTGGACGTGGAGCGCTGGGGATATGCGTTCCAGGACCCTCATCTGATCTTCCGACAAGTGGCCCCGGCGCCCCTTAGCATCCGCTGCCTTCAAGAGGCTCCGGGCCTTGTTGAGGGTCCTGGACCTGAATTCCTCCCATCACTTCTTGACATGTTGGAAGTCGCGGACTGCCACCCCCTCCGCGTTGATGGCAGTCACGATGTCCGTCCAGATCCAAGTCCGTCCTTCCTTGTCGGCGCGCACACTTCCGTAGAGGGCATCATACTGCCCCAGGACTTGCTCCACCAGGACACCAACTTCCCTGGCACTGAAGCTGGTGCCCCTCTGCCTCTCTGGCCGGGGGTTGTCAGTGGTGCCAGATGTTGCAGTGCCCGACATGACAACCCCAGAGGCAGGAGTGGGTGGGCAACTGGGTCCTGGGGCTGGGCTGTGGAGCGATGGAATCCCAGGCGGGAGTCTTCGGTTCCAGCAGGGGTGGTCACAGCAACAGAACCCCTGGCTGATGTGCAGGCAGCAAATGGCAGGGCACGTGGGCAGCAGGCAGTCAGGCAGCAGCAGATGGCAAGTGGGAGCGTGCTCGGGGCTCTGGGGGGCAGTAAATCGGCTTTCTGGGCAGGAGCGTGGTCTTCCGTGTGCTTACGCGTGGCCGGCTTGATACGGAGTGATTTGGCACGTGAAAAGTCCTGCATGTCTGCGTGTAATTCGAGGAAAGGCCCTTAGCGCGTAAGTGCGTATGCACGCATACGCGATTTAATTGGCCCAAAGGCCCCCATGCGCAGCTATGACGTCACGCACATGGCCGTAGAGAATGGCGCGTGTAAAAAAAAAGATACACGTCCGAGTGTCAAAGCGTGTAATTGGTGGAAATGGCCTCATCGCGTATGCGCGTCTGTGACGTGTGTATAAAAGGTACGTGTAGAACGCCATTTCCTTGTACGTGCTTTTCGTGGAGAGCGAGTGGGTGAAATCTGTACTTCTTGTTGGTTCACACGCGATTTACTTCACGGCGTTTCAAGTTTGTACTCCCTGTTACCTCTGACAGCTTTTTCTCTTTTCCTGTTTTTCCTGGGCCTGTTTCCTCAATCAGCGTTCCCTTCTACTGTGGTCCTGTCTCCTCAGACAGCGTACAATTCTTCTTTTGGCGGGGGTGTTGCCAACGCGCACACATGCATATTTTTCACGCTTTTGTTCCTGGTAGACGGTGAGTCGCGCACGTATTTAACATCTGTGCTTGCCCCGTGTGTCGCGTACCCCTTCAGAGGTCATTCTAGGCTGCGTGTGACACGCATACGTTCATTCTTGTGTTTCTGGGTGCCACAGCGTAGTGCAGGTTTATTTTTCCACGCACGTGGTCTACGAGGGGTTGCATGCACCTTACTTCCCTTTTTTGGGGTGCCTGTGCGTTGCGTGACCCGTCATCTTTCCCCAGGGGTGACATATAACCTTGCTAGAGCACTAGGGTACGATTACCATCTGGTACCCAACCCCTTTGACCCCCAATTGCCCAGGACAATAGTTCACATCAACTCCCATACGCACAATAACATCAGTGCCATGGCTGGGAGGCGAACAAGCCGTAAGGGTGGCAAAGGTGGCCGAGCCCCAAGTGGTGGCCGTGGTGGATCCGATAGGGGACGTGGCCGTGACTTGCAGGGTGCCCCTAGCCCCCCCATGTGTGGAGGAGCAGTCAGGGACACCCATGCCCCCCCCCCAGTTGAGGGTAACGTGGCTGACACCATCCATGCTCAGCCCTTGTTGGACCAGCCCACTGTGGAACCAGACCTGGCACAAAGTGACTCCATGGCTGACTTCCAGGTCAGCAGGTCTAGACCACGTGCGCCGGTGCACGTTGGTGTCATCAGGCCACGTGGATCAGGGGCAGCTAGGTCATCTGCTGCCCAGCGTAGGCAGGCTGGGGAGGCTGCAGGGGCATCTGCGGCTCCATCCACCCCACCTCTCACACACCCAGCCAGGACAGTGTCGGTCCAAGTCCATCATGCTGACATTCCCCCTGACACCATCACACTTGAGCTAATGCCTGCACCAACTCCCATGCCTAGTGTGCAATCCCACACTCCTAGTTCAAAGTCCACTGGGGCTCCTGCCCCTAGTGTCCAGAGCGGCGTAGGACACTCAGGATCCCCACCACCTTCCAAGAGGAAGAGTGCTCGTCCAGTAGAGGCTGATGCCCCAGACACGGCTACACAGTCCGGCCCGTCAAGGAAGCCCAGCTTCAATGAGACCGAACTGAATGCACTTGAAGAGTATGTGTCCACACATGACCGCGAAATGGTGATTGTTGCAGGATCCAAGACCACACCTGCACAACGTCAGGCACACTGGCAGACCATTGCGGACATCATAAGTGCCCTTGGAATTGTATGGCGCACAGCTACTGAATGCTACAAGTGCTGGAATGACCTGAAGCGCAGAGCAAAGAATAAGATGGCCTCAAGTCATGCCGCAACTCTAGTGACTGGAGGTGGGTCTCCAGCAGAGGACATAGAACTCACTCCACATGAGCAGGTTGCTGGGTCCTACGTCACGGAGGAACAGATCCAAGGCGTGGGAGAACTGGCAGATTACAAGGCATTATCCGGTGAGTGCACATGCATGTGTGTGTCATCCATGTGCATGGTGTGTGTGGGAGGGCTTCTGTTTGGGTGCCAGGTGAGGGTGTGTGTGCCTGAGTGGTTTGGGTCACCCATGTGCCTCATCCTATACATTCTGCGCACCAGCATTTGGGTATAGCAGCATCCCTTCTGCCAACTTTAGACATCCAGCCCAACACCACGCCAGTTGCCCTTGGAGTGTCATCTTGCCACAACATTGTTGCCTATTTACCTCTGTTTATTCAGGCAGATTGTTTGCATACCACCACTTCTACTCGGGATTTCTCAGTCCTATTGTCACATGTCTGACATGGCTATGGTACAGTGGACTGGCTTTGTTTCCTGGACATGATTTGTTTGGACATGTCCCTGTGCTATAGGACCATATTGGACTGGCAGCTCCAGGTTAAACATTTGAACCATTTCAATGAAAAAATCAATTTCATGAGCAAACTGGACTGAATGAACAATTGGTGCCCTCCTATCCCTCTTCACTTTATGGCTAGGGTACATGCCATCTGTGTGATGGCATGTGTATTTGACCTGCCAATCACTGGCCAATGTGTGATGCCACTGCTAGGCAGCATGCAGCAAATGTGTTCATCTTCCATCTTGGTGTCATCAATGTGTGCCATCTGCCTACCCTTCACACGCAGTGACGGTGCATGCATGGGAGGGTTTTAGTCATGTGGGACATGTGTCAATCAAGTACTGTTTCTGTAGCCTCTCAGCCGTAATTGTGTGCCATAGTGCTAATGCCTGTTTCCATTTGTTTTCTTTTAGGTCTTTGCAGGGGATGACGCACTTGATACTGCTAGGGTTGTGGAGATGGTGCAGACCCAGGAGGGGTCTGAGGCCAGACCGACCACCAGTGAGGGACGTGGTGTGGTGGTGGGTGAGAACCCACAACTGCTGCAGGTCATGCTCTCAAGGGGTGTCTCTGGCTGCACCTCCCCCGAGCTGTATTCAGGTGTCGATTCGGATGATGAGACCTATGTGCCGTCGCAGGTGAGTCTTCCTGGGAGGGATTCTTTTCTGTCTGACCCACCTGCACCAGGGTTAGAACCCTCAATGGGGATGTCAGTGTTGGCAGGTACGGCTTTGTTGGTTACGGATGCAGGGTCACACTCCGCGACATCTCATCCTGTTCCTGGGCCAGCAGATCAGAGGGGGAATGCAGTCCTGCAGCCTCAGGCAGTGCCGGCACAGCAAGGCGCAGTTCGCCTTGCCCCAGACAGGTGTGGTGCCCGCCGATGTGGTGGCCGTACGCCACCTGGCAATACCGCATGGGAGCAATCCATATACGGTATGGCAACCCAACAGGCAGCATCATCAGAGATGATGGCTCAGGCCATGGATAGGGTGGCCACTTCCATTGTCCCCCCCGAAAGGCTGATGGAGCGACTACAGCAGGCAACAAACTTCATCTGCCAGTCACACAGGGAGGACATGTTGGCGTCCGACAGGGACAGGCGGGCGGCACTGGCGACTCTGCGGGAAGCCATTTCCATAGAGTCCCAGGGCCACAGGGAAGCCCTGAGGCAGGAACTCCTTCACCTCAGGACGACTCTTGTTGAGCTTGAGGCTTCAACAAACAGAAGGACAGAACAGCAGCTGGAGCGTCTCACCCGTACGCTCTCAGCTGAAATGCAGGCAACTAGGGCGGAGGTCCGGGCATCCCGTGAGTTGTTGCATGGGGACCTCAGCACAATTATCCTCCAGAACGAGACCTACCACACCCGCATGCTTGCTGCCATGGAGGAACAGACTAGGGCTTTGCGTGGGCTGCCTCCCATAGTGCCACCACCTCCTGATGCAGCTGCAGAGGGTGAGGAGAGCGACAGCAGTGATTCTCCCACAATAGGGTAGCCGTGTAGGTCATGAGCCCGTGGAGGTGTTTTTTTTTCCGCAAGATCCACACAGGTGGGTTTTGGTGTGCACCCTGTCCTCGGACCTCCTGGGTGGCCTTGACCACCCCCCACCCTCCCGGGCCCATTAATGGCCATTTTTTTTTTTTTTTTTTGGGACAGTGTGTTGCCTTGTGTGGCTCCCGTGGGCATACGCTGCATTGTGGCTGGGCACATGCAGGCTTGTCCTGCTTCCCGTTTCCATGGGCTTGCAAAGGGTGTGCCCAAGTGACATTGACGTACATGGTGACATTGGACTCCCATTCGATGTGTGGGCAGTCTGTAGTCAATACTGTGTATACATTCATAGTGCATATTGTTGTTGTATTGTACACTGCATGGTGTATTGATATGTGCCTCTGCATCCATCTCATCCTCCTGATTTGCAGGTCCATTTCTCATGTCTTCACAAGGCGGTCCACCTTGGAACTGGAGTCCATGTTGTAAGCAGTGCACCTACACTCTTGCGTGGCGCTAACACTGTATACTTGGAAGTGTTCGAAGTGCTGGCATCATCAGGTAATGAGGCTAGCAAATTTTTAAGTCTGTAATGTCATGTTTAAGGTAGGTTGGAGATTGTGTAGGTGATTGGTATTCTTGGTAAGTATTTGGTAATGTGGGTTGTAGGTCCTGCATTACTGTGAGCATTTCATGTGTGGCCATGTTTCCATTAGGGACACTGTAGCTGGTGACACTTGGGGCATGTTGTGGGGATTAATTTGTTTGCTCTCACATTGCATGAGATGCCATGGTGTGTTGTGTGGCCGTGCCGGGGAGGGGTCGGGTGACATGGCACTGTTTTCATGTAGTATTTTGCAAGTGGGTATTCATTTCTGCAGCATGGAAGTGTGTCTTTTGATGACACTGCATTGGTGGTGTTTGTGTAGGTAGGGATGCACACATTGTGACACTTCCACATGAACAATCTCAGGCTGCTATGGTTCTGACAGTTGACTGTCCCTTTGTTGGTCATAATTGTCAGGTCGAGTCATCATTGCTTATCAGATGGTATGTGCCAGGGCTGTGTGCACTACACAGGGGTGTGATTTCTATGTGAAGTAATTAGCCACCAGCTGCGTATGGGCTGCCTCATCCCGTGCCCTCTCCCCCTCCCATGCACAGCGGGCGTGCATGTGGTTGGAGATGTGGGGGCACCACCATGTCCACAGCCAGGCCCCGGCGTGTTGCAACATTGTGCAGGACACATGCTGCCACTATGATCCTGCACACTACTGGGGGCGCATATAACAGCTGCCCGCCAGAACGGTCAAGGGAGCGAAAGCGTGACTTGAGCACTCCGAATGCGCGCTCCACTATGCCCCGGGTTGCAATATATGCTGTGTTGTATCTTATCTCGGGAGGCGTGATGGGGTTCCGAATTGGCGTCATCATGTGGGTGCTCAGAGGGTAGGCACTGTCCCCTGGTGAGGAGGTGATGGGTATCATTAGTGGGGTAGTGACATAACTCTGCATCTGACATGCATGCATGTGCAGTGGCATTCATAGTCACCAAGCAGCCATGTATCGCCATGCCGCCCAGCTTCTAGGTCCCGGCTTAGGGTAGACATTCGATAAATGAAGCTGTCGTGGGTGGACCCTGGATAGTTGCATATACTGAGGTGATGATTCCCTTGGCATTACATACTACCTGCACATTGATGGAATGCCAGTGCTTGCGGTTCCTATAGATGTGCTCAGATGCCCTGGGGGGACGTAGTGCCACATGGGTGCAGTCAATAGCACCTAGCACTTTGGGGAATTGTGCCACACCGTAGAAATCGAGGGCGGCAGCCTGCCTTTCTGGAGGTGTCCTGGGCAGGTATATGTGCCTACGGACTGATGGGCGTGCAGTGATGATGTTCAAGACCTGGTGTAGGCATCGCGACTGCGTGGCCTGTGACACCCCACCCACTATGGCACTTGTCCGCTGAAATGATCCAGTGGCCAAGAAGTGCAGTACATTGAGGACCTTCTCCAGGGGGCTGAGTGCATGGGAGCACAGGGTGGGTGATGTGAGGTCATCCTCCCACTCACTGACCAGGTCCAGTATTATGTGTGGTGGAAACCTGTACCTCCCATACACCTGGTCATCCGACATCCCAAAAAGGCTGGTTCTGGGAGTGAAAATTCGGGCACTCACTATCCTCCTCCTCCTCCTTTGGTAACCCACGGCCACTGCTGCTAGGAACGGTATATTCATCCTGGCGTCTGAGCTTGTTTGTTGTTTGCGTGCACTTTTATGCTGCACGGGTCGATGTACGCCTGCTTCATGCTGGCGTACGTGTTTCAGGATTGGACCATTTATTTTTCGGCGCGTCGTAGGCGAACGTGTGAATCTTCCTGCCGACCCCAGGAATACACGTAACACGCTCTCCCAGGCCCAGTCGCGAGTGAATATTCCCGCCCACTCCTGGAATACACGTACCCCACTCTCACAGGCCCAGTCGCGTGTGGAAGTTCACGCGCACCCCGAAATACACGTACCCAGGGCAATCGCGTGTGGAACTTCCCGCGAACCCCGTAAAACACGTAGCCTGCTGGTATCGCGTGTGGAAGTTCACACGGACCCATAATACACGTACCCTGATGGTATCGCATGGAAGTCTACCCGCGCACCCCAGGAATACACGTACCCAGGCAAATAGCACGGCTGGGGGGTGGGGGGGTGCGAGACATGAGTGGGGTCCTGGTGGAGGCTGCCCCTGCACTGCTGGGGGGTGGGGGTGGTGGGAGATATGAGTGGGGGCCTGGTGGAGGGTGCCCCTGGATGCTGGGGGGTGGGGGTGGTGGGAGACATGAGTGGGGGCCTGCTGGAGGCTGCCCCTGCACTGCTGGGGGGTGGAGGTGGTGGGAGACATGAGTGGGGGCCTGGTGGAGGGTGCCTCTGGATGCTGGGGGGTGGGGGTGGTGGGAGACATGAGTGGGGGCCTGGTGGAGGCTGCCCCTGCACTGCTGGGCGGTGGGGATGGTGGGAGAAATGAGTGGGGGCCTGGTGGACGGTGCCCCTGGATGCTGGGGGGTGGGGGTGCTGGGAGACATGAGTGTGGGCCTGGTGGAGGCTGCCCCTGGTGGCTGGGGGGTGGGGTGGTGGGAGACATGAGTGGGGGCCTGGTGGAGGCTGCCCCTGGTGGCTGGGGGGGGGGTGGGGTGGTGGTAGACATGAGTGGGATAAGTGTGGGCCTGGTGGGGGTGCCCCTGGTGGCTGGGGTGGTGGGAGACATGAGTGGGGGCCTGGTGGAGGCTGCCCCTGCACTGCTGGGGGTGGGGGTGATGGTAGACATGAGTGGGGGCCTGGTGGAGGCTGCCCCTGCACTGCTGGGGGGTGGGGGTGGTGGGAGACATGAGTTGCACATGAGTGGGGGCCTGGTGGAGGGTGCCCCTGGAGGGTGGGGGTGGGGGTGGTGGGAGACATGAGTGGGGGCCTGGTGGAGGGTGCCCCTGGTGGCTGGGGGGTGGGGTGGTGGTAGACATGAGTGGGATGAGTGGGGGCCTGGTGGGGGTGCCCCTGGTGGCTAGGGGGGGGTGGTGGTAGACATGAGTGGGGGCCTGGTGGAGGCTGCCCCTGCACTGCTGGGGGGTGGAGGTGATGGTAGACATGAGTGGGGGCCTGGTGGAGGGTGCCCCTGGTGACTGGGGGGTGGGGTGGTGGGAGACATGAGTGGGGGCCTGGTGGGGGGTGCCCCTGGTGGCTGGGGGGTGGGGTGGTGGTAGACATGAGAGGGGGCCTGGTGGAGGCTGCCCCTGCACTGCTGGGGGGTGGGGGTGATGGTAGACATGAGTGGGGGCCTGTTGGAGGCTGCCCCTGCACTGCTGGGGGGTGGGGGTGGGGGTGGTGGGAGACATGAGTGGGGGCCTGGTGGAGGGTGCCCCTGGATGCTGGGGGGTGGTGGTGGTGGGAGACATGAGTGGGGGCCTGGTGGAGGGTGCCCCTGGATGCTGGGGGGTGGTGGGAGACATGAGTGGGGGCCTGGTGGAGGCTGCCCCTGCTCTGCCGGGGGGTGGGGGTGATGGTAGACATGAGTGGGGGCCTGGTGGAGGCTGCCCCTGCACTGCTGGGGGGTGGGGGTGGTGGGAGACATGAGTTGGCCGTGAGTGGGGGCCTGGTGGAGGGTTCCCCTGGATGCTGGGGGTGGTGGGAGACATGAGTGGGGGCCTGGTTGAGGGTGCCTCTGGATGCTGTGGCGTGGGGGTGGTGGGAGACCTGAGTGGGGGCCTGGTAGAGGGTGCCCCTGCACTGCTGGGGGTGGGGGTGATGGTAGACCTGATTGGGGGCCTGGTGGAGGCTGCCCCTGCACTGCTGGGGGGTGGGGGTGATGGTAGACATGAGTGGGGGCCTGGTGGAGGCTGCCCCTGCACTGCTGGGTGGTGGGAGACATGAGTTGGACATGAGTGGGGGCCTAGTGGAGGGTGCCTCTGGATGCTGGGGGTGGGGGTGGTGGGAGACATGAGTGGGGGCCTGGTGGCGGCTGCCCCTGCACTGCTGGGCGGTGGGGGTGGTGATAGAAATGAGTGGGGGCCTGGTGGAGGGTGCCCCTGGATGCTGGGGGGTGGGGGTGGTGGAAGACATGAGTGGGGGCCTGGTGGCGGCTGCCCCTGCACTGCTGGGCGGTGGGGGTGGTGATAGAAATGAGTGGGGGCCTGGTGGACGGTGCCCCTGGATGCTGGGGGGTGGGGGTGCTGGGAGACATGAGTGTGGGCCTGGTGGAGGGTTCCCCTGGATGCTGGGGGGTGGGGGTGCTGGGAGACATGAGTGGGGGCCTGGTGGAGGCTGTCCCTGCACTGCTGGGGGGTGGGGGCGGTGGGAGACATGAGTGGGGGCCTGGTGGAGGCTGCCCCTGCACTGCTGGGGGGTGGGGGTGATGGTAGACATGAGTGGGGGCCTGGTGGAGGCTGCCCCTGCACTGCTGGGGGGTGGGGGTGATGGTAGACATGAGTGGGGGTCTGGTGGAGGCTGCCCCTGCACTGCTGGGGGGTGGGGGTGGTGGGTGACATGATTTGGACATGAGTGGGGGCCTGGTGGAGGGTGCCCCTGGATGCTGGGGGGTGGGTGTGGTGGCAGACATGAGTGGGGGCCTGGTGGAGGGTGCCCCTGGTGGCTGGGGGGTGGGTGGGTGGGAGACATGAGTGGGAGCCTGGTGGACGCTGCCCCTGCACTGCTGGGGGGTGGGGTGGTGGGAGACATGAGTGGGGGCCTGGTGGAGGGTGCCCCTGGTGGCTGGGGGGTGGGGGTGGTGAAAGACATGAGTGGGGGCCTGTTGGAGGCTGCCCCTGCACTGCTGGGGGGTGGGGGTGATGGTAGACATGAGTGGGGGCCTGGTGGAGGCTGCCCCTGCACTGCTGGGGGGTGGGGGTGATGGTAGACATGAGTGGGGGCCTGGTGGAGGCTTCCCCTGCACTGCTGGGGCGTGTGGGTGATGGTAGACATGAGTGGGGGCCTGGTGGAGGCTGCCCCTGCACTGCTGGTCGGTGGGGGTGGTGGGAGACCTGAGTGGGGGCCTGGTGGAGGCTGCCTCTGCACTGCTGGGGGGGTGGGGTGGTTGGAGACATGGGTGGGGGCCTGGCGGAGGGTGCCCCTGGATGCTGGGGGGTGGGGGTGGTGGGAGACATGAGTGGGGGCCTGGTGGAGGGTGCCCCTGGTGGCTGGGGGTGGGGGTGGTGTTAGACATGAGTGGGGGCCTGGCGGAGGCTGCCCCTGGATGCTGGGGGGTGGGGGTGGGGGTGGGGGTGGTGGGAGACATGAGTGGGAGCCTGGTGGAGGGTGCCCCTGGATGCTGGGGAGTGGGGGTGATGGTAGACATGAATAGGGGCCTGGTGGAGGGTGCCCCTGGTGTCTGGGGGGTGGGGGTGGTGGGACACATGAGTGGGGGCCTGGTGGAGGGTGCCCCTGGTGTCTGGGAGGTGGGGGTGGTGGGACACATGAGTGGGGGCCTGGTGGAGGGTGCCCCTGGATGCTGGGGGTGGCGTGGTGGGGGACATGAGTGGGGGCCTGGTGGAGGGTGCCCCTGGATGCTGGGGGGTGGGGGTGGTGGGAGACATGAGTGGGAGCCTGGTGGAGGGTGCCCCTGGATGCTGGGGGGTGGGGGTGATCGGAGACATGAGTGGGGGCCTGGTGGAGGCTGCCCCTGCACTGCTGGGGGGTGGGGGTGGTGGGAGACATGAGTGGGGGCCTGGTGGAGGGTGCCCCTGGATGCTGGGGGGTGGGGGTGGTGGTAGACATGAGTGGGGGCCTGGTGGAAGGTGCCCCTGGTGGCTGGTGGCTGGGGGGTGGGGGTGGTGGGAGACATGAGTGGGAGCCTGGTGGAGGGTGCCCCTGGATGCTGGGGGGTGGGGGTGATCGGAGACATGAGTGGGGGCCTGGTGGAGGCTGCCCCTGCACTGCTGGGGGGTGGGGGTGGTGGGAGACATGTGTGGGGGCCTGGTGGAGGGTGCCCCTGGATGCTGGGGGTGGCGTGGTGGGGGACATGAGTGGGGGCCTGGTGGAGGGTGCCCCTGGATGCTGGGGGGTGGGGGTGGTGGTAGACATGAGTGGGGGCCTGGTGGAGGGTGCCCCTGGTGGCTGGGGGATGGGGGTGGTGGTAGACATGAGTGGGGGCCTGGTGGAGGCTGCCCCTGCACTGCTGGGGGGTGGGGGTGATGGTAGACATGAGTGGGGGCCTGGTGGAGGCTGCCCCTGCACTGCTGGGGGGTGGGGGTGGTGGGAGACATATTGGATATGAGTGGGGGCCTGGTGGAGGGTGCCCCTGGATGCTGGGGGTGGGGGTGGTGGGAGACATGAGTGGGGGCCTGGTGGAGGCTGCCCCTGCACTGCTGGGGGGTGGGGGTGCAGGGAGACATGAGTTGGACATGAGTGGGGGCCTGGTGGAGGGTGCCCCTGGTGGCTGGGGGATGGGGGTGGTGGTAGACATGAGTGGGGGCCTTTTGGAGGCTGCCCCTGCACTGCTGGGGGATGGGGGTGATGGTAGACATGAGTGGGGGCCTGGTGGAGGCTGCCCCTGCACTGCTGGGGGGTGGGGGTGATGGTAGACATGAGTGGGGGCCTGGTGGAGGCTGCCCCTGCACTGCTGGGGGGTGGGGGTGGTGGGAGACATGTTGGACATGAGTGGGGGCCTGGTGGAGGGTGCCTCTGGATGCTGGGGGGGTGGGGGTGCTGGGAGACATGTGTTGGTGATCAGTAGTGCAAGGTGACATGTGGGTTGGCTGGTGGGCATGGCCATGTTGGATGGGTTGCCTGTGGGACATGAGCAGGGGTGCAGGGTAGTCCCCTGTGGTGTGGGCTGCCTGCAGGGGCCGTGGAGGGTGTAGAGGGAACACCTGGGAGGACCCACAGGGCCAAATCACGTGTAGCATTCCCCGGCACCACCGAAATACATGTACCCTGCTGAAATCGCGTGTGAATCTTCCCGCGCACCTCGGAATACACGTACCCAGGCCAATCGCGTGTGGAACTTCCCGCGCGCCCGAAGTACACGTACCCAGGACAATCGCGTGTGGAACTTCACGCGCATCTCGAAGTACACGTACCCAGGGTAATCGCGTGTGGAACTTCCCGCGCACCCCGTAGTACACGTACCCAGGCTAATCGCGTGTGGAACTTCCCGCGCACCCAGGAACACACGCACATGCTATTTTTCACACAGCGGGTGTCCGTGTTTGTCTGTACCCCTTTGCACCTCATTTGTCCAAGAGGGCCACTGTATGGACCATTCATCATGGCTGTATATGGGTGCTTTTTGTTAGCGCACATTTTGGCGCACATTTTTTTTCAGGCGCAGTGGCGCTACCGCCTGCTTTCTTGTGGCGTATTTGTTTGGCCCTGTGCGCGTCTTTGACCGTGCGCTGGTTTGCCCTATTCGATTTCATGAAAACGGGTTGTAGGCGAGCGTGTGGGCGTTCCGCGCACTTGCCTCCTGTACTTCCCCCGTGACGCCCATATTTTCACGCGTTGTTCCCCATTCCGAGTGTTACGCCCCGTGTTCCGCCTACTTTTGTGATGTGCGCCGTGGCGCACGCTGTTGGATGACATGTGCGCCGGCGTGCGCGGCGCACATTTTTAATGCACATCCAATGTTTTTCACGTGCACGGACTTCCATGAATCGATGTGCGCTGGTTTCCCTGCGATTTTCGCACTTGCACTGCGATTTTCGCACTTTTACTGCGAATCGCACGTTTTGGCACCTCTGCGCGGGAATTTTCAGCGCACATTAATTCCATGAATCGACCCCTTGGTTTCAAGATCTTGGCTCTCCTCCTTCTTCCATTTGTTATAGGGCAAAGACACTCGTTTCAGGTGTGCTGCATGAATCCAGTGTTTCTTCCTGTCCACTCAAACAGCCGTCTGAGTAGCCAGTAGCACCAGATAGGGTCCTTTCCAGCGAGAGGCAAGACGGGACTTCCGATCAAAGTCTTTCATCAGTACGCAGTCTCCAGGTCGAATGCGGTGACCATGGCCCACATATTTGTCAGTCAGTGCTGCATGAACCTGTTGGGGAATCAAATGCAGATTTTGAGTTAACTGGTCACAGTAATCGGATAATAGTGGGTACCTCTTCAGTGCCAACTTAAATTTCATTTTCTCTGTTTAGTTTTTAAATCTCTCAATGGGCTTGCTCCAGCCTGCTGTCTTTCTATACTCCTGTTCGTCCTCTTCGTTCTTCTTGTCTTTTTAGATTGACTGTCCCCCGTCCACCTTGTGCTCAAACTCGTTTTCGCTCTTTTGAGCTCTTGCTCCTCTCCATTGGAACCTTCTTCCGCTTTCCCATCGATCTATCACTGTCTATTCCTTATTCCGGGTCTCTTTGAAAAATCACCTACTTGACTGTCCTTGATTGTTTGCTTTCTGACTTGATATCTGAATTACTTTATTTCATTATATTTGTACCGTTGTTTTTAAACTTTGTACAGCGCTTTGGATAAAAGCGCTTTATAAGATCCAATAAAATATAAATGTTTATAGATACCTTTGCCACTAATGTGAACTGGTGTTACGCTCACCTGGTATCCACGGGGACACCACCCAGCCCTGATTGGATGATTTGCACTCTCGAACCCTCTCCCGGCCTCTGGTTATAGATGGGTCTGCAATATAGGAGAGCTGGATTCAATACCAGATTGTCTTTTTGCTTTCCCACCTCCCTTGGTCTCAACTCCTTCGTCCCCCTTGGGCCCTCTCCTCACCTTAATATTGTAGAAGGTGGATTCTCCGTCCTGCTCCTCGTGGCAGGGGCGCGTAGATGTGGGGGGCGAGCAGCGACCAAGTTACTTCACTGCTGCAAGCCCCCCTGTGGGAATCCAGGCCTGCTGCGACTCTGTAGGTTTGCTGCTTTACAGTCTTTATATGCAGTTCTTATGTTCCTCTTAGTTCGAATAATAATATCTTGCTTCTTTCCTTTTAGCTATGGAAAGGTATTTTGGAGTTGTCATGCAGTTTGAAGATGAGCATGGGCCGGTTGGCTGAAAGCGCGGTTTGCGCTATGCTGTCTGGTGAGTAATGCGCGATGCGCAGCGCTGTTTCGCCTTTTAAATTGCTAACCTGTGTCTTTTCTCTCCTTGCAGGTTACGATGTTCCTCGCCGAGTGCCGTAATGTTTGCAGCAATGATACTGACCAGGAGATAACTACCCAGGTAAGAATTGTGTGGCTTTCTTCATTGGGAAGGAAACATGAGTTAACGCTTTCTAATGTAGTCTTTCTTTCTCCTCTTTCCAGGTTATGATATTCCAGGATGCATTCGGTGCCAGATGATGGAGTTCATACCTTCAGGTGAGTGGAACTGAAGTTGGCGATGGATTGAAGACAGGATACTGTTCCAGGTAAGTTTCGTAGTGTTCTTTCTCTCTCTGCAGGTCCTTGGTTTCAGGTAAACTGGCATCAAAGAACTGGACACGGTGAGTGTTACGCTGCCCACAGCAGAATAACGCAAACCGTGTTTATGTGGTTTAAATAGTCTCAGGTAAAGTAGTCCAGGTAAAATAGTCCCAGGCATGCCACACCCAAAGTAGTCCAGGTAAAGTAGTCCCAGGCCTGCCACACCCAAAAGACTAGACCGCATAGCTCAGTTCCTTGTAACTGAGCTATGTGTGTGCTTCCATGTTGGCTGAACCCCCCCAAGTTAAATAGTCCCAATTAAATAGTCCCATTCTACTGTTGGTCTTCATGATGGTTATGAGCCTGGAACCAAAGGCGCCAGGACTGACTCCAAGAGAGTCTTGGATGAGGTTTTAAGGCCTTTGACCTGGACCTAACTGGAAGGCTGACTTGCCAGTGAGGGCCAGGTAACTAAAGGTGATAAAGGTAAATCATTTTGACATGTGTTCCTGTATTTTCACTTGTGTGTCTCTAATGCATAACAAGAAATTCAAATCTTGCAACTCCTGTGGGACAGCAGAATCAATAAGATCACCCCAAATCTGAGGGAAGTATTGTTCCATTTGTTCTAGTAATACCTTTTGTTGGGGGATACCTCCATGATCTGTCAAGGAACTTTAAGCAGCAGTTTTGTCGCTGTCCTGTATATACAGTTCTGCCCATTGCTGTAAGACCTTTTTCCGTCAAAGGGGTACTGCACTACGGGTTACAGTTCTCTGATTTCTAGGCTCTACAAGGTGTGTCGGAAATGGCAGCAGTTGCTGATGGCAAAAGTAAATCCCTTGTGGTAGGGGGTGGTGGCGAACTGTTAGAGTGTGTATTGGGTGCGGGTAATGGTGGCTGTGCTGGCATGGCAGGTGGCGGAACATACGGAGGAGGTGCGGTAGGAGGTGTCCGCCGTTCATTCAGTAGTTTGTTGATCAATTCATCAGATGCATGCAATTCTTTTGACGGGTATGTTTTCTGTACCTCTAATTGGAACCCCCTATCCATTCCCCTCATAGCGTCATCTTGCTTCTGTTGATCGTGCGCTAATGCTTTTTCAGCCTGGGTAATGTGTCTGCATGCAAATTTCTTCCTACTTTTGAGGCGTTGGGTGGCTTCTTTACTCCATTCCCTAACCGCATCAAAGGCAGCAGGCTTCGCTTTCTTCCTCAATAATACTGACTCTAAATACTGTATTCTCAATATTTCAAAACCTCCCAGTGCAGGCCATTGAAGTTCTGCCTCATGTCTCGTCTGGCAATGCCAAATACTGTTAAACACTATAGCTCCTAGTCCAGACTTTACCACCCCAAAATGGCCGCCCGTGATATTGTCTGCACCCTGCAAGCCTAACTTCCTCATGCTACTATGAGCGCGATGTGATTGGTCTCCACCACCTACTTCTAAGCCTATGACATCGCCGGCAGGCGAGCGCCGGCCCAGCAGCAAAGACACACCTCTGAAGCTACTACCTGTGTCGTGAGCCCGTACCCTCCAGACCCTCTCTATCTTCTGGGGAGCAGGAGCCCCCCTCCCACTGCTGGAGCAGTGGCTACCACCCCATGCAGTACAGCTGGGCCTACATCCCTCTCCAAGGTGTGCTAATAAGTCCACTAGCGACTTTCTGAGTACTTCAGAGTGCAGCAATGCTTTGTTTTGAAAATCTGCACACTGCCGCCTAAATTGACGAAATTGTGCATCCCGCCGTGAGAAGCTGTCCCTGTGAGAACCAGGTGTCTCCTGCAACAGTATTGGGCATTTCGCCATTGATCACCACGAGACTCAGCCACTCCAAAATGGCCGCCCATGATATAGCCTGCACCCTGCAAGCCTAACTTCCTCATGCTACTATGAGCGCAACGTGATTTGCCTCCACCACCTACTTCTAAGCCTATGACATCGCCGGCAGGCGAGCGCCGGCCCACCAGCAAGGGCACACCTCTGAAGTGAGCCTGTCTGGAGCCGGATGAGTCACTGCCCGCTGCTCTCCCGACTACTCATCCAGTCCAGACCTCGAGGGTAAGCCCTCCACCACTGCGCACATACCCTGCTCGGTACTGCTATTCCCTATCCCATTCCATACCACACGCAAAGCCCGCCCTCCCTCCTGGAACCATGACCCATATCTCCTCCTGACGCCGCCGGACCTACCTATGCACCGGCTTTGCGCACGGATCATCTGCTTTTGCCGTAACCCACCCCCTTTCCCACATGCATTGCCTTAGCGCCTGGGCCCGCGGAACATAGATCCTGGTGCATGTGCTTCTATGCACTACACCACCGCTCCCCTGGGATCCACAGGGTCTATTGGGATAGAGACACGCATCCCACGCCTTCCAAATGATCGTCACCTCCGCCAGACTGTGCCCTACCAACAACACATAAGCAATGCTCTGCATCTTGGTGCCACACATGTCTTGTTATCTGATTGCTGCGCCTATTACTTACCTGTATTGCCACTTGCTATATGCACTCTGCACCATTAGTGTTGCATTTTAATTGTTTGCACTGCTTTTGGATTGTTGCTTTCTGCACTAGCTGCTCCGCCATTTGATTGTTGATCCCTGCACCCAATCGTCCTGCCATTTGATAATCACACCTAGCTATTAGCTGCTCCCCATTTTGACTGCTGCCTTATGCACCTAGTTGTAATGCCTAATACTTACCTGTATTGCCACTTGATATATGCACTCTGCACCATCTGTGTTGCATTTTAATTGTTTGCACTGCTTTTGGATTGTTTGCTTCTGCACTAGCGGCTCAGCCAATTGATTGGTGATCCCTGCTGTATTACCATTTGATAATTGCATCTAGCTATTAGCCGATCCCCATTTGACTGCTGCCTTATGCATCTAGTTGTAATGCCACTTGACAATTGTATCTAGCTACTAGCTGCCTCGTCTTCCTATCGCGGCACTCTACACCCATACTCACCATGCAACGCCCTCAACCTACCAACACATCAGATGCCCTCCACACCTTCCACTCCAACATACCACCCACCTACTTCCTACCCTCATTCTTCACTAAAAGCAACATCACCGCTAACTCTCCTACACCCACTATAGCAACACGCACCAGACCCACTAACATCAGGAACCAACTTCTGGGACTCCGTTCCAGATACCCCAACACCTCCCCTCAAGCGCCACCCAACCCACTCAAACCTACAGAAACACCTATTCACATAGCCAAACCAACCATACCCACATCAGTCCCGAAGCACCTTAACCCTGCACCTGCTCCACACAACACCACCCCCTCCACATCCCAGCCGCCACACAATCTTCAGTGTGCCCTTATCAACGCTAGATCCATCCCTGCTCATGCCACTGAAATCCATGAACTCCTAATCAACCTGGACCTTGTGTCACAACGAAACCTCTGCAATGTCTATGGGTACCTCCGTCCCCAAGCACCAGTGAAGGAGAGAATAATATACTCCCTCACCAGTTATTGTGGCCACAGGTGTAAAGGATCAGGAACATGGGTACCAGGTGCTGCAAGGGAAAAGCAGGTGAGTGTGAGTAGAAGGCAGTAACCTGGGAATGACCAATAATCAAGAAAATGGAGTGGGACCTAGCTAGCATGGGAGAAGAACCAGGATGGGGAGACAGCCGGGGGCGCTGGGGGTCGGAACCCCCTCACTTAGGGCTTGACGTGGTGTTGAGCCGAAGTCCAAAACAACCTTGAGCCAAAGGGGAGTTCCAAAAGCAGTTCCAAAATGTCCAAAGCCAAAGTGTCCAAGATCCGAGGAAGGCAAAACACGAAAGTTCCAAAAGCCAAGTCCGAAATCCGTAAGAAGCAGGTCCAATGATGCAAGCCAGAAAGTCCAAAATCCACAAGGCAAAGTCTGGGCAACCAAATCCAAGGAGCAGGCAAGACAGTCAACAATCACCAGAAGCCAGGGTTCAAAAGCCGGGAGGTCAGGATCCAGGATAAACACCATGCCACTCGTAATGCTGAAAACAGCTGAGAAGCGCGGAAGCTCGGCTTCAGTGTCCTTTTGAGCCGGCGTTTGGGTCACATGATCGCTTCCTCACTGGATCACGTGAGTGGCGTCGCGTATCACGTGACCCTTGCAACCGGGAAGCGGCAACAGGATTGGCTGGGCGGGCAGCTCCTTCAGCAACACGTGGGCGTTGCCCACGTGACCAGGAAGCCGGGGTGTTAAGGACCGATCCACCCCAGCGCCACCGCAGCCACAGTTTACATGGCGCCGTGCGCCGCCTCCCCCATACAGGGAGCCCGGCGCCATGGCCTCTGAAGGGGCGCGCCCGGGAAGGACCACCGCCGCAGGTAGGGTGTCGCTGGGAGGCGGGCGGTGTTATGCGTTGGGAGGTGGGCGGTGTTGCGGGGCTCGTGACAGAATCCCCACCCAAAGGCCCACGTCCACGTGGGCAGGACGGATGCTCCCGATAGAATCGTGACACTAAAAGGGGGCGTGAACATTAGATGCAGCCTCCCATGACCTCTCTTCCGGGCCGAAGCCGGCCCAATCAATCAGGTAGTACAAGACCCCATTACGAAGACGCAATCCCAATACGTCCCTCACCTCATACTCATCAGAGGACCCTTGCACAAGAGGAGCCGGCGGCAGCAGTGGCCTCGTGAGGGGCTGACAGGGTTTTAACAGGGAAGTGTGAAACACTGGGTGTATGCGCCATGAGGAGGGTATGGTCAGACGGAAGGCCACTTGGTTAATGACCCTCGAAATTCGGTACGGGCCAACAAAACGGGGAAGGAGCTTAGGGCAACCTGGTATTCGTGGATGGCGGGTGGACAACCAGACCTTATCCCCAACCGAGTAGCAAGGGGCCGGAGCATGATGTCTATTGGCCGCACGGCACATGGCGGTCTGGGCATCCTTCAAATGCGCCAGGGTCTGAGCATGTACGCCTTTCAGATCCCTAATGCAGTCGGCTGCTGCAGGAGTCAATGTAGTGGATAAGTCAGGAATGGGAAAGACTTTGGGATGTTGACCATACATGGAATAAAACGGAGAGAAACCGGTGGCAGAATGAGGTGCGTTGTTATATGCGAATTCTGCAAGGTGCAGAACTCGGAACCAGGTATATTGATGTTGAAGAGAGACAGCAAAGATACTGTTCTAGTGTCTGATTACAACATTCGGTCTGGCCGTCAGTCTCGGGGTGATATGAAGACGAGAAACGAGCATCTATGCCCAAGAGACGAGTGAGGGAGCGCCAAAACTTAGAGGTGAACTGGGAACCCCTATTAGAAATGATTACTGAAGGTAATCCGAAGAGACAGAATATCGACTGAAAAATTAATCTGGCTAGTGTTGGTGCTGAAGGGATGCCGGTGCATGGGACGAAGCGTGCCATCTTGGTGAATGCATCCACCAGGACCCATATGGTGTCATGACCCTGGACCTTCGGCAAATCGGGTATAAAGTCCATTGTTACCGTGTGCCAGGGGTGGGGAGGAATGGGCAATGGTTGAAGCAGACCCAACGGACGTCCTTTAGTATTTTTACATTGAGCACAGATTGGGCAGTTTGAAATATAGTTAGTTACATCTCTGCGCATGGACGGCCACCAACACCATCTCTTTAACAGTGCGAGGGTTTTTTGTTGCCCCGGATGCCCGTTAACTGGAGCGTCATGAGACCACTCGAGAGCCTGAATACGCGTGTCCGTGATGGGGAGGAACAATAGGCCTTGCATGAAGGGTAATCCCTCGTGATACACTAAATCCCATTCACTCATTTCATTGGAATCTATAGAAGCCCAACTGCAGACAGAACTGACCAGGTCTGTTGAAGGAGTGCATAGACAGATAACATGATTTTTGCCCAGGAGGTGTTCAGGGAACACAGGAAGAGATTCTCCACCCTGTAAACGTGAAAGAGCATCTGCTTTACCATGACCGGTGCGAGGACGATGTCGTATGACAAAGTCATAGGTGGAGAAGAACAGGTGCCAACGGACTTGTCGACTGTTTATGCATTTCAGGTTCGCCAGGTCTTGCAGGTTGCGGTGGTCAGAATAAACAATGATTTGATTTTTTGCTCCCAACAAGTGGTGTCTCCAAACCTGAAATGCGTCCTTAACAGCGAGCAACTCCTTTTCGGTTACAGTGTAATGTAGTTCTGCAGCGGTGAACTTGCGGGAATGATAGGCGACGGGCTGCAGCAACCCTGAGGCAGGACAATGTTGCGACAATACCGCCCCTAATGCAAATGATGAGGCATCTGCCTCCACTATAAAAGGTAAATCAGGGTTTGGGTGTTGCAGAATCGGAGCGGAAGTGAAGGCTGCCTTTAATGTCTCGAAAGCCAGATCCTGTGCTTTCGTCCAAACATATGGTTCTCGGGGACTGGTCAGGCGAGTAAGTGGTGCAGCTATGGAGGAAAACCCTGCAATAAACCTTCTGTAGAAATTTGCGAACCCGAGAAATGATTGCAAACCCTTGATTGTCGTGGGTACTGGCCAGTTCAGAACAACATCAACCTTGGTCGCATTCATGGACAGACCTTTAGGAGTGATGTGAAACCCCAAGAAATCCACCTCTGTAACATGAAAGAGGCATTTTTCAGGCTTGGCAAACAGGGCGTTCGTCCTCAGCCTGTGGAGTACCTCTCTAACATGAGTTATGTGTGATGAGAAAGAAGAGGAGTATATTAGAATGTCGTCTAGATAGACTATGACGAATAAATCTAGGATATCATGGAAGATGTCATTCATGAATCTCTGAAATGTCGCAGGGGCATTGCAGAGTCCGAAAGGCATGACAGTATATTCAAAGAGTCCATGTCGGATACAGAAGGCGGTTTTCCACTCATCCCCTTGTCTTATTCGAATAAGATTGTAGGCCCCCCTGAAGTCACGTTTAGTGAAAAGTACAGCATGGGTAAGATTGTCTAGAAGGGAGTTTATTAAGGGAATCGGGTATCGGTTCTTTATGGTGATTTGGTTGAGACGGCGGTAGTCTACACGGGGACGTAAGTCTCCTTCCCTTTTAGGGACGAAAAAGATGGGACTGGCAGCAGGGGACTGTGATGGGCGAATGTGGCCTATTCTTAAGGCGGTCTGTAGGTTGTCCTTGAGGGCCTGATCTTCCGTGGGGTGGGAGATAAGGAAAAGATCTGACCACACAGAATTACGGCATCAGGGACGAGGTCGATGGGGCAGTCATAAGGTCTGTGTGGCGGGAGATCTTCAGCCTTTCTTTTGTCAAAAACATCCAGGTAATCCCTGTATTCTGCAGGTATGCCAGAAGCGGTGACTCCCACGACATGGTTAGGAGGATCAGCCTCCATATCCTGCTCATCCGTGAGCTGCAACTGGGCCAAAGTGCCCAACACTTGAGAAGGGGAGGTCACTGGCTCAGGGTATACCAGGCAATGATTTTGACATTAGGGGGATTCGAATAACACCTTACTCTGAGCCCTATCAACGATTGGATTGTGGGTTCGCAACCACGGAAGACCCAAGATGAGACTGAATTGTGGTGTCGTGATAAGATCAAATGATAGGGTTTCTTTGTGTTTTTCGTGGATGACAAGGGTCAATGGTGCTGCCTGTTGCTTGATTGGGCCTGAGACGAGCGATGAACCGTCAACAGCTTGCACAGGTTCCGGTCGTCGTTTGTTCAAAATGGGTAAGTTAAGTGAGGCGGCTAGTGCTATGTCGACGTCGTTCCCCATGGCCCCTGAATCGATCGCCAAGTGAACCTGATGTGGAGTGTTGCCGGGGGAAAATAGAAGGGCCTGAATATGCATGGGTCCCGCTAATGTTGCAGGTGAGGAGGAAGAAAAGGGAGGACCCGTCCGAACCCCCTCACTTAGGGACGGGCTTTCCGAAAAACCTCTGCTTTAGAGATAGGACGTCGAGGACATTCCGGGACGGAATGGCTGTTCAACCCGCAGTAAAAACATGCGTTGGAGGTTCTACGGCGTTCCCTTTCGGTGGCCGTGATAGGGCTACGGACCCCACCGATTTGCATAGGCTCAATAGTGGAATCTCTGTTGCTGGGGTTCGAAAAGGGAACAGATTTTTTAGCCTCAACTCTTCTCTCAGCCCTTCGGGCATCGACCTGTAGTGCCAGATCCACAAGTTCGGGATATTGTGCCGGGAGCGATGGTACAACTGCCAGTGCATCCTTCATAGCCTCATTTAGACCACGATAAAACACCACGGCCTTCTTATTCTCCGGCCATGCTGTCTCCACTGACAATTGGTTGAAGCGAGTAATGTAATCCACTAGTGGACTCTTACCTTGAGCCAATTCTAACAATTCTAGATCCCGTGTCTGTGCTTTGTGTCTGGTATCAAACACTCTTGTCATTTCCGTGATTAGCAAATCGAAATTGTATAGTACAGGACTGTTTGTTTCTAGCAATGGGTTGGCCTAGGCGGCTGCTATGCCTCCTAGGTGTGAGAGTGTGAATGCCACCTTCGTTGTGGAATCGGGAAAAGCTAGAGGGTGGCATAAAAAATGAAGTTTGCACTGATTAATGAAAGTATGGAATTTGCTGGGATCTCCCTGAAACTTTTCGGGAGGGGCCAAGGGGAATGGCGTGGGAACGTAGACCGGGGCAGGAGTCGGAACAGGGGCTGGTGGGCTCATCTGAGAAGTGCTATCCCCGAATTCAGGATCAGGAGGGAGTGCATGGCATTTGCTTTGTATAGTGTCAAGTTGCTGATGGATAGCGGCCGTGGCAGCAGACATATCAGCTCTGAGAACCGTAATGGCCTGTACTAGAGCAGCCACCTGGTCCCCATGCGGCGGCATCCATAGCCAAGGCAGAGAAGGCTTCTCAGTCTGTCACAACGAAACATCTGCGATGTCTATGGGTACCTCCGTCCCCAAGCACCAGTGAAGGAGAGAATAATATACTCCCTCACCAGTTATTGAGGCCACAGGTGTAAAGGATCAG
The DNA here is from genome assembly GCF_040938575.1 of Ambystoma mexicanum. Classification (NCBI taxonomy): domain Eukaryota; kingdom Metazoa; phylum Chordata; class Amphibia; order Caudata; family Ambystomatidae; genus Ambystoma; species Ambystoma mexicanum. The sequence goes on along the minus strand of NC_090931.1, from coordinate 1,284,114,535 downwards.
GAACACGGGTACTAGGTGCTGCAAGGGAAAGGCAGGTGGGTGTGAGTAGAAGGCAGTAACCTGGGAATGACCAATAATCAAGAAAATGGAGTGGGACCTACCTAGCATGGGAGAAGAACCAGGATGGGGAGACAGCCGGGGGCGCTGGGGGTCGGAACCCCCTCACTTAGGGCTTGACGTGGTGTTGAGCCGAAGTCCACAACAACCTTGAGCCAAAGGGGAGTTCCAAAAGCAGTTTCAATATGTCCAAAAGCAAAAAGTGCACAAGATCCGAGGAAGGCAAAACACGAAAGTTCCAAAAGCCAAGTCCGAAATCCGTAAGAAGCAGGTCCAATGATGCAAGCCAGAAAGTCCAAAATCCACAAGGCAAAGTCCGGGCAACCAAATCCAAGGAGCAGGCAAGACAGTCAAAAATCACCAGAAGCCAGGGTTCAAAAGCCGGGAGGTCAGGATCCAGGATAAACACAACGCCACTCGTAATGCTGAAAACAGCTGAGAAACGCGGAAGCTCGGCTTCAGTGTCCTTTTGAGCCGGTGTTTGGGTCACATGATCGCTTCCTCACTGGCTCACGTGAGTGGCATCGCGTATCACGTGACCCTTGCAACCGGGAAGCGGCAACAGGATTGGCTGGGCGGGCCGCTCCTTCAGCAACACGTGGGCGTTGCCCACATTACCAGGAAGCCGGGGTGGTAAGGACCGATCCACCCCAGCGCCACCGCGGCCACAGTTTCCATGGCGCCGTGCGCCGCCTCCCCCATACAGGGAGCCCGGCGCCACAGCCTCTGAAGGGGTGCGCCCGGGAAGGACCACCGCCGCAGGTAGGGTGTCGCTGGGAGGCGGGCGGTGTTCCGCGGCTCGTGACACTTCGACCTCCTAGCCATCACTGAGACCTGGCTACACAGTGCCGCAGGGCCAGCCCTCAACCTTCCCATCCCACAGGGATAGTCCCATCATCAGGCAAGACCGCCTCTCCTCAATAGGAGGTGGGGTAGCACTCATTCTGAAAGACCACCTAAAGGCCAGACCAATCACATCTAACCTAGGTTATAACACAGATTCCCTTGCTATAAAAATCGCCCTCTCCCCCAACTCCACCATCAACCTCATTTACCGGCCTCCTGGCCCACTATCGGAATTCCAAGATAACGTCTTATATCGACTTACAAAGAATTTAAAAACAACCTCCAAATCCATCCTTTAAGGTGATATTAACCTTGGATTCAACGACAAAAAGGACAAGCCAGCCAAAACCCTCTCACTAGCACTAAAGGAACTAGGCTTCGACCAAAAAATAAGCTTGCCCACTCATGACCAAGGCTGCATCCTTGATTGGATAGCCGACCACAACTATCAGATTGACATTAGGTCCTTTACCCCCATTCCTTGGTCAGACCACCACCTCATTCACTTCCTCATCCCCACCGAGTCCAAGACCAAAAAGCCTAACCCTGTCCCTCCAGCCTTGGCAAGGTGCGCCAAAAATCTCACTAAAGATAACATCATACCGCACCTCAGCACCCTCACAACAGACCTTAAGTCCTACGACCAATCAGTACAAGCAGATATTTACAAGCACACCATAGCCACTGCTATTGACATCATTGCCCCCCTACAGAACAAAAAAGCCAAAACAGTGAAACACTCGGTTCTCAGCGGAACTAAAAGAGCTACGCTCTCAGAAGAGGAAAGCTCTTGACACCTGGCAGAAACTACCCTCCCCATCCACCCTATCCTCCCACAAAAAAATCACCTTGTAATACAAGAAAGCTATAATTACAGCCAAGTCAGTTTCCTACAATGAAAGAATCACTAATGCTAGATCTGAATCCAAAGAACTCTTTGCCATGTTTAAAGAACTCACCATTCTAGTTACCAAATCCCAAGATATTACTAAAGATCAGACTTGGTGTAACTCTATACAATCTGCCCTTCTGAACAAAATTGAACTCCTACAAGAAAAAATTAACGAACACCCCAAAAATCTATCTCAGCACACTAAAACTACCACCAGCACTGAACACTTGCTCACCTCCAGCTCCAAGCACCCCCCACCAAAGCCCCCAAAACTCCCTTCAAATTCAGGGAAGTAACAGAACAGGAAGTCATTGAGATCATGAACAGGATTAAAGCATCTAACTGCAAAAGAGATCCCTGCCCATCCAGTCTCATCAAAGACTGCACTGAAACACTTGACCCCTTCCTCAAATCCTTCATCAACGCCTCCTTCAACGCCAACACAGTTCCAGACAGTCTAAAGGAAGCCTGGGTATGCCCCCTCTTAAAAAAAAAACCACTCTCGACCCAGAAATTGCTACTAACTATAGGCCTATTACCACAGTGCCTTTCCTGCTCAAGATCCTGGATAAAGTTGCCTATACACAAATTCAGGAATACCTAGAAACCAACCATATCTTAGGCAAAAGACAGTCAGGCTTCCGCCCAGGTCACCGGACAGAGTCAGCCTTACTCGACTTAAAAATACAACTTGGTGACAGCATGGACAAAAGCAAACCTGCACTCCTTCTCCTACTCGATCTGTCCGCCGCCTTCGACCTTGTCAACCACGTTATTTTAGGCATGCACCTAAAAAATGAAGCCCACTTTTCCGCAGAAGCCATCGCTTGGGTGGCCTCATTTCTAAACGGAAGACTTATGAAGGTCTTCTCTGACACAGCCTCTGCATCCCCCACTATTATCCACTGCAGCGTCCCTCAGGGCCCATGCACCGCCCCCACACTCTACAATATATTTACCCTCCCACTCCTCAATGATCTTGACTGTCGCAACATAGCATACACTATCTACGCGGACGACACGCAGGTTCTACTTCCACTAACTGGGACCTATGAAGATGCGACAGCCCTAACCAAAATGTACACAACGGCCTCTGCCTAAACGGGGACAAAACGGAAATCCTTATAGTAGGTATTACTAAAACCCTCAACAAACTCCCATCGCAATATAAAACCTTTAACCTCGACAATTCCATCATTACAGTCTCCAAGACTTTCAAAACCCTAGGTGTCCACCTAGATGCCTCATTATCCATATCTCGACAGGTCAACGCCATAGCTTCTTCCTCTGCACTCACCACCAAGATGATCAACGCAGTCAAGCCCTTTCTCTCCACCAGAAACTGTCTATCCATAGCCAGAGCCACAATAGGTACTAAACTTGACTATTGTAATGCCCTATTCCTAGGCACCTCTGTCAACAACCTAAAAAAACTCAAAATCACGCAAAACAACGCGCTCTGGGTAGCGCTATCCATTCCCAAAAGGGAACACATCTCCCAAGCAAGGAAAGAGGCCCACTGGCTACCGGTTAAGGAACGTATACTCTTTAAAACCATGGCCATCACACACAGATGCCTTACATCTGATGCCCCACCGTACCTCTCTGAAAGAATCACCCTCAACTCCTCTAACCGACCCACTAGAGCCCACCGTGCTAACCAGATGTACGTTCCATCATTTAAAAGGACCAAAACCAGAGGGTCTAGCTTCCAACACCTCGCACCAAAAATTGGAATGCCCTGCCAACTTCACTAAGGAACGAAAATTCATACACCACCTTTCGCAAAAATCTAAAAACCTTCCTGTTCCGTTAATGCTCTACCAGCCGGTTTAATTATGCTACCGCACTGTAACCATAGCGCAGCATAATATTTGACCAGCTCTGACCGCTATTATTTGTCACTCTCAATGCTACACTACGAGTATGTAATCTGCTTTACCGTTGCAACTGTCTATGTTTATGTCCTACTTGTTTAAAGCTCAAGCACGCTGTAACAGCGCCACGATGCCTCAGGGCAGTTTCTGTGCGCTTTATAAATGCATATAAATAAATGTTGTTTACACATGCTGAACTATTTGACAAACTGTTGTGAAGCATTTATGAATTTTATTTAATGCATAATGGCAACACCTTGTTTTATTGTGCAGAGTCATCATGCCTAATGGGAAGACAATCTCAATTCCTCTTGAAGATGCTGTTTGTGCTGCTCTAACGGAAATTAACATTTTAAGTGATATTCTTGGAATGAAGTTTGACTGTGAGGCTACTTTGAAGAATGCCCATTTGAATGCCAGATCAAGACATGTCGGTGCTGAAAAAGTGTATGAGCAACCACTTGGAAACGGAGGCAAAATTAGACTGTCCGTCTGGAGGGATGATTTGACAAGGCATCACGTTGATGCTATTGTAAATGCTGCTAACGAAGATCTGGAACATATTGGTGGCCTTGCTTTAAACATTTTAAAAGCTGGAGGCAAACAAATTGAAAAAGAGAGCAAAGACATAATTAATAAACAAGGAAAAGTAAAAACCGGTACTATAGCACAAACCTCTGGAGGAGATCTTCCATGTAAGGTTGTCATTCATGCCGTTGGTCCACGTTGTCAAGGAAAAAATCATCAAGATCATGGTAGATGTATTCAGCTACTTCACATGGCTATTCAAAGTATTCTTTCTTTCGTCAATAATGAAAGAAGCCATGTAAAATCTGTTGCCATACCTGCACTGAGTTCTGGAATTTTTGGCTTCCCATTAGAGCACTGTGCTGAAAGAATTGTGACAACTATCTACGGATTTTGTTCGAATTATCCCTTAAATCCACAACTACAAGAAATTCGCTTAGTGAATAATGATTGGAAGACTGTTAATGCAATGAAAAAAGCATGTGAAATGATTATCGGAAGCAGCAATAGCAATTTGTTTACCGGAAATCGAACACAGTCCTTGTCAAGTGAGTCTCGGAATGCCATCACGATTCATGGAATTGATCTTAAGCTCTTAAAAGGTTACATTGAAGATCAGAAGGTTCGTAATCCATCATACTTAATGTTTTTTCCTTTCTTGTTCTTTATTGTAATTATACTGATATACAACTGTGTTAGACTAAATGATGAACTGAAAGTATTATTTGCTTTTCCATGCCATAGGGGATAATATCCTAATAATTATGAGTACTGCAGCTTGCATTACACAATTGTATCGGTCATACTTCATATATCTTTGATATTATGTTGTTGGAAACAAATCATACAGGATAGAGTATATTGTTTATTCAGGGGTAGACATTTCAAGTTGCACACCAATAGCCAGCCATAGAAAGTTACTAGCCACCTCAATTCTACAAATGCACACAGCCCACCATGTATTACTCACCAAGAATCAATTATCACTGGTTAATGACAAGTGGTGAGTGCACATTTTGGGCCCTTTTTTGTTAAAGCAAAGACTGTAAACTATTAATTTGGCTGTGTAATATGATTATTTTTATACTCTGCACCATGGTTGTCTTTAAATACAATGCATTTATTTAGGGTATTTTAGGGTATCGCAAAGCTGACAATTACTGTCCTCATTGCACCTGCGTCCATGTTAGATTTGTATAAAATACAAATATCCATCTGGTTCATGGAATTCCTTTCTGGTTTCAAGTTAGTAAACCATCACTGATCATTTGTAGAGTGCAGCACCATCTTTGTACACACTGCATTAACTTTAACTAGTGGACTTACCCCATGCTTCAAGTGTTTTGTCATCTGGACCTTTGACAATGACGTCTGGCTTTGCCAAATGCAGTGCTTATGTGAACATGTACCTGGATGTTGAGAGCATCATGCACTGTTTTGTATGGACTTTACAGAACTGATGTCAGGAGGCCGTGCATGCGCATGACTCCAATGCATCCCAGACTCAGTGCACCCCTGGGTCTACTTCGGGTTCTGGAACCGGTGCTGTGGTTGCATTTTTGGACTTGACGCCCGAGGTAGTTTATGAAGGGTGGATTGTACACTTTTTGTATCAACACATCTATTCTGGATGATCTGCTTTGGAGATACCTTAATTTTCAGATTACTGAAAAAGTTATATTTATTGGTGCAGTGCCTTCTGTTAGTTTCATCTCTTGTCCAATTATCCAATTATTCAGATTTCTCAGAGGATATGTAAAACCATGCATCCAATTAGGAATTCACAACCTTTTAGGACTATAAAGCTTTTTGCACAGCTTGATAGTCCCACCGCTACCTGTGCACGGAGTAGGATAATCAGTGTGCATCCCCCCACCCCCCACACTGTCCTGACTGCAGTCTTTGATGGTCTGTGCTTGCAACAGTGTATTATGCATTTGAATGAAAATATCTTGTCTTAAAGACTGTGGTCCTCATTACGAGTCTGCCAGGAAACCGCTGGTGCAACTCGCCTTTCCGGTTCCGCTGCTTGACATCCCGGTGTTACCGGGATTTTACAGGCAGCGGAGGAACGGTAAGTTCCCATTCCCGCTGAGTCCCATAGGCCTCCATGGGAATGGGATCTTTGAAACACTGGCACTGTTAGTAATGATGCTGGTGCTTCAGTGTAAAATCTGCTGGGAGGGGCCAGCACTATCTACAGGTCAGGCCTGGCGGTAGTTCACAGCCCCTACCGGCAGACTACTAGTTGGTCGCCTTATGCAGAGCATGCAAGAGTTTATATTGCAAAGTTATTTCGTTGTTCCATGACCGTTGATCGTCTAGTCTTTAACTTCTTCCTTCGACGACTACTTCGTGGACCCCTCTGCCGTAAACATCCTTGGCTGTTCAGCTACTGGTGCATCGCTCAACGTCTGTTGACCGCGTGGCCTCGGCCCTCCGGCCAGGCCCATACAGTAGGGAGAGTGGGGCTCCTGGTTGATTCTTTACTGAGAATGCATTTCCTTTTCCCCTCTTTTTCCCTTTCTGGTCTGACTGTCTTTTACCTCTGCTATGGAGAGGACTCCATTTAAATTGTGTCCGTCTAGCGGGAATCCAGATTAACAGAGACAAGTCTTGTCTCTACCCACTTGCTGCACTATATAACGAAGAATGCAGGTCCCTGCCCCTCTTGGACCTCCGATGGCAAGTGACATCCTTCAGATACTTGTGAATCACTATACACCGGAACCCACACGGTGAACACATTCTCAACACGGTTAGGGCTAAAGACTCCCTCGAGAAATCTATGGAATTCTGGAGTAGACTCCCACTCTCAGTAGCTGGAAGAGCAGGCCTCCTCAAGATTGTGGCACTCCCCCGCCTTCTGCACAACTTCACTAACATCCCCTTCAACATCCCCACCTCTTTCTTCAGAAACATAAATAAACTTTGCAGGAGATTCCTCTAGCAGAGTGGCAGGCACAGAGTAGCGTTAGAAACACTCCAAAGACCCTACGAGAGAGGAGTAATGAAAGTCCCCAACTTCGAATTGTACTACCTTGCTAGTGAGCTGAGGCATGTGATGCGATGGATGGCCAACGAGAGTACAGTGGACACCGGACTCCTCCAACCTGCTCTACCCCACCTAATACTCAGAGACCTACTCTGGGTCGAGGCGAGTACTACACAACACTGCCCATACATGGTCAAGCTGGGGATCCAACTCTGGAAACGGGCCTGCAAAACGGTCGGAACAACAGACCCATACTCACCGCAAATCCCCATAGCAGCAATTATGGCGAAACATGCATCGGGACATCTAGAAGTGCGTACCCAATGGGAATCCTACGGGGTGGCCATGTTGGGAGACTTGGTTCAAGAACAAGAGACCCTAACGTTCACCGAACTCGGTGAGGCCACTGGGCTACCTACAGGACAGTTCTTGCTCCATAGAGCAGTGATGCGAGCCAGGTAGAGCAGATGGCCTGAAGCTGCCAACCCCGCAACGGAACATGACACCATAGAAACTATATGTTAAACACCGCTTAGGGAGGCCACGAAACTTCACGACTCTACGAGGCCTTGATACAAGGTACGACTAGAAATTAGCTCAAATGCAAGGTTAAATGGGAAAGTGAACTGGGCCTTGAATTTGAAGATAATGAATGGGAAGAGATAACCCACTACCACAAGAAAATCTCTAGGAATGCCCGCTTACAACTCATCCAACTGTACATTACTAACAGGGCCTATCTCACGCCAGAAGCCATATCGAGGTTCAAGGGTGCGGGAACCCAGGCATGCCCCAAATGCGACGAGCCCAAGGCTGGAATGACTCATATGTTCTGGGACTGGCCAGTAATACTAGGTTTCTAGACACAAATAAAAGAAAGGGTTGCTGATGCGGACATTGAGGTGGAAGTCCATAGGCCTGCGACTTGTATATTAGGCAATTACAGACGCAGCAGGAAAAACAAACCTCTCAATAGACACAAAGATCTAATATACATCACTGCGAAAAGACGCATAGCCATGGGATGGAAAAGCCCAAAATGCCCTAGTGAGGCACGATGTTGGGGAGATCTTAGCAAGTGGATAACTGCCGAGACCGAAGCATGGGGAACTGCAATACAGGAACAGAGAATTCTAGCGAAGAACTACAGCGTTGGGTAGCGCTAACGGTACCGTTGCTTCATCCCAAAGCACCGGACAGCGCCTCAGACAGAAGCAACAGCCCTGGCTCGTAAGCTGATACGAAGGTCACTGATGGACTGCCCGTGGTCTTGGGGAAGGGAGCGAACGGAGGGAGGGAGGTAAGGGATAGACACCGAATCTACAACTGAGAATGTATTATTGATTATTGCTGTGTCTTGTTTATATTGTTAAAAACCAATAAAGTTATTTTAAAAAAAGAATTGTGTCCGTCTTGCAACAGAAAATACCAGTGGAAGGACACCCATCGCAAATGCAATAGGTGCTTGCCTCGTGACCACGAAGAGCGATCCTGTAGGTCCTGCCAACTCTTTCATCCCAAGACGTTAAAAGATAGGCGGACAAAACGGTGGGCGGCCTACGCAATGCAGGCTGAAAGCCATTCCCCCGTTGGCGCTGTCGCTTCGAGTGACGAGGACTCTAGCGGTAACCATGGCACTGACGTGGAGGCCATAGACCTTTCGGGGGAACCTTCCGGTTCCCAGATGCCCGTCCCGTCCCCGACAGACAGGCCACCGGTACTGTTATGGGGAGGTCACACCCCGGCGACGGGGGCACTCGCGCACCACCTAAGGAAAAGCACACAACCCCTAAAGCCTCCTCAACGGATACGTCAAAGAGGCACCAAACGCTAACAGGCTCGTCTAAAACGTCAACGGTGCCTGCTGACCCTTGCGGTCCAGCACCTTCCCCGCAACCGGATACCCGGCATTTTCTACTCAGAAGGGCGTTCACACTACAAAACACGGGAGTGCTGACACCCCGTCCATGAGCGCGTCAGCTCCTAAGACTCTGGGGAGGGGGGTCGACTCCCGTGACAACGCCTACAGGCAAGTCGAAATCCACTATACAGCCGCCAAAAATAAGCTAGAGTCTTGCGGCTATTGTTTCGGCAGCGGAACGGCCCAGGAGCGCCCCCCTCTCGTTGAGAGGAGTACTATGCAGCTTCCCAGCCCCTTTCTAAAGCTTTAGCTGGTAATTCCCCCCCTCCCTCTCTAAAGAGCCTTTCCCCCCTCAAGACTCCTCTGCTTCACCCCTGTGGACTAGGCAGAGGTTTGAAAGTTATATGGATAGGATGTCCCAGTTTATAGACTTTTCTGAAAAATATATAACTCCCAAGAGGCTTACGGAGGAGGACACCTGCCCTATTTTACCAAAGATGCAGAAGCTGTCTGTTCCCACACAAACTCCACAGGAAGAGGTATTCGAGTTCTCTGAACCAGAAGAAATGTGCGAGGATCCTCAGGAGGACAATCGTTTTGGTCAGGTCACAACTGACCAAGGCCCAGACTGGGAACAAGATCAACCGGCAGATGAAGTGCCTTGGCTTAATCCTACCCAAGACAGACATTATTTGTCTGGACCAGCCTTCCTCACCTCAACAAAGGCAGCCATCACCAATTGACGACCATATGGTTTTTAATGCCGTCCTGAAGAGGGCAGCAGACCATTTTCAAATCGCCACACAGGAGGTAGTTCAGGACTATGATTTTGTTGAGGATATTCTTAAGGAAAAATCTCCTACGAGTCAGGCTATTCCTCTGTTGAACTCTATCAAGAAACGCCTTGCTCCTTCCTTACTGTCTCCTTCCCTTACAAGGGCTGTCAACCCTCGAGTTGGGAAACTGTTTTGCCCCTCTCCTTCTGACCCTATGTACATTAGAGGCCATGCCACACCAGACTCCTGGTCGTAACAACTATCAGAAAGAGGGCTGGGGTACCACTGTCTACTGCAGAGGCTCCCCCCGACAAGGATTGTAAAAACACCTCTATGCCCTTGGCAAGCGCATTACCATGTCCGCAGCCTACTTTACTAGAATTGCGAACAATTCCACCCTTCTCGCTAGTTATAGCGATGTGCAGTGGGGCCTGTTCCAAGACGGCCTCCAAGAGGTCCCTTAATCCACACGATCACGCCTGCTGGCAGTCGTAACTGAGGGTAGACAGGTGACCCACAACATCGTCAAACACCCTAGACGCTGCTGACACGGGCAGACGCACACTGGCACAGGGAACTCTCAAGAGACACGCCTGGTAAAAGAATTCCGGTTTTAAACCAGAGACCCAGGCCTCCTTGATAAACAAGCCAGTTGAAGAGTCTAACTTGTTTGGTAAGGCTCTGGACGACGCCTTAGAAACAGCCAAGAAGGAACATGAGACATTAAAATCCCTCGATCAAATCACAGCCAAACCTTTCCAGCAGCGGGAAGGGTCTAATTCTCGCTGTTCCTTTCGGGGGCAGTCCTTCTCCAGATCTCCACACGGACAATATGGCACAGGGGGTACCGCATGGTCCTCCGAACAAGGTTCAACTGGTGCCAGCCAGTATCAACAAAGGGGACAGCGCAGAGGCAAGGGTAGAGGCAGAAACTCCAACTCAAGAGGCTCCCCGGCCTCCGCATCAAAATGACTCGCTAGTCCGGGTCCCCTCCTATGCCTCCCCAGTCGGGGGATGGCTGTCATCATTCCTTCAGGCATGGGAGGCGATCACTTCAGACCAGCGGGTGCTCAAGACCGTGACCCACGGCTATTGTATCGAGTTCCACCAGCCACCTCGATACCATGCTCCAAAGAGCAGACGACTATCACCAACACACCTGAGCTGGAAGAGGTGCAGATCCTTCAAGAAAAGGGCGCCATAGAAGTCGTCCCTATTTCTTCAGGTAAACAAGGGTATTTATTCAGTGTACTTCCTTGTACCCAAAAAGGATCTCACCATGTGCCCTGTGTTAGACTTGCGCCCAGCAAACAAATATGTCAAACCCCAAAAGTTCAGAATGACAAATTTGCATGAAGTAATCCCACTGCTGGTGCAGGGGGATTACATGGTAACAATGGATATGAAAGATGCATACTTTCATATTTCATGTTGCCAGCGCACAGAAAGTACCTAAGGTTCATGATAGAGGACGCGCACTATCAGTTCAAGGTTCTTCCCTTCGGGATTGCCTCGCCTCCCTGAGTATTCATGAAGGTACTGGCGGAAGTAGCTACTCGCCTGCGCAGGCAGTTCATACCAGTCCACCCTTACCTCGACGACTGGCTAATAACAGGGGATTTGTACGGAGCATGCCTAACAAACACCCAGAAGACGATAGATGTCCTCTTCGGTCTAGAGTTCTTGATCCACGAGAAAAAGTCCAGCCTAGACCCCAGCCAAGTCAAACAATTTCTGGGTACTCTAATTCGGACCAAAGATGGCCTCGTCTTTCCCTCCAACGAGAGGGTTAAAAATATGCTGTTCCGGATCCCTCATTATATAGCGAGTCACAAGGTGACCGTACGCAAAGCCATGCGACTGTTAGGGATGATGGCCTCTTGCATTTACCTAGTTCCACACACACGTCTGTGCCCCATGCAAGAGTGGCTCTCGAGCCAATGGTGTCAGGCCAGCGGACAATGGGATGATCTAGTGGTTGCCTCGGCAGCCCTCGTTCAGTCTCTGCAGTGGTGGTCAAGGGAAAACCTCTTGCAAGGGAAAACCTTCACCACCCCCGCAGTAGAAGCCACTCTCACCACAGACGCATCTTGGACGGGGTGAGGGTCCCAGCTCCTTCATCAGACAGCGCACAGCGTGTGGTCCCCAATGGTAGCAAGCAACCACATAAACATGTTGGAACTGCTAGCAGTGTACAAGGCCATGAAGGCATTCCAAACAGACGTCCAGTGAAAGACAGTCCTAGTCCTCACGGACAGTACCACGGCAATGTATTACCTGAACAAACAAGGAGTCACTCATGCTCCAGGACTATCCAAATTGACTCGGAACATATGGAAATGGGCTCTCAAACACCAGATGTTCCTCCTGTCACAACACGTTCCAGGGGAACTCAATCTACCGGCTGACGTACTCAGCAGAGACTTGCTACTACCCGTAGAGTACGAGTGGTGATTACACAAAGACATTATTCTCAACGTTTTCGCAGACTGGGACTTCCCAGAGATTGACTTGTTCGCAACTCTGGAGACCGCACAATGCCCAGATTACGCCTCCAGTTACCCACAGAACCTCTCCAAGGGGAACAGGCTCTGGATAACATGGTCAGGGAGATTTAGCTACGCTTTCTCTCCACCCCCCCCCCACTACTCCCCTGCTCAACAAGATAGTGCACAAGATGCACCAGGAACCAGTCACAATGATTCTGGTGGCCCCTGATGTGGGCCCACCAACCTTGGTTCTCTCAACTCATGGCAATGTCAGTCTCCCCTCCTAGGAAGCTGCCATGCCCTTCCAACATGCTGTCGCAAGACAAGGGGGAAACACTGCATCCATGCCCTCAAACTCTCAATTTAGCAGCCTGGCTCCTGAGGTCATAGAGTTTGGCCACCTCCAACTCCCTCAAAGATGTATGGACATACTTAGGGAAGCACGGAAATCTAACACCAGACATTGCTACTCCAGCAAATGGAAACGCTTTGTCATTTGGTGCAATTGCCAAAGCATTAATCTCATTGAATGCACACCAACACATATTGTCCTGTACCAGCCTCACCTGCTAGATTCAGGCCTGGTCTTCAATTCCTTAAAAGTCCACTTAGCTGTATTTTCAGCATACGCCACGTCCCAGAAGAAAGTTTTGTGGTGGAAAGTTCCAGTAATCAAAGCATTTATGGAAGGGGTTAAAAGACTTCATCCCCCTATTGCCAACCCAGCTCCCGGGTGGGACCTGAACGTGGTGCTTAGTAGACTAATGGGGCCTCCCTTTGAACCTATGCATAAGGCTAGCCTTAAAGCACTCACTTACAAGACCGCATTCTTGTGGCAATCACATCAATAAGGAGAGTTAGTGAACTGCAAGCCCCATTTGTCACGATTCACAAGGATAAGGTGGTCCTGCGCACTCGCCCATGTTTTGCGCCTACATTTATTTCAAAGTTCCATGTGAACCAATCAATAGAACTACCCACCTTTTTCCAGAACCCCATTAACGTGGATCAAAGAAGCCTTGTCACACTGGAGGAGAGCAGTGACCTATTATCTGGAAAAGACAAAACCACTAAGGAAAACGAACCAGATTTTCGTTTCAGTGGCAGCTGGTAGAGAAGAGGCCCCTGTCTCTAAAGCAGCTATTTCAAAGTGGATCGTAAACTGCATCACACTGTGCTACACTCTTGCCAAGAGAGATCTGCCCTTCAAGCCTAGAGCACATTCTACTCGGGGCACAGGGCCTTCCATAGCATTCATTGCAAATGAGTCCATTTGTAAAGCAGCAACTTGGAGTTCTGTACACAACTTTACACAACACTACTGCCTAGATACACACTCTAGGTCTGATTCTCAGGTGGGACATCTCTTTGCTACTGTGCCTTCACACATCCCACCACCATCTCTGAGTACTGCTCGCTAGTCTATACACAGCATGTGATTCTAAGCAGATTAACAAGCATTAGAAGGCATGCATTACTTACCGTAATAGCATTTCTGATGATTGTATCTGCTTAGAGTCACATGCGCCCACCCTTCCTCCCCTCATGGAGTAGAAGGAACATAGACATCTTACACCTTCTCTCTTCTGTACTCACTCATACTGGTTATAAGGCACCCTTGCGGCAGACAAAACATAATCGGGGGGGACCTCGACGCATGAGGGATTTTGGGTACACTACACGTCACGTTAGGGATAGTGTTACAGTCACACCCATGTCGACGTCCCCTTTCGATCCTCAAAAGAAAGATGCAATACTCTGTGATAACCACTAGATGTCGGACTATATGCACAGCATGTGATTCTAAGCAGATTATCAAGCATCATAAATGCTATTAGGGTAAGCAATGCATGTCATGTAACGCACATAAAGGTCTACCCTGTATTTCACTAAACGTGCTCCTTTGAAGACAGTAGTGATATTATATTTGTTATGGAGGATGTATGTTGTGAGGTGGTCCCCAGTTGGAATTTGGGGGTACCTAGTATGTTAACCCTAACAATCCTGGGGGTCACCTGTGCAGGGTCAGTCACATGGCTAACATAATAGCAACCTCCCCAACCCAAGTCAGCCAGAGTGTTTCCAAATGATAGGAGCACAACTCCCAACTCCCATGATTCCTCCAGGTTACTCCATGAAAACCCGGGCCAGATCCGGAAACCAAAATTACAGTTACAGGGATGGGAGTTGGATACGAGGAAAACTGAATTGCAGTATGTATGTATTTATTTATTTATTTTATTTATTTTTACATTTATAAAGCGCACTAAACCCAAAGTTCAAGTTACAAGGGTGGGTTATAATGTTGATTGGAAAAGTTTACGAAAGGCCCAGTCGGATTGTTCAGCTCTTAGGGCATGAGGGAGAGAGTTCCAAAGCTTGATCAAGGTTTTTAAGCATCGCCAGAGATTTTCACTTTTATCGTCATTGAGACAAAGATGGTGTGTAGCCATCCAGGCCTGGATGTCTGGTAGACTGGGTTGATGGTGGCAGAGTCGGCAGCATGATTGCCAGAGAGGGGGAGAAGGACTTTAGTGTTGTCAGCGTAATTTGTATAGGAGCTGTCATTTGACTCTATAAGGCTAAAGAGAGGTTTGGTAAAGCTGTTCTAAAAGGTGGGGGAGATGCAAGAGCCTTGGGGAATGCTGCAGGTAATAGCTGCTGGGGGAGCACTAGCATTCTCCGCAAAGACTCTCTAATAGACCTGCCCCCATGGAAGGAAGTGATTCAACTTGTTGCTGCTGACGAGAAGTTGGCTGCAGAAGTGAGGTATTGGCAGAGTATCTTGTGGTCTACCAGGTCAAATGCGGCAGAGAGATGTAGGAGTAATAGTAAGGCTGGCTTAGACCACGTCCTTGATCTCGTCTAGCTCTTTAAGTCAAGCAGGGCTGATTCTCTGCCATGCCCAAGGCAGAATCCTGATTGCCGCATCCCCAGGATGTGGTTCGATTCCAGGTATTGCTGAATTTGGAGGTATGCGGCTCTTTCAAGGATCCTGAGGAAGAAGGGGACAGCAGTGAATGGCTGGTAGTTGGTAGGGGTAGTGGGGTCCAGAGATGTTTTTTTTCCATAGTGGTAGTACCCAAGCTTCCGTTAGAGTGGTGGGGACAAGACATGAGGAGAAGGAGGCATTGATGAAAGTGGTGATGAAAGGGGTCAGGACGTCTAGGCAGTCCTTGATTGTGGCTGGGTAGACGTCTCCTTTGCATCTGGATGGTTTCAGGCCTTTCAAAATGGAATTGACCTCTGCTTGAGTGACAGGGTTGAACTGAAAAGGCAGATGTTGGGCACTAGGGTGCGGGACTGGGTGAAGTGGGAAGGTTGTTGAAAGGTGTTTATGGTCATTAGTTTGGCGTCGATTTTTTTCTGCGTGTGCATGGTGGCAATTCATTCAAGGTGGGCATTTTGTATGTTGGTGCACCAGATCTCATCTCTGATAAGGAGGAGGAGTGGAAGGGGCTTCCAATTCTCTAAGGATAGTGAAGATCTCACATGTGTTCAATCTGGCATTGGAATGGGCCTGGAGGGCGGTATATTATATGTAGGGGGATTGTCGTTATGTGGGATAGTTTGGCAGTGAGTATATCACAGTTCAGTGATAATGAGGTGTTAGATTGTCGGAGGGGTGGGGTGTCTTTCACCATCAGTGCTACCTCACCGCCTATGGAGTCTGTCACTCCGGAGGATGATGAAGCCAAGTGGCATAGCAATTGACAGGGCTGGGCCTGAGGCAGTGTGGTTTCAGTTATGGCTACAATATCCAAGTTATTGGACGTGATGAGGACATGGATGTCCAAGGAGTTGGCTTGGACGTATCTAGCATTAACTAGTGCGCAGAGCAGGAAGGGGGGCTGGTGAGATTTGAGGCATGTGTTTAGTAGTGTTTCAAGGGTTGACTCTTATGGGGTTATTCGGTAAGCACAGTATTGGTGTGACATTGTTTATGTTGGCTGGTGCTGGAGGTACCAGTGCTCTGGGAGCTAGTTGAGTCAGCTATTGTTGGCTTTGGCAGTGTAGTAGTCAGATTAGGCTGGTTGGAAGGGGCATTTATTGCTGTAATTCTAGGTTTGAGTGTAGTCCCATGCTTGAAGATTCTGCATCATGAAGGTAGCAGGTGGGATATATGGCGATTATCATCAGAAAGCGGCGGTAATAAGGGTAAGGTACCCTTCATGGCACTGAATCTCAGTGAGGAGAAGTTGGTGGACAGAAGGCGGGAGGTACATTTTCTGTTTTCGGGGACAACCGCAGTTTCTCCTGCGTAGTGGCCTGTGGTAGTGTGGCTTATAATGAGGCTGATGGGTGATCTCGGGTGAATGTTATGTCCCGCATTGTTCCTAGGAGCGGACAGCGTCATGTGGCCTCCAGGTGCTGCTGTGCATGTAGGATGCGAGTTGGCATCCTGACGGCAGTGGTGTGCATGGCAAGGGGCATGATGTGTATGTGTTAAATGAATGTCGTGTGCGTCATCTCAGTCGGTTATTTCATTTGGGTGTGGATGTCGATGCAGAGATAGGGGATGGATGGATGGAAGTGTGGGCCTAGTCGCGCAAGTCTGTGGAAGCCCAATACTGGTTCGTAGGTCGGGCGATCCCCAAGTGCATCTTTCTCCCCAAGCTTTTAGCATCCAGCTTGACCTGCTGAAAGCAGAAACAGCCATACCACTGGGAAACCCAGACCTAACACAGCCAAAGCCCCACCAAGCCCCAGGGGGAGTAATTGTAGCCAGGGGAGCCTAGAAAGACCAATACGTCCGAATGTTCTATGTTTGCAGCAGTGGGAAATAACAGGCAGACTGGGAAGTGGGGCATTGTAGTTTAATCCAAGATGGCCTCCCCACCTCTGTAGACTCTGTCCCAATGAGACCTATCCCTGTGTAGGAGAACCGATGGAAGTACCAGTAACCAGTCCGAACAGAACCTTCTTCTTCAGGCACAGATGCAGTCTGTTGCTTTGCAAGTAAGGTCAGGGGAGGATCTAAGATTGTATGAAAATATCTCCCAGCACCCTCAGTTAGTGGAGAACTGGCAAGGAGAGCAGGCAGCATGGAAGAAGAAGAAGAAGAAGAGGAGACGTGTCTGGAGAAGAGCCAGAAGGAGGAGACTGGAGGATAAAAGTATGGAGTGGAAGTGGTAGGACTGCAGAGGGAGAGAACAAGTTTAGTGGGGCATGGACCAATTTAGTGAGCAAGGCACTGTATCCCTGGGGCAATTTAGTCAGCAGGGCACTATACTCTGTGGTCTGGTTTAGAGAGGAGAGCATGATATCTCTGGTTGTGAGTTTAGTGAGCAGAGCACTATATCCCTGGGGCCAGTACAGTGGGAATGGCATTGGGTCACTAAGGAAGTCTGAAGAATTGTTGCAGGTGATCGGATGGGAGTTATTGAATAGAGCTGGATAATCATTGAAGGAGGAGCTGTGGGAATGTCCGAAGGAGGAAGACTGAGCGGAGGAGGTTAAGGATGAGATTGGAGAAGACTATGAGGGAATCTTAAAGTCAAGAAAGACTTTAAGGTGGGGGCGCTGCTGAGCAGCTATCAAGATGGCTGCCTAGTGTTGAAGTTCCGCGCTCGGCCCGGCCCAATTTAGTGTGGTAGCGGCACCATATGCTTTTCCACAATACAAACTCCTGAGCCGCCCTCCCACACTGTGGGGAACATTCTGTGCAGCCGGTGAAAAGAATCAGAGAGCGGGCACCGTGCTACACCAAGCGGCAAAGACACAGGGGAGGAGGCGCGGTGCCCTGCGGCTCTGAGATATGGTGGGAGGCTGTGGCGGCCCCGGCGTCTGCTAAACCAGATAGATGCTTAGTGAAGGAGCACTACACACTGTGGCGCTGAGAGCGGGTGCCAACATAGCACACAGCCACAACTGGAAGCATCTGCCGCTGACCTGGGAAGCGGGTGCATCTCTACGCCTTGGCTGTCACACGCAGTGAGTGCGCGGCTCCCCCTGCGAGAGCGCCCCTGCCCACCAGCCCCAACGGGTAGAGCCTGAGCGCACTGCACTATAAAACATTCCATGCTCAGAATTAGTCGTCGCGGATGTGGATGGTGTGCTCCCCTCCGGCCCTGCGACAACTGTGCACACGTGAGTGCCTAACTTGAAAATCTGCATACCCCGCGGTGAGGCCCGACACTTGCAAACACCTGGGCACCTCTTCTGATCCTGCGCCCCGGCTGGGCCGTCCTGCTGGCGCCATGGACCGATGCTGAATCCTCCTCACCCCGGAACCCAAACGCAACAATCGAGTGAGTTGGTGGCCTAGAATAATCCTGGGAGGCCCGCTGTGGCACACCTCCTACATCCTAGCAAAAACTAGGACCGGGGGCCCTGCACTGGCCTGCATTGAACCGCCTGTGGCTCCCAGGCAAACCGCAAGCCTCTCTTCTGCACCATCATTGGATCCGGGCTCCAGCACCCCAGTGAACTGTGTGGTGGGCTGTCTTGGGCCGTTCTCTATGCCCTGTGATACCTGAGCATAATAACTGCCACAGCTGACCCTTTCAGGGGCACGTGGAGGGGCGGGCAACAATCCAGGAATCCACTTGACGCCGTTATACTGTCGACCCACTGAAATTTCTGCACCACTTACCCCAGGGGCCCGCATCCACGAGGATCTGTGAGGATCGCTTACCGGGACCTGATCAATGGCCCCTCAACTCCCGTGCCGACCCACTGGCTCTCCCGGACCTCCATAGGGCTCGCAGATGGTCAAAAAGGGAGACAAACGACCCGGGGTCCGTGCCGGTGCCTTTGCCCACCTACCTGAGCGACTGGCTGGCCACAGTTTCCCTCGCAGAGCCCCAGACCCCCTTGAGCTCGGAGCAAATCGGCTGAACTGTTTACCAATCTTGAGGGAATCTGCACACAGCTGTGGGGATTGAACTGCGCTGAATTAAAGGTGACTGTTACTGGAGGCTCCTTGCTCGCGCTCCCGGGGCCCACCTCTACGCTTGTCCCACCCATCCGCCATGATTAGATGCACAGGCAGTGGGAAGAAGACAGGGGCCATGGACAAATCTGCTAAGGTTGCCGCCCGAGAAATCCTCGAGCCCTCAACAAGCCCTCATTTGGATCTAGTGCAACCCAGCATGACACCACCTCCGGACCTCACTCACATGATGGAAGCCATGGCTAAGGGCTTTGCAGCTTTCCACGAGAAACTGGATGACATAACGGCCAATGTGGCATCCATGAGGTCACAGCTTGCTAAGGAAGCAGTGTGCATCACTGAAGCGGAGACAAGGATTGGTGCGACAGAGGATACCATGCAGGGCCTCCAAAATACAGTGGCAAATCTGCCAAAGGAAATAAAAGTTATGAGAAACAAATGTGATGGCCTCGAATCGCGTTCCAGGGGGAACAATATTCGAATTGTGGGGGTCCCCGAGGATGCACTATCTGGGGGCATGGAGCAGGCAGTGTAAAATCTACTCAAAGTACCAGCACGTTTCACCGTTCTTTACTGTGGAGCGGGGTCACCTGGCTCTTGCCCCTGAACCAAAACCAGGAGATTTTCCCCCGACCCATCATCGCGAAAATCTTGAGTTTCCGCGATAGAAATCATCTTCTGTGTCTCGCCAGGGAGAAAAAGACATAATTTTAACTGCCAGCTCCTTTCACGTTCTTTTTGAGTTAAGGGTCCTTTAACCCCTCCAATTTGCATAGGCTCAGAGACATCAACTCCCTTGGGATTAGCATGGGTCTTGACCAACACCCGGGTCTCAAACCTGGACCGATCTGCTTTTCTGTTTTGAAGTCTGTGATCCAATTGGACCACTAAGTCTATATACTCTGTGCATTCTTGGGGCGGATTCACAACTTGGGCCAAGACATCTTTAAGTTCTCCACGTAGGCCTCGATAAAACAACGTGACTCTTTTATCCTCTGGCCATCCTGTTTCCACAGTCTATTAAAGGTTGCAATATAGGATAGGAGGTCCTGATTGCCCTGTCGCAGGGATAGAAGTTCGTCATCCAGAGCCTGCCCCTGAGAGTGTCGAGCAAATAACCTTTCCATGCTTGCTTGAAACCTTTGAAAATCACGGAGAATCGGGTCATCTTGAGTAACCAGTGGAACTGACCAATCGTCAGCGCAGCCGCTGAGATATGACAATACAAAGGCTACCTTGGTGTGATTATTAGGGAAGGCCCCAGGTCTGCATAAGAAGTGCAAACAACACTGATTCATGAATGCGGCCAATCGTTTGGGGTCCCCATCAAAGCGTTCGGGTGGGGCCAGCGACATGTTTCCAGGTAGATTAATCTGCACAGGGTTACTGGAAACCACAGGAGCGGGGTTCCCTCCGGAACCGGGTAGAGGAGTTTGCCCAGCTTGACCTTGCAAAAGCTGTCTGGCCAGGTCATCAGTTCTTTCCTTTGATATTATTAATTCCCTCCTGAGGGCATTAGTCTCTTGACGAGCGGCATGTACTTCGGCCCGTAATTCCCCCAGTAATTGGGCCAACTGATCAGTCTCAGAACTTTCCATAGCGCCTGGGTGGGAATTTGTAGGAAGGCTTTGCGTTCTGTAACGCTCACCTGACTCCCACGGAGGCGCTGGCCTGGTTCGCGCTGCTGTGACCTCTTCTAAGGTGATGCGCAGGGTTCGGAAGACGGACTGGACCGGGCCCCCAAATCTGGCTTGTCTGGCTCGCAGAAGTATCCTTCTATAGGCGAAAATAGGGGATTAATTGTCTGCGGGGTAATGCAATCGGCCTCCCACTTTCCCCTCTCACCCTCCTCGAAACCCTGCTGTGATTCCTCGTAGCGTCTCACCTTAGGGTCTGGAAGGACGAGCTCTCCATCCTGCTTCTGATGCAGGGGCGCGTTGGTATCCAGTTACTTCACTGGATTTTCGGATTGGTGAGAGCCAAACTTGCTTGGCTTCCAGGTAAGTTTTTTGATAAGAGGTTCCCCTTGTGTCCATGCATTAATGTACTAATGCTAGTGTCTTTTTCCCCATAGGGGCCGGGGTACGGAATGCCGGGGAACAGGCACCGACCCGAGATGAGAGGTGAAATCCTTGTAGAAATCAGGTAAGTCTTTAATGAGCTTTTTTTTGGTAATGTCTTTTCATTCGCTCATTAACGCTGATGTCTCTTTTTGCCCTTAGGGGCCGGTGTCCCGAAATGCCAGGATGCGGCACGGACCCGAAATGGAGAGGGAATGAATCAACAGGTAAGTCTTAACATGGAGATTTAGCTTTCCTTATTCCCTTCTCTCTCTCACCTTTTGTTCTGGTCTTTTTCTCCCTAGGCGCTGGGTCGTGACTGCAAATCCGGATGATCGCTGCTGAACATGGAGGCGCCCTGTAAAGGTGAGTGGAATGCGGCGCTGCAGCGATCGACGCGATGAGCTTTTAAATAAAAGTCTTCCTTTTCAGGATTGTCGGCGAGATGTCTCTGGGATGCGGTTTTAGCAGGTAAGGACTTTTCCTTCTTCTGTTCTCTTCTTCTCTTCCTTTGCAGGCGATCCAAGGTGCTGGCAGGCTTGGCAGAAGTCAGGATGCAGGAGCAGACACGGTGAGCCTCCAGCTGCTAGATGCAGAACAACGCAAAGCACGTGTGGCTGTTCGGGTGGGGTTTAAATAGCCTTGGAAGAAGTTCCAGGCATGTATCCTTCCTCCAATCAGGTATGTATCCTTCCCCGACCACGCCCGGATGGTAAATTAGTCCCACAGGTAAAGTAGTTCCTTTCAGGCCTCAAGGAGGCTAGGATCCTGCAGCATGGTCTGCATCAGGTAAGTGCACCCAAGCACTCCCATAATGAGCCTGGCGCCTATGGCGCCAGGACTGATGTCTTTTATGAGCCTGGCGCCAAAGGCGCCAGGACACTGTCCAAAGGGCCCCTATATGGGGTTGCTGGGTCCTTCCTTGGGGACTGGATGTCCGCTTTCGGGGACGCAGGGCTTGAACCGGCTCCCCGGGAGCGGGCATCATGACAGCTGCAGGCCGAAGCGGCAGCAGGTAGCCCCAAATCAGCTGCTTAATCAATGTTGGGTTGTGGTTTGAAGTGGGGCTGTGTTGGGGTAGGCCGCAGGTGGGGGAAGAGAGAGGAGAGGGGCTTTACGCTGCTAGGTTGGGGGGGGGGCAGTGAGGGTGGATGGGTGGGGAATGGGATATGTGCTATCCTCGGGTCATATCCACCTTTGGATATTTATCTTCCATAGCCTAGTGGCAGAGGAGCCGGTCTCTGAAACAGACGAAATATTAAAACTAATTTGGGAATGCATTGAATACAACAACAACAAGCTATGATAGCTAATATAATGCAAATACAAGCAAAAGCGTAACGCAGTGTACCCCCAATATCAGGAATCCATGAAAATAACCAATCCCACCAATTCCCAGTATGATCTTGGGACACTTGACAAATGAGATCCCTCAAACCTCGAATAAGACTTTCAATGGATTGTGAATGGTCACTTAGATTGAAACAACACATACCTTGAACTGCGTTATAACCTAAAATATGCTTTAGCAATAGATAATCAACAGCAGCCCTGTTTTGCAAAGTTGCCTTTCTAATAACTTTGCTATCAAGGAGTAACTCTTCTAATGCTTGAGAAGTATGATTGAGTCCTTTGACTACGAAACATGCTAATTTGATCAAAGATTTGTAACCTCCAGCAGCTAAACCCCCAAACTCCCACTAATGAAAGGGTTAATGCTAGAACCTCAGCTTCTGATAGCAAATGCACATGTGAATCGAATCACAATCGGGGGCTAGACCCACAGACTCAAAAGTTGACCTTTTGCCTCGAGATATCGCTGGGTGTAAAGGGAACATCGTTAGTCCTAATCGAGTTAAGGCACATGGACCTCCAGAAATGTTAGCTTTAATATAAGTGTATGTGATCTTACCACATGAAAAGAGCCATCCGGTTGGAAGTTTCACATGATTCAGATGACTGGCAGCTATCACTGTATGATTACAAGACATAGGGCCTCATCACGACTTCGGCGGTAACCCTTAAATCCGGCGGTAGCGCTATTACCGCTGGATTTGAGGGTCCGCCGAATCAGGGCTTCGACGGATTTTGCCCCAGCTCAGAGCTGGGGGGAAATCCGCCGAAAATGTGCGCTATTACCGCCGGCGGGAAATCCGCCGGCGGTATTAGCGCGAAGATTCCCCATTGAGCCCAATGGGGAATGGGCCATTCCCGAATGGGCTCAGTGGGGAATGGGGACTTACATTACTGCCGAACTCGTGATCCGGCACTATTCGCGCCGGGGAGTTCGGCGGTAGGGCTAATACCGCCCGCGCTAATAGCACTACCGTTACCGCCCAAGTCGTGATGAGGCCCATAGTGTTATTCACACTGGTACATGTGCGTGGGACTCGTGAACACAATCGTTTCTCGAACACAGTTTGATTTGGCTGTTGGTATTTGCCAATTTCTTTTGCATTGCATGTCATAAGGTAACACACATATCCTTGAGTTATATTATAGGTTATAATACGTGTCAAATTTCTCCATTTGCGATCTGTTTCCTGCCAAAACCTGCAGTACTCATAGACGGAAAAGGATTGCCTGATATCAGAACCTTGAACCAAAGAATCATTGTGCGTGACGCCGAAAATATGCTTTAGAACCGGAACTGGCGTCGGCACTGCTACTAAGCACGTAGTCAGTAAGGCTCAGCATTGGGCACGTCAGTAAGGCAAAAGTGCGTAATGTTGAGCACCTGTTGTGCCAGGTATGTCCACATGTTCTCCGTTTGGGTGATCATTGGAGAATATTTTCGCCGTCCTGAAGATGCCTCTCGCATAACTGGCATCAATGTTGTTTTCACTTGCACCTGACGTGTTTGCCGCATTTCACAAATCCATGTCTTCGGTCTGGCTGGCTTTTCGGCATCGGTATAGGGCTGCTTTTGGACATCATTACTCATCATTTTCAGTTTCTCCTTGATCGTTGGCACGGATGTGACATTTTACATTGCTAGCAGCATGCCATTTGACTCTCCCGAACGGAGTCCATTTAGTCCCACAATTACACCAGCCAGACACAGAATCTACAAGGCAAACCCAGAAAAGAGATATCAGTGTTGTAAATCACTCTCTTAGGTAACATTTGTCTGTGGGCACATATTGCCATTTCTTTCTACCGGGCTCCATCACTAAAACTACTTGGTCTTTGCCTGATGCAATGACATCTGCGGGTACTGGTGGGCCACTTGGCCTTTCCACCCACACCTTCGCACCCGGTACCATACTGTCTGAAGAGCCAAAACCACGATCCCCATGGATAGTTAACACTGTAGGAGGCTCCCCCTTCTTAATCATGGACAACTTAACAGGGATAATAATTAGTTGGGCCACCCGATCGCCCTTGTGGATCGGTAACAATTGGTCCCCACTATTCATCAGGATGACTTTGATCTCGCCTTGGTAATCTGCATCAATGACCCCTCCCAACACTTGAATTCCCTCCAATGCTAGGCCAGATCTAGAGGCAATCCATCCCATATGCTCTGGGGGAATTTGTACTCCAATCCCTGTTTCAATTACAACAATCCCTCTTGGGTCTAATCTGATTTCCTCATGGGAATGCAAGTCTACCCCTGCTGACTCTGGAGTCGCCCGATAGGGAGCTAAAGATCCCAGGGTAATTTCCCAGTACAATAGGGTTTCTCTGACTGAGTTAGGTTGAATCTGTAAAGCAGGAGTCATTAGCCGCATCAAAGGAGTTTCAGCTCATCAGGTCTATTGTTTAGCACATGCACCGCATCAAACACACGATCACGCCAGCCTGCCAAACTGCCATCTCCAGATTTGCGAGCTGTTCTTTCAACAAACCATTAATTCATTCAATCAGTCCTGAAGCAGCAGGGTAATAATGCACATGGTAGAGCCATTCAATGCTCTTTTCCTGACAAAATTCCTGAATCAATTTGCCTTTGAAGTGTGACCCATTTTCACTTTGAATCTGCAAAGGCACTCCGTAATGCAATATGATTTGGTCTAACAACCTAATGGTGTTCAGTTGTGTGGCACGCTTGCACGGTAAAACCATCATGTTTCCTGAGTATGTATCCACAATAGTGCATGCATACTGACAACCTTTACTGATTGGCAGGGGACCAATATAATCAATCTACCAAATTTGACCTGGTAATTTTCCTCTTCGCAATGTACCCCGAACAATCTAAGGGATAGGCCTATGATGTTGGTGTTGGCACACTGGAAATTGCAACATGATTGTTTTCACTACCTCTAAAGGAATATTGATTCCTCGAGCTTGTGCCCACCTGATAGTAGCCTTTTCTCCAAGGTGCCCACATTTCTGGTGAGCCCATTTGGCCAAACCCTCCAAATCGTGTTCCTGAGCCTCCGCATCCACAGATGAAATCTTGGCGTGTTCATCTGCAACAGAATTGAACCAACGTTCTAATGAGTCTGTAGCACAATGCGCGTCCACATGATACACAGTGACTTCACTTTGTGATAACATTTCTGAAATATCTTGCCACAGTTCTTTTCCCCACAACTCTTTTGAGTTAATCTTCCACCCATTCTTTTGCCAGGTTGGCAACCACACCGTCAACCCATTCACCACTGACCATGAATCCGTGTACAAATGACATCGACCAGGGGTCTCTTGTTTCAATGCCTGGTAAACTGCGTAAAGCTCTGCAAACTGATTGCTCTTCCCTTTCCCTGACGTTGTCAAAATCTTTTTTGTCT
Source organism: Ambystoma mexicanum (assembly GCF_040938575.1). NCBI lineage: Eukaryota > Metazoa > Chordata > Amphibia > Caudata > Ambystomatidae > Ambystoma > Ambystoma mexicanum. Next base: position 1,284,088,520 of record NC_090931.1, on the reverse strand, counting down.
TGGGATTGTACAACACCGCTTTCCAGTATCGCTCTGTTCCCACATATCGGGCCGAGCCATCTGTGAACCAGGCATGCTCTTTCTGCTCCACGGTCAAATCGCCATAAGGTACTCCCCATTTTTCAGGCACTTCCGGTGGTACGTAATCTGAGGACGGTATGTTGGCTACTTGCTCATGTAATTTTGCAACTCAACCCTTCCCTGATTTGGCTCTGCCTTGAATGTACCATTTCCATTTAATTATGCCTGCTTCTTGAGCATGTCCTATTCTCTGTGTTTTAGGAGACCTCAGTACCCATTGCATAATCAGTATTTCAGGAATCATCAATACATCATGGCCAACCGTCATTTGCTCAGTATCAACAAGGGCCCAATAACATGCCAGCAACTGCTTCTCAAACGGAGTGTATGAGTTACCAGCATCGGGGCAACTTACGACTCCAGAACCCCAATGGCACACGTTTCCTGTCCTGTTTCTGCCACACACTCCAGTTAGCATAATTGTCTTGTACAGACACATTCAATTCCACTTCGCCTTCCTTTAATGGCCATAGATCAAGCACCTGCTGCATGGTGTCTTTCGCCAAATCAAATGCGTTCTGCTGCTCTTCCCCCCACTGAAACTCATATTTCTTCCGTGTCACTTTGTAGAGGGGGGCCAGTATCTGCCCTAGATGGGGAATGTGCTGTCTCCAAAACCCAAACAGCCCTATGAACTGCTGAGCTTGCTTTTTGTTCATTGGAGTGGTGAACTCAAGTATTTTCTGTTGGGCCTTCGGCACCATTTCTCGATGCCCATTATGCCACTGAATCCTTAGGAATATCACTGTTTCAGCTGGGCCTTGAATTTTATTCGGGTTAATCTCCCACCCTTCCTTCTTCAATTCTTCCATAATGACTTCTAATTGGTTTTACACACTGCACTCGTCCTTGCCCTGAATCAAAATATCATCAATGTAGTGAGAGATTTGTATGTCAGGTTTACACGGTATCTTGTCTAAGTGCTCTGCCACCAGCCGGTGACAGATAGTCAGGCTATGTATGTACCCCATATGTAACCTTGTAAAGGTGTACTGACGCCTGCTCCAAGAAAATGCAAACTGCTCTTGGCACTCTTCAGCAATTGGCAAAGAGAAAAATGCATTGGCTAAATCTACCACTGCATACCAAGTCCCCTCAAACATTTGGACATTCTCAATCAAGGTAATGGCATCTGGGACCGCGGGCACTAAGGGAGGAGTGTGTTATTGGCTTTGACATTCTGGAGGGGTTGATTTTGGGACTTCCCCCCAGGAATGCGGTATTGCTTCATTGCTACCCGCTTGGTTGCCACAGGCACTTGCACTGGGGGCATCTTCAATTTGCCTACGGTAATGAGTGTGCAGGTCAATGCACTCACCCCAAACTGGTACGTTTTACCTCCAAGTCCCAAAGTCAACCCCTCCAGAATGTCATAGCCAATTATATACTCCAGTATCGGGACAATCAACACTTGGTATTTCTGCCTAGTCAAATTGCCTATTTTCATCTCCACTTCAGTTTGTACTGCTGGGGTCTCCTTTCCCCCCCGAGACCTTTAATAGTAAATTGTCTGCCTTTGAATCGTGCTGGATTGCCATGAATCAGAGAGGCCACCGCCCCGGTGTCTATAAATGTTCCAACCCCTTGCGTATTTCCTGGCCCCCAAAAAATCTTAACATTAACATGGGGCCGCCTATCAGCTTTTATGCGAGCAGATGCTGCCGGAGCTTGGCCGTAACCCTAGTCAAATTTTGAATGAGTGTGACCTGACTCTGCCTCTAGCATTGCACTCACCACCTTCCTCAAATCAGCGTATGTTGGCTGGTACGGGGATGGTGTCTCTATAGACCCTTTTTCTTGTTCTTCCTCAGGAGGTGCGGAAGGTGAGGTGTCCCCCTGTGGCTTGGTTACTACCTGTTTCTAAACCTGTTTATAGCGCTCTTTGGCTGCAAGCCCTCTCTTTTTGTATAATTCGTACATTACCCTAGTTTCAATGCCATCAATTTCTTCTCGTGGCACACCATCTTTTTTTTTTTTCATAACAACATTTTATTGGCATTTTCAAAGAGCGTTACATTGAACATAACAGCAGTAATGGTGCAGCATTCGATAATATGTTAGGGCAGCAGTGTCTATCGGAGAAACCGGTGTGATGGGACTCTTAGTGCTGGAAGAAGTATTATTGTCCGTGGTCCAGCTCGTCCTTGGATGCCAAGTGGGATACACAGATTGCGGCGTGATGGGACGCTGTGGGGTAGGGTTGTGGTTCAGTAGAGCGGGCTACCTTGGAGCCATCTGGTCAGCGGGGGCCTCCTGGTGAGGGCCGGGAATTTGGCAGCATAGTCCATAAACAGGTCCCATATGTTCAGGGTTCTGTTTAGGAAGCCTCTACGGAACGCTGTGATGTTTTCGGCCACCGCTGTGTCCCAACATTTCGCCCACCAGAGAGCCACTGAAGGGCCTTCTTTGTTTTTCCATACCCGGGCCATTGATATTTTTGCTGCTAGAAGTAGATGCGTACATAGCTTGGGGATGTGCCCTGAGATTGGGAGTGCGCCCCCACCTGTGTCACCCAGGAGAATGATTCCGGGATCCCATGGGATGGAGAGGCCCGATATTTCCTTGATAAGATTGATTACCTCTCTCCAGTGCAGTTCAGCTTTCGGGCATGACCATAACATGTGGAATAATGAACCGGGGATTGGGCATCCTCGCCAGCAAGTTCCGGGTATGGATGGATTGGCCTTGTTAATTTGTGCCGGAGTTGCGTAGTACCTGTAGCAAATTTTATAGCCCCCTTCTCTGTCTGTAATGCATTGCGAGCTTTTATGTAGTCTGGCCCAGATTTTGCCCCATTCCTCGACTGCAATTTCCTTTCCCAGATCTTTTTCCCACTCAAGCATGTATATTTCTTTTTTTGAGGGGTCTGCTCTGTCGAGAAGTCGATAAAGAGTCGAGATCCTGCCTTTACTTATAGGAGTTGTTAAAGAGAGCTCCAGAGCTGTTAATTTTCTGGAGCACTTTTCCCTCATTGCTCTGTGGGACAGCCAATGGCAGATTTGGGCATAGTGGAATCTTTCCCGTTCCCCCCACCCCAAATTTTATTTTGCACCTTTCAAATGTAATGGGCGTACCTGCCTCTAGAAAGTCGCAGGTTGTCCGTAGACCTCCCTCTACCCAGGGTTGGAAGCCGTGTGTTAAAAGGCTAGGGTGAATTCGGGGTTATTCCAGATGGGAGTTAGGGGGCCCATGGGACTACGGATGCCCCATTTACGGGCCGCTTCTTTCCAGCAGCTAACTGTTGTTGTTGTTGCCAGTAGGGGTCTGCTGCTTGCATGTGGTTTTATTGTTGGTAGGTGTGGGAGAACTGAGGGTGACACCGGACACCAAGCTTCTTTGAGTTGTGTCCATTTCGGTCTGTCTGCCTCTTGGACCCATGTGAAGGCGTTAGATAGCTGTGCGGCTTGAGTGTACCTTGCTAGATCTGGTACTCCCAGACCTTCCTGTGGTATGCCCCTCAACATTATTTGTTTGGCTATGCGAGGTCTCCCCCCCCCCATACTAATTTTTGGATTTGTTTTTGTAAGGCTGCCAGGGCCGGACCCGGAATGCGTACAGGGAGTGCTGTGCAATAGTACAGCCACCTGGGGATTAGGTTAATTTTGTCAGCAGTGATCCTACCGAACCAAGATATTTCCTGGGGCTTCCATCTTTTGAGATCATTTTGGAGATCTCTGATCAGTTGCGGGAAGTTGCTCGAATATAGGCGTGATGGGTCTTTGGGGATGTGTACCCTGAGATAATCGATTGGGCCTGTGGACCATGGGATATGCATTAGGGGGCCAAGAGTGTCTTTTTCTTGTTCAGAGAGATTAACCGCAAAGGCTGTGGATTTGGATAGGTTTACCGAGAACCCAGACAGGACCCCGAATTCTGAGATCTCCTCCCACAGAGCTTTCAAGGATTTTGTCAGGTTGATCGTTGTTATCAAGACATCATCCGCATATAGCGCTACTTTATATTCATGACCCCCCACCGTTATCCCCTTTATGCTGGGGTTTTGCCTGATTCTTGCGGCAAAGGGCTCCATAGACAGAGCAAAGATTAAAGGTGAGAGTGGGCATCCCTGCCTAGTGTCCCTAGTTATGTGGATTTTGCTAGACCTGGCCCCATTGACTCGCAACTGTGTGGTAGGGGATTGGTAGTTGGCCATTACCCACGTGATGAAGTTTGGGCCGAAACCCAGGTGTTCCAGAACTGCTCGGATGTACCCCCAGTCCACCAGGTCAAAGGCTTTGTGTGCGTCTAGCGAAATAGCGGCCATTCCTATTTTTAGTTTGTGGCCACTTTCAATGATCGTCCTTCTGATGTTGTTGTATGTTCCCCTCCCAGGGATGAACCCTGTTTGGTCTTGATCAATTAGAGTGGGTAGGATTGGACCAAAGCCAAAAACATGCTAGACACTCGGGAGTCTCTACTATCTTGCCTCCTGCCTTCAGTTCTTCTCTCACTACGCCCCTCTCTCTCCCGTGGATTGTCATCACTCTTGTCCCACTCCCCTAAATCTGCCAGTTGCCGAATGGCATCCACTACCTCATCAGTGGGTTTGCCCGTCATACCTACAAGCAAAGTCATAATGACACTTTTGTATGGGGCGGTGCAGTTCTGATCACCATATTTCTAGTTGAAACTGAGAGCAGCACGGCCCCCATGTGTCCTGGAGCATCTACGTGAATTGCCTCTTTCATAGCATGCTCTCTGACCTTTTGAATTGCCTCTTTCAAAGTATACCACTTTGTTTCCTCGCTAGGCCAATATGCTTGGGATGCTAGGTGCAACAAAGACACCTGTGAATCTTGGCCATTCTCATCAGGGGGCGGCCCTGCCCTTAAGACCTCCTGTACATTGGTGTCAGTTGATAAGGGTAGAAAATGCGGTAAGTCGGTGGAATCTACCAACAACCCCGCGGCGCCCCCATCTAGCAATCTCACCATCCATGTCAATAAAGGTTCCCCTGATTTTTGCCTCAAACGGGTAATAATTTCCCCAACCTCCTGCTGGGTGTAATCCTCCAGCATGGTTAAATCCACAACCCCGCCCGCAGGATTCTGTGGATGGGATGGGATGGGACCCGGCTCGCCGTCTTCTAACTGGCTTAGCCACCACTGTCTTCTGATTAAATTCCGTTTTGGGATCTGACTCATTTGCCGAGCTGCTCTCTGGACTGGTTGAGTCAAAAATGTCACCATCCCAATTATCCGGATCCCAGTCCACACCGGCGGTAGCGATTACAGCTGCCACCTTTCTTTGGTTGACCCCTCCCTGTCTTTTCTTATACTTATACCGGGCTACTCTGACTGCTGCCCTCTCGGCCACAGCCTGGTATGCGTCAGCTTTATCTTTGAAAAGTTTCATTTGAATCTGCTTCATTAACGCAATCTGCTTTTCTGCAGCCAACTCTTTTTCCAATCGCAAAATATCATTTTTCATTTCCAAATTCCTTTGATGCATTTTCCTATAGGCATGCAGGAGGACTCAACCCCGCCTACCCAGCGCGGTACATTCCCTTCCCCTTTCCACTGAAACTTGTAAGCACAACATTACATCAGACGGATCAGCATCTCCCAATCCCTGATCCCATGTTTCACTTAGCCCCGCGCCGCATGCCCACACCTGGGCCAATTTATCATATGTGTTCTTAGCCCAGCCTGGAATGATAACATCAGAACATTCACCGCCAGTGGGAACGCTCTTTTTCCTGAACAAACTATTCATCATTGCAATAATGTACAAAACCTCTTTATATATATATATATATATATATATATATATATATATATATATATATATATATATATATATATATATATGGCTCAGTATAGCGCGAAACGCGTTGTTTGCAGGCTGCCCTACCTAGGTGTCCTGCTGTTTTGTCCTGTATTTATGTGCTGCTTTGTACGTTTTGTGCCTTGCATTTTGCACTTGGCCTTTTAACTAATATTTTTTGGATTAATATTAAAAGACACCATTAACTTTCAATGCTGTGTTTCTGGTGTTTTTTTTCGACCCCCCACAGAACCTGGCACTTGCTTCGCTGTGCCTGCGGCGAGTGCGTTTTCATCTCTTCCTCCTTCTTTTCAATTATATATATATATATATATATATATATATATATATATATATTTTTTTTTTTTTTTTTTTCCTTTCCACACTGCAGTCACTCGCGCAGGCACGCACACACCCAAAAAAAACAGATTAACACAGTCCAACACTCGCTGCCAAATTACTTTCGCTTGCAATGTAAACGAAGCCTAGCTGCGTTCAAACAGATTCTTTAATATTTGGAACAATTCATCACAAATATCCCATCCTCATCGCCAAAATGTATTGCTCGCCCAGAGTGCACGGACAGTTCTTAATCACCAGTGCAATTGCAGAGCCAATACTTTGAACGCAGGTAGATGACGCAATGACTTACAACCACACGCACACTTAGAAAATAATGAGCACTTATACGGCTATTTATTCAAAGCTTGGAAGCAACAAGTGATAACACAGAAATAAATCACAGAAAAGACAGAGAATTCAAAAGAAAATACATCACCGTGGGCGTAACTGAATCCCTCATCTCGCCAGAAGTGGCTGGAAGGCCCCGGTAACAGCCAGGCCGAGAGCACAACAGCCCACAGGTATGCCGGACAAAGGCGTCCCCCTTCCGACTGAGATCTTTGTACTTGTCTCCTCTGACCGTTGAGGGGTTCCGCATATATGCACTCCTCAAAAAGGGGTGGTAATTTCTCAAACATTCTGGCAATGCACTTGCGGATTGATGGGTAACCGTTGGTTGCCAGCTGGGTCAACTGACAGTAACCTCAAGGAGCAAAGCGCTTCCCTCTCCTAAGAACAAACACCACGGAAAACAGTCCCATAACTCATAACAAAACCGGCTTTCCCAGCAGAATGTCCTTGACTGCATACCAGGTTTGGAAAGCATGTTTTCTTCAGCAAAGTAAATTCAGCTCTCAGCAAAGTAAGTACAGCATTTCACTGAGGCATGGACTAAATATCCATTATGGCTCTGAGTGCCCCCAGAATACACTGCGCACCAGCGCCATGTTTTAGCTCAAGCATAACAGATGGCAAGAATAGAACCGGCAGCAGAGGTGGTGGCCGTGACACTTGACGCGCAGAAAGCACTTGACATGGTGTCGTGGGAGTATCTGTGGGTGGTCCTTGAAAAGATGGGAATTGGCCCGGAAATGCTTTGTTGTATTAAACTTCTATATAGATGCCCCACAGCCAGTATCGTAGTAAATGCCTATAAACCCATACCCTTTGGGCTAGGCTGAAGGAAACATGGCAGGGTTGCCCAATCTCTCCGATCCTCTTTGCCCTCTTCGCACCAATGGTGGACATGACCCATGCCCATCACGGTCACCGGGGAATCCATTTTAGGGGCCCACCCAAGATAGTTTCACTATACGCAGATGTTGTCTTGCTATATTTAAGGGACCCCCAGACAAATCTTGATCCTATCCTGCGGGATATAATTCACTTGGGGGGGGGGGGGGAGGGCTTCTCTGGCTTCACAATAAATTACACTAAATCGGAGATTTTCCCACTCACTAGTGGCTCGAAGCAACCAAGGGGCATTTCTCTTGCGTTGGTCCCCCAAGGGGATTAAATTCCTAGGAGTTGAAGTAACTGGGGCGAAACCCTCCCTCTTGAAACTATGGGTTGATGGAGGACTATGTGGCGGGCAAGCGGACCAGATGGCGAACACTCCCACTTACGATGGCTGGTAAATTGTCCCTAGTAAAGATGGTTTTAGTGTCAAAACTCTTAAACATATTTGCCAATGTCCCAATCTGGTTGGGCAAGCCCTTCTTTTCCAAACTCCACGGACTCTGTGTGCATTTCCTGTGGCACTCTGGGCCGGTCCGCTAGAAATTGTTAGACATGACTCCGCCATATGACAAGGGGGCTTCACAGCCCCCAACTTTGAACTATACTGAGTAGCTGCACAGCACCAATACGCCTCTTACTGGTATGAGTGGAAAAGTCACAAGCACTTCATGTCAAACTTGAGTGCTTGGCAGCTGGTGGATCAGACCTCAGGATGCTAGTCATAGACTGCAAACACGAAAATGACTGCCTGTTCGACCGAGTCTCCTCCACGCTGTTAGCCTGGAACTATGTTTTAGCTGCGAATGCTGAAGTATATCCGTACTACAAATGGCTTCCGGTGGAGGTTCCCTGGTCTGGGCCCCGCTTGGGATGCCTCACTGTCAGCATATTGAGAACGGCTCTGCTCTAGAGCGCTTGCCGACCTGTTCCCGGATGGGAAATTCATTACTCCACAAACATGGCGGCATGAACACACTGGTTTAGGGATAGAACTTATGTAATATTACAGGATACAAGCAGCTGTACAATCACTGTGGCCATGCTACCCACTGGAGCCCCCAGAAACTGAAGAGGTGGTGTGCACTGTAGTGGTACCCGCAGACCACTGTCAACACTATACAAAATGCTCATGAATAAACAACCTCTCCCGCCCACGAGGGCACGCAATAGTTGGTTAGAGAACTTGGGGGTGGATCTATCCGATGCCCAATGGAAACGCATGTGTGCACACACTAAAAGTTCTCCTTAAATTTCAGATTCTGATGTATGCAATATCAATTGTTGAATAGACTGTATTACACCCCAAAGATGTAAGGGATTCCGGTCTGGAGCACGCATATAAAGTGATCTATTCGATCACTGCGCCTTAATTGACGTTGACATTTTCATCAGCGCAGTTAGGGGCGGCGCAGTGATCACATAGATTCACTGGAGTCATTCTGGGACAATGTACTAAAAACTCTTTCTGATGTTGTGGACACTCCCCTCGAGCGCTCCCCCCAGGGAGTCCTATTTGGTATATGGGACATTCTCCCAAACAAGAGACTCCGAACATTTGTAAGCATAGGTTGCATGATTGCCAAGAGGTGTATACTGCTGGGATGGAAACAAGCTGCACCGCCCCAACACCAAAATATGACTGGCTGCACTAATCTGGGCCAGAGCTGCGAGAAGATGTATATTAACTCACTAACTCCCACATCCCACCCAGCAACATATGGTCTGAGTTCAATACCTACCTGTCCAACCTCCCCCCTGGATGGGCAATTAAATAACTAATGCTAGGCAAAACCACTAACTAAATGACTCCAGCGAGAAATGTTATACATGTATGCCGGATACCTCATGACTGGAACCTGTTGTAAAGTACTGTGTCTAAGTCCCCTTGTCTGTCTTGAAAGCTAAATGTAACCTACTGTACTCTGTTACGTTTGCCTAACAAACAAAACATAAAAAAAAGAAAGACTTTAAGGAGGCGATTGGGAAGATGAACAAGAGGTGGTGAAGGAGCAGAAGAAAGGATGACAGAGCAGGAGGACGTGGTAGAAGATCAGAAAGTTGGTGAAGAGAAGGAGTGAAGCATCAGAGGTCAGGCCTCATGAAATCTACTCAACCACTAGCAGAGTAGAGTACATTTTAGGAGGGTAGAGTACAATGTTCATGGTATTTGCCCTTTTGGCCGAGTACCACTTCTAAAATGTTTGTATTCAATAATTGCACTGTATTGAGCTGCTCTCTAGATGAAAACAGTTGTGATGAATCCTGCGGATCCCTCATTGAAACCCTGCCTAAAGTCTCCTACCAGGTGGCCAGGGAAAGGTAGACGCTTCCTGATCCTGACCTTGGGGTTGTGTACTGCGGGAGGATCACCTTGGAGGAGACAAGGCTCAGGGTGGTGAGGAGACCCCGTGGGATGAGATACAGTATTTGTCCTTTGAAAGGAATACCTTTCAACCTTTCAAGGTTACCAAAAGAGGTAATGGCTTATTGCCATTATAATGTCCCTGAACCACATATGAGATGCACAAGTACCATCAAATCTGAGCAAGCCTTACCAAGAGAAAGACCCTTTAAGGTGTTTCAGGATAAACACCCTCCTTACTCCCAAAGGTATAATGGAATGAAATCTAGAAATATTGCCTCAAGTAAATTGTCTTCCCCTACAACGAATTGAAATGGTTCACCTTTAAATGATTTTAAGGGAAGTATATCTACCCTTAAAATCAAGCAGTTACTTAAAAGAACTAACTTTGTTGTTGGGGACTACAAGTCCCATAATCCCATGAGTACTTGGATAAGGAAGAGGGCTGAAGAGGCATGCTGTAGCAGTAGTCAGGCAATTAAGCCTTACAGCCCACGCCTGAAGGAACCTCAGAAGGATAAAAGGCGCCCTCAAGTGCAGGTAATAGGAAGGAGCTTGAACTGTGACTGGAGTGTGTGCTGTAGTAGCAGAGGCAGAAAGAAGACACAGTGCCTCATTACGACCCTGGCGCTAAAGGGTTAACGGTGCCGTAAAAGGCTGCGGCGCCGTTAACCCCTTAGCGCCTAATTACGAGGTCCCTTTGCGGCTTCCGACCTTAACGGCTGGTCTGGACCAGCTGTTAAAGTAGGGACCTTGAAGGTAATTACGGTACCGCAATTTGCGTAACCGTAATTACCGCCTTCCCCATTCCCATTGAGCCCTATGGGGCAAAAATGGGAACGGGGAAGGGCCAATGGTGCATGGGGAATTACCGCCCGCCAACCTTGGAATGGGGTGGTAATTCCCCATTGCACCATGGCAGACTCATTACAATACCGGCAGCAACCATGTTGCTAATAGCGCCATTGGTTACCGCTGGTGTTGTAATGAGGGCCACAGTGTTGGCAATCCAGGCAGAAGTGGGAGAATTTAAGGGACGCCGGAACGTTGATGCAGCAGATTTCACTGGCTTGTTCTGTGAGGGTCAACCTCGTGGGTCTCGGGAGCGAGAGGGGCTCCTTAATCGAGTGGCTGGACCAGACACGTCTACAGCAAGGGAAGGGTGTGGGTCACTATGAAACCAGAAGCAGTAGAAGTTATGCCAGAAGTTGTGGAAGTTGTGCATCCAGCTGTTTTGCTTTTTCCCAGCCAGGCGTAGGGACCTCAGACTTACTCCCCCTATGACACGGACGCAAAAAAAAATAATGGACTCAGGGAGGCAAGGAATCGCACATAAACCGGTAGTTATAAAACAAAATAATGGTTTGTTACAGGCCCTTTATTCATTCTTTATATACATATACTCACACATAACTAAAACATAACATATGTTCCATTATACATAAACATAGAAAAATACCATCATGGTTAGTATGGTTGCAGAAGACATCTTCATCTCGGCCACCACAACACTGCTTAGTACCAGAGCAGGTAGGCAGAGAGATCACTCGTGCTAACGGGGTCTGGAGCGGAGCATCCTCCCTCTCAGCGAGACTGCATCACCCGGGGTTCAACTCTCTCTGTTTTCCATGAGGAATACCTCTTCTCTTTATGGGGAAATCCCCGCCACTTCATGGCTACCAGACTTCCCTCGGCCGAAGAGCAGAGAGCAAGCATGGGGAGCAAAGAGTGGAAAATTCCAGCTAGAAGTGGAAAAAACCCAGCTTCTCTCCCTGGCCTTGGTTCCCAGCGCCCCTTATCACTGCTCCTGCAGAGCTCCGACTCCCTTTTTTGGCTCGTCCTTCAGGGACAATACAACAACTATCCTCCACAGTTAGCTCATCTGGCATCATTATATGACCTCGCAACCGTTGCAAAATTCACGTTTGCCTACTGAGCCCACGAAAACGTAGGCTTTCATTGCGATAATGGAAGTGAATGTCCAAAAAGGTCACGCACCTGCGCCATGTTATTTTAGCTCATTTTCGCACATGCACTACATTCCACCCTTTGGACAATCAACTACCATAAGCCAATGGGCGAAAACATGGTACCCAGAATTTACTAAGCATTCCCCAGAAATTGGGATGCAAGAAATACAACAACAGCTAATCAAAACAAAAAAACAACAAAAATCCAAGCAAAAATATAACGCAATGCATCTGGAATCCATGAAAATACCTGATCCCACCAGCTCCCGCCCTGGTTTTGAGTAACTTGATAAATGAGGTCTTTTAACCCGCCAATATGTTTCTCAATAGAACAGGAACGATCATCCAAATCAAAACAGCACATCCCTTCCACAGCTTTGCAACCCAAGTTATACTTCAAAAACAAATAATCAATAGCAGCCCTGTTCTGCAAAATAGCTTTTCTAAAATTTCTATTATCTAACAACTTCTTTTTATTGAATCAACTGAAATTAATCAACTTTTCAATTTCATTAACATAAAACATTTCATAGTCAAATCAACTTTAACAGTAAAAAGATCATACAATTTTGTGTACATAACAAAATTAATTGAATATGTTTCATTGTTTTATCTCATACATTATTCATGTTTGTTCATATTCAAGATTTAAAGAATTCAAAAAGTTCACTGTTGCAATTAGAATCGATATATGTGAGGTGCTTGAAATGAAAGACCAACATAGTTGTTCATCCATACCACCCAAATATTTGTGGTATTTTCTAAAATGAACTAGTCTTGGCTCAATCAAAGCTGGGCAATCTACAATCAAGTGTTCGCTTGTTTCTGGAGTCGCAGATATCTTACAGAACCGGCACACATTCGGCGCTTTAGCTAAGATTTTACACTTATATAACAACTCTCTAGTTGGCCACAGGTTAAAACAAAAGCGCAAAATGGCAGAAGGAGTTTGCTCCAAGTACTTTTCCATGGTACCCATTGATTTAGGACAAAATCTTCCTTCAGAAAGGTGTTTATATTGTAGGCATAGGGCCCGATTATCGATCCAATCTATACGATAAATTTTAAGTTTAGCCTTATCGGGATTGGAGATTAATAGATCAATCGTAACATTAGCATAGGAAAGGACTCTATAGATTGTCAATAGCCATCGTTGAACAAATGTGTGTTGACTTGAAAACAGATACTCAGAGTCTTTAGGATCACTGCCATTGGGGTCAATATCAGACATTTACGAAAAAGGGCACACAATTTCCAATGATAGATTGCATGGAGCGAAGTAAGACCCAACTCATCTTGAATCCAGGATACTGGGATGCATTGTGGTAGTTGTAATATGCGCCCCCAAAATGTTGTTTCCCACCTATCAAATATGTGAGAAGACAATGGATTGTCAGTTTCTAATCCATATATATGGTGGGTGTTACTTTGGATTTCCAATACAACAAAGCCGGAGTCAGAGTGAATTTGCCATATCAGTGCATTATGATCCTGGCTGGAGATATGGCTGTGGCCAGTTTTCGCTCAATGCATGTTAAATGGCCTATTGTTTTAGTCGACCCCTCAAAAATCATACCCAAATAGGTATAATTTGAGACAATATCCAATCTGATGTTATTGATTTTCCACGGTCTCAATTTATGTCCTAGCTTAGTTGCACTGTACATGACTATCTGGGTTTTGTCTGTATTGATTCTAAGTTCATTTTCATTGATGTATTTATCAAACGCTGTTAATAATGATTGGGGTTTTGGATATTAAGACCAGATCGTTAGCATACATTAGTGCCTTAATGGCTATTCCATTGATTCTTGGTGAATCTGAACAAACGGACTCAAATGTGTTCTTAACATCGTGAATGAAATAATTGAATATGGCCGATGCCAGCAAACATCCCTGCTTAAGTCCACTCGATGTGGATGTAGAAGTTGAGAGCAGGCCATTCAAGTTGAGGCGAATACAGATCGATGTATTAGAGTTAAAACTATATATAATGTCACATAATGTTGGTGTACACTGATCTGTAATGAGTTTGGACATCCAACAAGGCTCTGGACACTTAGTCAAACGCTGCGTGTCAATCCACAAAGGCAGAAAATACCTGTTGTTTGACTTGTTGACATTGAGATTTTAACGCATTTAGACATAATAAGTTTACACCCGTGCCCATACCTGCCACAAAGCCTGATTGTTGGGAATCACGATGATTATATGAGAGCGTCCATATGTTCAAGTCTCTCAACAAGAATTACGCATACATTTTCCCTGGTATGTCAAGGAGGGCTATAGGTCTTTAGTTTGTTGGTAAAGAGCGATCACCCTTCTTGAATGCTGGAACTATTAAAGAAGTTTGCTACGACAGAGGTAAAGCCTTATTATTTAAGATTTGTTGGAATAAAGTATTCAAAATGTTTGCCCATAGATGTGGATTGGCCTTTAATATGATGTTGTTTAGACCATCTGGTCCTGATGCTCTAGAACAACTTGGTTTTTTGATTAAATCAGTGATGGTATCTATAGGCCAATCAAGTATCCAGTCAGACCTTGTTTTTATAGAATATCTGAAATGATGAAATTGGGTGTCTGAATAGAGATCTTTAAAATGTGTAACCCACTGATGTTCTTACACACCATTGGCTTGTGCATCAATTTGACAATAGGTACTTCGATTGTTGAGTAATTGCCAAGTATCTGCCAAATTTTTAGACACTATGACCTTGAGAAATGTTTCACTATCATGTTGAAACAAAATTGCTCTACGAGCTCGCACCCAATTTGTGTATCGGCATTTAGCACATCTCAAAGGAGCTTGTAATGATGAGTTTGCTGATTTTAGTATAAGTTTTCGTTCTTACCTGTAGATCGCTCTCCTTGCACACACTTCAGCATCGAAAGTGTGTGTGTGTTTGACTGATTGATTTTTTCTGATCAAAAGGTTTTCTTTTGAATTGTTCTCAAATCTGAGTGTATTGTTTTGTTGGATTGTGTATGAAATACCATTCAACTGTATTATTGAATGCATGAAGCTTTTGAGATGATAATTGTTGCACCACAAACCACTCCAGGTAAGTTATATGAAAGGTTTATTGAATATCCATGGATCACATATGACACATAGGTAAAGACCCCCAACCAGCTCTGCAGCCCTCAACCAACTGCTCTTGCTCAAGTAATAACAAAACTGAGAATTCCATGCTCTGGAACCATCTGACCTCACGCCTGACATCAGAAAGAGATTCACTCAAAGGAATGTTTATACTCACATTGTACATGAAATCAAGAGCATACATATAACAACCATGAAAAGCGCGATATGGCATTATTTACCTCAAGGGATTGTATAAGGTAGTGACTTTTTTCCTTTGGTTCAGCTTTATTAAACTCAAATGTTAAGGCTAGGGGATTATGATCACTAAAATTTTGAGACATTACATTCAAAGAAGAAATTTGTGTAAAAAGATTGGATTCTACCTATACATATATGGGCCTCATTACGAGTATGGAGGTAGCCATGGTGCTATTAGCGCCATGGCTACCCCCATACCGCATACCGGTTCCGGGTTCCTTCAATGAGGAATTACCGGGTCATTCCACCCTTGGAGGACCCGGTAATTCCTCATTGAAGGAACCCATCCCCATTCGAGCCCCCATCGGGCTCAATGGGAATGGGGAGGGAGCTAATAACGGGCCCATTATTATTAGCTCCCTGGTCCCCTAACGGGACCCGCAAAGGACGTCTGTTCTGACCAGACGTTCTGAGCGTGTCCCACTAGGGGACCTCGTATTAGGGCGATAAGGGGTTAACGGCACCGGCACCCTTACTGGTGCCGTTAACCCCTTACCGCCGACCTCGGAATGAGGCCCATAGTCAATAATGCTGGAACGATTTTCTCTATGCCAAGTAATATGTGCAGGAAGATCTCCTTTCACTGCCCCATTGACCATTTTGAAATTTCTCTCAGCCATGAATTCAGACCATCCCCGGGCCTCCTGATTGGCACGTCCCTTTCTCTTGTTAAAGTAGTCGATATTAATATCACCTGCTATAATTGTAGATGTGACGTCACAAGACATCGCTACAACATCAAGCATGTGCGATAGTTCCAAATAGAATAATTCATCAGTGATACCATCAGAATTTCGACATGTTTATTAAAGCGATAGTTCCATTGGCACTCACCAATTTGACTAGTTGTAAAAATGCGCTGTAAATTAACCAAGGTTTTATAGTAAACTCTGAGGTCAATCTTACTGCCACCAGTAAGCCCGAAGATGGTCTACCCCTGTCACCTCTCAAAGCAGGGACAAGGGTGATTGCATAATTATCCCACACCGGCATTTCTAGTAGCCATGTTTCTTGAAATACTAAGAAATCGAATGCATCAGGTTTTGTGTGGAGGTCTGAAGATGGGAGTATCCTCTTGTATTCCAACAACACAAAGAAAGAGACGTATGAGTCTCTGACTTTGCCAGTTATGTGCTCAAGAATGAGGGTTTACTAGTCTGGAATGTATGTTCGTGAGAAGAATTAGAAGGATGGTTTGTTGAGGAATAGATTGATTGAACTTTTTGGACTTGTATTCATTCTGGACCTTGCGCAATTAGGAATCCCATTTCAAAAAGATGCATCTTCGCCCTACAAATAGTGTTTAAGACAACACCCGATTGTATCCACAATCTTACCACTGTTACAGTTTTCCCTGCTATGAATTCAATTAAATCTATGTCACCAGAAGTAATGTCCTCTAACTCGACAATATCATTGAAGATATTGAGGACACTTCTTCGATTGAGATCACATAAATCGAATTGTCCACCCGACACTTCATTATTAATGAGTGACACTTTGATCTGGGGTTAGATTTGGGAATTTGAGTATGAAATGATAGAGAAGCTTTGTCTTGATTATACATTTCCCCAATACTTGTTGATGATTTAGCTAAAGGGTGATTAAATGAGCCAAATCTTTGATGACTTATATCTCCAGAACTCAGTATTTTAATCTGTTGTGCTTCCTTTTGACTCGCCAGACTTGCCGCTGTAGCACACAAGGTCTGATTAGCTGTTTCATTTGGCGAGTTTCTTGTAAGATGGGCATTCATGGATTTTCTTAAATGGGTTCTCATGGGGAGGGCATTAGCTGTTAGCGGTTGATCAATATGTATACAATCAGGCTTAGTCTTAGGTGAAGGTCTTTGGATATTTGGTAGTAAGGTCTGCAGAGCCAGGTCCGAAATATTATCCTGGTTAGCTGTTAATAGTGCTAACCTTCTCTCCAAGTAGGCATCCACCATTTTTTTCATCCCATCAATCGATCCACTTGCATTGACTTCGGTGGTGGGGGTGAAATCAGGGAATGCTTGATTGTTTCCTGAAGATTCTGGGCCAATCACAGGGGCCCTTATATTTTTCTCTTAGTTAGAGGTTTCACTGGTTTATAAAAGCTTGTTTAGAGGAGTATACTGCAAGGGACAACCCTGTTGTGGAATTTGAGTAGGTGCAGCTAAACTAAGATGGGCGTGAGTTGTTTTAGCAAAATTTACATCTTTATTGTGTCTCTGCGAGGTACTGCCGGTGATCAATTGATCAGGCTGCAAAGAAGCATTGACACTTTCAATCTTGGGGACAGCGGTGGCTGACTTAAAAAAGGTCATAAGATTGTTTTTAGAAATTTGGGGGGCTGGAATATCATCTAGCCAAGGCATTTTAAAGCACAGAGGCCATCCGAAATGTTAGCAGGAATATAGGAATATGTGTAGTTCCCTCAGGAAAACAACCAACCCGTAGGAAGTTTCACATGATTCAGGTGACGGGCAGTTAAAACAATAAAATTACAAATCATGTTATTGAATACATCGATGCACACACTTGCTGGTCGCGCACATAAGCGCTTCTCAAAATCAGTTCCTCCTTGATCATTGTTCAAATCCAGTTGTTAGCATTTACTGATATAGTTCGGATCACAAGTCATTTGATAGCAAACAGCAGGAGCAGTATTGTAAGTGATGATACGAGTCATGTTTCTCCACTTGTGGTCTGTGTCTGCACAACCCTTGCAATACTCATAAACGGAAACAGAACTTTGTAAGTGGGAATCCTCTACCAGACAATCCTCATGCAACACCCCAAACAGATGTTGTAGCACAGGGGTGGGCCTTGGCATAGCCACCATACATGTGGAAATCAGATTCGCAGAATCGTGTACATCTGCCAAACAGAAATGTGAAATGTTCAATAACCGCCGAGCCAGGTAAACCCATATATTCTCGGATTGCTCAACAATGGACGAATAGCCATGTTGCACAAAGGACATGGAAACTGCAGAAGGGGGTAGGGCATCATGCTTACGCCTGCATTGTTTTCTCAAAGCATCTCTGTATGCCGCAACAGATGCATCATCTGGTGCAATGGTGGTAGCAGATGCATCAGTCATCATTCATATCCCTGATTCCATTTGTAGGATGGGGACATTTGCCACCTCTTCTTGCATGTCCCCGGACCCTCCCAAAGACACTCCACTCCTCTCCACACAGGCAAACAACACGCACAGGATCTAAAAAATCAAAATTCAAAAACAAGATATCAGTGGAGTACATCACTCACGCAAATAACATTTGTCAGCAGGAATAAGAGTCAATTTCCTCTTATCAGGTTCCATCACAAGAACCACCTGATCATCTCCTGCTGCGATTACATCTGCCGGGACGGGCAGACCATCAGGCTTTTCCACCCACACTTTAGCTCCCGGAACCATTGTATCGGATGAGCCAAACCGCTATCTCCACGAGTTGGCACTACTGTGGGTGGCTCTCCTTTTTTCACCATGGACAATTTCACGGGTACCAGAATCAATTGTGCCACTCTATCCCCCTTATGGATGGGCAAGTTATTTTCTCCACTGTTCGTGAGAATTACCTTAATTTCTCCTTGATAGTCTGCATCTACAATCCCTCCTAATACTTGAATCCCTCTCAGAGCAAATCCAGATCTAGGGGCAATTAATCCCATATGGTCAGACGGAATTAGTACTCCAATTCCCGTGTCGATTACAATAATTCCCTTCGGCTCAAGTCGAATTTCTTCTCTTGCCTGCATGCAAATCCAACCCATCAGACTCAGAGGTGGCTCGATAAGGAGCTAAAGCCCCAGGAGACATCTCCCAGTACATCAAACTTTCCATAGCCCTGTTCGGTCTTACTTGTAAGGCTGGCGTTAACATATGCATTAAAGGAGTTTCACCACTAGCAATGGGACGATTATTTAGGATTTGAACCAAATCCAACACATGTTCACGCCAACCCTTCAGGGTGCCTTCACCAGTTTTGCGCAACTGTTCTTTCAGCAATCCATTAATTCTCTCAATTAACCCCGAAGCCTCCGGGTGATAGGTGACATGAAAAATCCACTCAATGCCCTTTTCTTGACAATAATCTGAAATCAATTTCTCCTTAAAATGTGACCCATTGTCACTTTGAATCGGTATTCCATAATACGCAGCCACTTGATCCAACAATTTGATTGTGACCATTTGCGTGGCTCTTTTGCATGGCAACACCATCAAATAAACGGAATATGTGTCTGCAATTGTGCACTTATATTGACATCCTCGGCTAATATGCATTGGACCAATATAATCGATCTGCTAAATTTGTCTGGGCAATTTACCCCATTTCAATATGCCTTGGACTACATGCAGAATAGATCTCTGCTTCTGATGTTGACACACTGTTCATTGCAAAATCCCTGTTTTCACAACCTCCAATGGAAGGTTAATTCCCCTATCTTGTGCCCACCTGATAGTAGCCTTTTCTCCGAGTTGCCCACATTTCTGGTGGGCCCACTTAGCAATCCCTTCCAAATCATCTTCCTCAGACCTCATGTCCATAACCAAAATGTTTGCATGTTCATCTGCAACAGAATTGAACCATCTTTCTAATGAGTCTGTTGCACAATGGGCATCTACATGATAAACAGTTACGGTAGTATGCATTAACATTTCAGCAATGTCCTGCCACAGTTCCTTTCCCCATACTTCTTTGGTAAGAATCTTCCATCTATTCTTCTGCCATGTAGGCAGCCAAACAGCCAACCCATTTGCAACGGACCCCATGAGTCCGTATATTCATAGCAACAACCAGGCACCTCTTGCTTCAAAGCCTGATACACGGCATATAATTCCGCGAATTGGCTGCTTTTCTCTTTTCCGGAGGTGATTACACTTTCTTTAAATTAGGATTGTACGCCTCTGCTTCCCAGTGTTGCTCAGTCCCTACATATTTAGTTGACCCATCAGTAAACCACGCATGCTCAACCTGTTCACTCTTTAATTCTCCATACGGGACTCCCCATTTGACTGGAGATTCACCGATTTCAACCCCCTTTGCGGGCTCCAGATCCACTAATGGAACCACTGCCACTTGCATGTAACTTTGCAACTTCACCCTTCCCTGTCTTGGCACAATCTTGAATGTACCACTTGCATTTGATGATACTCGCCTCTTGTGCATGCCCTATCCAATGTGTTTTAGTACCCACTGCATGATCGGAATTTCCGGTCGGAACAATACATCATGACCCACTGTCATTTGTTCAGTATCCACAAGTGCCCAATAACAGGCTAACAGCAGTTTCTCAAAGGGAGTGTATCGGTCACCAGCTTTGGGCAATTTAAGACTCCAAAATCCTAACGGCACCTGCCTCCTGTCCTGTTTTTGCCATAAACTCCAGTTTGCATAATTATCCTGTACGGATACATTCATCTCCACCTCCCCTTCCTTTAACAGCCATAAATCAAGCACTTTTTGTATGGTATCTTTCGCTAACTGGAACGCTTTCTCTTGCGCCTCACCCCATTCAAAATGGAATTTCTTGCTTGCCACTCGGTACAGGGGTGCCAAAATCTGCCCCAAATGTGGTATATGCTGTCTCCAAAATCCAAACAACCCGATAAACTGCTGTGCTTGTTTCTTGTTCATCGGGGTGGAAAACTCAAGGATCTTTTGCTTAGCCTTTGGCACAATTTCACGATGCCCATTATGCCACTGAATCCCTAGAAAAATCACAGTCTCAGGTGGACCCTGGGTTTTAGCCTCATTAATTTCCCATCCTTCCATTCGTAACCCTTTCGATGATAAGATCTAGGTGCATCCGCACGCTATGCTCATCTTTTTCCTGTATCAAAATGTCATCAATGTAATGCACAATCTGCACATCCGGTTTGCACGGAATTGTATCCAAATGTGCTGCCACTAGCCGGTGACAGATAGTGGGACAATGCATGTATCCCATTAGCAGACGTTGAAACGTGTACTGCCTCCCAATCCAGGAAAATGCAAACTGCTCCTGACATTCCTCAGCAATCGGTACGGTGAAGAAAGCATTAGTTAGATCTAACGCTGCATACAAAGTTCCCTCAATCATCTGCACATTTCAATCCGAGTTGCTGCATCAGGGACTGCAGGTATTAACAGAGGAGTGCATGTGTTAAACTCAAGGTAATCTACAGTCATCCTGTAACTTACGTCCGGCTTCTCAACCGGCCAAACCGGTTACGGGGTGCAACACAACGGCTTCTACATATCCTTAATGGTGTCTGAAATCTCTTTCTGCCCCCAGGGAATACAATATTGTTTCATGGATAATCATTTTGTGGTTGACGGGACCTGCAGCAGGAGCATCTTCAATTTCCCTACAATGAAGGGGGTACAGGTCAAAGCACTCACCCCAAACTGATAAAGTTTACCTGCCAACCCGAGAGTCAAACTCTCCAAAATGTCAAACCCAATGATATACTCCGGTATTGGAACAACTAACACTTGATAAGTATCACTTTTTAAGTTCCCAATTTTCATATCAAGTTTTGTCTGGACCATATGGGTCTCTTTTCCCCCCAAGCCTGTGATCGTAAAATGTCGCCCATTAAACCTGGAAGGATTGCCATGTATCAATGAGGCCTCCGCCCTGGTATCAATTAAGGCGCAGACCTTCTGGATATTTCCTGATTGCCAAAATAATTTCACCTTTACATGAGGAATTCTCTCTACCTTAATTTGGGCAGTTGTCACCGGAGTTTGACCACAATCCTATTCGTACTTTGAATGCATATGTTTGGATTCCATCTCCACCATCGCACTCACCATTTTCCTCAAATCTGCATACGTCAGCTGGTATTGTGGGGATGTACCCTGGGACTCTTCGCCCCCCTCCTCTGCAGCTGGCGCAGAAGGGGCCTGATCCCTAGTTGGCTTATGTACCTCCTGTCGCTTCACCTGCTTATATCGCTCCTTACCATCCAGCCCTTGCTTCGTATATAGTCGATACATGTCCCGTGTTTCAATCCCAAAAATGTCTTCCCGGGGCACTCCATCTTTTAGTGAGAGTTTCAGCTATCAAACCTCTTCCTGGGGGTCTATCTTTCACTCCGCCCCTCCCTCTCTCTCTCCTGTGGTCGCTCCTCAGCCTTTTCCCATTCCCCTAGGTCAGCCAATTGCCTGATTGCATCCACCACCTCATTGGTCATTCTTCCGGTCATTCCCACCAGCAGGGTCATAATGACATTCTTATATGCTGGCGGAGCAGTTCGAATTATGGCATTTCTAGCTGAAACCGACAATGCTACCACTCGCATATGCTGGGGGGTATCGAGATGAATCGCTTCTTTCATGGCATGTTCCCTCACTCTTTGAATAGCCTCTCGCAAGGTGTTCCACTTCTTCTCCTCGCTAGGCCAATCTGATGCAATCGGGTACTTGTGGTTACACCCCAGAGCCACTAACTGCAATAAGGACATTTGAACCTCTCCCCCATCGTCCTCATGAGGAGGATCTACACGTAACATCTCCTGAATATGTGTTTCCTGCAACAAGGGCAGAAACCTGGCGGCGTCCGTAGCATCTACCCGGAGACCCGCCGCCCCTCTTTCAAATAGCCTAACCACCCATGTTAGCAAAGACTCACCAACCCTTTGTTTCAATCGCCTAATGATTTCCCCAACCTCTTGCTGGGAATAATCCTCCAGCGTTGTCAAATCCACCAATCCCCCTCCGGGATTGTTTGGATTGGGACCAGCTCGCCGGCGCATCACTGGTTTAGCTGTTACCTCTTTCCTACCAGACTCCAGCCTGGGCGATTACCTCCGGAACTGAACCACTCTCTGTACTGGTACTGTCAAATACATCTCCATCCCATTGGTCAGGGTCCCAATCAACCCCTGCGGAAGCAATCCCGGTGGCCACTTTATGGGAATTCACCCTCTCTTCTCTTTCGGTATTTGTATCGAACAACCCTCACATTAGCTCGCTCAGCTACCGCTTGATATTTGTCCGCCTTATGATACAACTTCATTTGGAGCTGCTGCATCAACACAATCTGTTTCTCACCTGCCAGCTCCTTTTCCAATCTCAGGACACTCGCCTGTAATTCCACATTCTGTTGAATGAACCTTTTGAAATGCATGTAATAGAATCTAGCGTCTTCTACCAAGGGCCGAACACTTTTTCCATCTTTCCACAGGCACCTGTTGCAGACATCCCATCACCTCGGCCGGACTCGCTTCTCCTATACTGGTGTCCCACGTCTCACCCAAACCTGCACCACATGCCCAGGTCCATGCCACTTTGTCATACGGACCCCTGGTCCACCCTGGGATAGTCACTTCAGACAGACTGCTGAGCTTCCTTTTTTCCTAAATAGGGAACTCATGATATCAGATGAATGTTTCACGTCCCTATCGTCAATACCTCACAGCACACACCTTTCCCTCTCCAAATTATTGCCTCTCTGAGTCCAACACTTAAAATGTATTAAATTGGCATCAATATGGCCACCACTACAACCCAACATCATAGCTCCAGCTATCCCAACTAGAAATAAGAGAAACACCACTCCTGAAAACCTTATTCCTCTGATCCTACCTACTGTTAACGCTATTCCCGACCACACAGATCCCTCAACCATGGTAGATCTGTACAATACAGTAATGCTATCTTCCCTTGATGCCATAGCACCTCTCAAAGTGAGAAAGAGCAAACCCTGCAAACATGTGAAAAATTGGTTCTCTCCTCACCTTAAGGCTATCAGACAGGAGAAACGACGCTATTAAAAAATCTGGAGATCAGATCCTTCTGAAATTAATAAGATATAAACCTAAGCAATTTAGCTACCCAGTACAAAAAATAAATTATCCTTGCAAAACAAACCTCTTACAACCTTCGAATCTCTCAAGCAAAATCTAATACTAAAGAGCTCTTCTCACTTCTGAAAGAAATAGAAACTCCCGTCCAGCCACCTGACTCAAGCATCAAGGACAAAAACTGGTGCACAGATATTCCAAATGCTCTTGCCAATAAAATTACTTCTCTGCAAACTAAAATCAGTAACAAAAAAGATTCTCTCCTCTCCATCTCCAAATTGAGTAACACTAGTTCTACTCCACCTCATCCCACCCGGACGTCACCTCCTGTGTCCACCCCCCTCTTCAACTTCAGTAAAGTCTCTACCAAAGAGGTTGAAAAAGTTATTCTTGCACTCAAACCCTCGAACTGCCATGGAGACCTATGCCCTGCACAACTGATAAAAGATGCAGCTCGAGAACTCTCACCATTTATTACTAAACTAATAAATGCATCCTTTTCAGCTGGTACCATACCCAACAATCTGAAACAATTCTGGGTCCTCCCACTCCTTAAAAAACCGACTCTAGACCCGGCCATCCATACCAACTACCTTCCCATCACTACAGTGCCGTTCTTTTTCAAAATCCTTGATAAAATAACATACCAACAAATTCAACAATACCTTGAACTCAACCACCTCTTAGGAGTCCGACAGTCAGGCTTCAGACCCCAGCACGGGACTGAGACTGCACTTATCGATCTTAAGGCACAGATAGATGAGCTGAGAAATGAGGACAAGACAGCACTTCTGTTACTTCTCGACCTCTCAGCTGCATTTGATCTGGTCAAACACGAGATCCTCTGCACACACTTACAGTCGGCAGCTCATTTCTCCCAGGAGGCAACTGAATGGATCCAGTCCTTCCTCAACAACCGCACTAAGCGAGTTTTTTCCCCTTCAGCAGCCGTTGACCCCATGCCCATTACCTGTGGTGTGCCACAAGGTTCTTGCATCTTCCCTACCTTGTACAACATTTTTACAAAGCCCCTTTTCGATGATCTAGATGGCCTGGGTATCACCTACACG
Organism: Ambystoma mexicanum; assembly: GCF_040938575.1. Taxonomy (NCBI): domain Eukaryota; kingdom Metazoa; phylum Chordata; class Amphibia; order Caudata; family Ambystomatidae; genus Ambystoma; species Ambystoma mexicanum. The sequence goes on along the minus strand of NC_090931.1, from coordinate 1,284,063,560 downwards.
AACTATGCCGATGATACCCAGATCCTCATCCCACTGACGGGGGATTAATGCAAGGATTTGGCCTTTGTAAATCGAGTGTACCTCATCATCCAGGCATGGATGGCCGCTCGTGGTCTATGCCTGAATGATGACAAGACAGTACTCCTCATCCTAGGCACCGCACCCAACCTCAATAAATTAGCTCAAAACTATTCCTCTTTTGTCATTGACAATAATATCATCACCGTAGCTAAGGAGGTGAAAACCTTAGGATTCTATTTAGACTCCACGCTCACCTTCAAAAAACAAGTTAATGCCATGGCTTCCGCCACATTTTATACATGTAAACTCATTAGGGCATCCAAACCGTTCCTCTCACCAAACAACTGCATCACTCTAGCAAGAGCATTGATCCTATCCAAGTTGGATTATTGCAACACACTCTACATAGGCAGTGACAAATACATTACAAATAAAACCAAACCCTACAAAACAATGCCTTAAGAGCAGCCCTAAGCCTCCCGAGGAAAGCACATATCTCAGAGACTAGAATATCGTACAATTGGCTTTCTGCAAAAGATAACATTTTCCTTAAATCAGTCTCTCTGACTCATAAATGCCTACACCAAGCGGCCCCTCAATATTTGATAACAAATTCACCAGACCGACTTCCTGCCGCCCCTCTAGAAAGGCCAACTCAAACCTCCTCCTTGACCCAAGATTCAAACGTACTATGTCTGGAGGAAATAGTTTTCCTGTCAAAGCAGCACAATTTTGGAATTCCTTACCACCATCTCTTAGGGAAGACCTTCCCTACCCACAATTCAGATCTAATACCATCCGCTGGATCAAGGAACATGACATCTAATGCTTTTGACATCTAACCTCTTCCACTGCCGCGCCTACTGCAAATTGTGCATAAATTGTATATCCTCTCACCTCTATGCCTAGATATATGTACAACTTGTAAATTATATATATTCACCTATAATTTATGCTTTGATGTACTGGCCCAAATGTTTGATGCTTCCAACACTGTAACCTAGTTGGATTCATTTACTGCGTGCTCTGTAACTTAAGTTGTACACTCCTCTTGTTGCTTTGCGCCCTGCTACCCACGGGTTAGGTGCGCTTTACAAATAAACAACAAACAAACACAAAAAACAATATCATATCAGCACAAAGACCCTGCTCACAGCGCCAAAAGGTTTTGCTTTTTCCCGGCCACGTCTAGGGACCTCAGACTCACACCCCCTATGACACGGACCCAAAAAGACAAATACTTGTACTCCGGGAGGCAAGGAATTGCACATAAACCGGTAATTATAAAACAAAATAATGGCTCATTACAACCTCTTTATTCACTCTTTATATAGTCACACATAACTAAAACATAACATATGGTCCATTATACATAAACATAGAAAAAGAATATCACTGTTAGTATGGTTGCAGAAGACACCTTCATCTCGGCCACCACAACACTGCTTAGTCCCAGAGCAGGTAGGCAGAAAGATCACCCGGGGTCCAACTCTCTCTGTTTTCCATGAGCAATACCTCTTCTCTTTATGGGGAAATCCCTGCCCCTTCATGGTTACCAGACTGCCCTCAGCCGAAGAGCAGACAGAGTGTAAAATTCCAGCTAGAAGTGGAAAAAACCCAGGTTCTCTCCCTGGCCTTCGTTCCTAGCACCCCTCATGACAGCATCTGTAGAGATCCGACTCCCTTTTTTGGCTCGTCTTTCAGCGGACAATACAACAACTATCCTCCACAGTTAGCTCATCTAGCATCATTATACGGCCTTGCAACCATTGCAAAATTCACGTTTGCCTACTGATCCCACGAAAACATAGGCTTTCATTGCGGTAATGGAAGTGAATGTCCAAAATGGTCGCGCACCGGCGCCATGTTGTTTTAGCTCATTTTAGCATGCGCACTACACCAGCGGAACAAGGATCACAGAAGCCTGTGAGTCAAACCTGGTGTTCTGATTCCTCGCACGAGCACTGCTGGCAACAGTATCCAGTTCCATATTCACTTGAGTATAAGCAGAAGCGAGCTGAAACTGTTAGTTGAACTCTTAACAATGGGACAATGGAAAAGAAGCACTCGTGTGTGATTGTTAATTTCTGTTTTCACTCCCGTGAAGAGCAAATGCTGCAGAAAGCCATTGTTAAAAACTTTAATTGTTGTAAATCTTGTGAAGAAGTGGTCACGTGTGGCAAATTTTGCTTTTTAAGGGAAGAGTGAGCTTTGCATCTTTATTCACGCAAACATTAATTGTCCATAAAAGAAATAATTGTGTCTACAGTTGAAGGGAGAGCATTCATTGCCCACGCCAAGAGTATTCCCCTACTAAGACTGAAAGCAGCCTTTCTTAAAGCCAGCAAGCAATCTAAACAATACTGTGAGCCTAAGAAAAGTTCAACCTTGCCTAAGTGTACAAGCATTACCTGAAGCCAAGAGGGTGGCACCAAGGCTTCTGGGTAATTTTTCGACTAACAGTTGGCAGAGAGATGAAGGCAAAGTTGGGGAAGGGAAATTTGCTGCTCATGAATATTATTTGAAGTTGATACAACCTATCTTGCCAAAGACTGTAAGCAACAGAGACAAGTGGGTCATACAGGCAAACCTAAGTTGTTGTGGTAGACAGACAAGAGAGACTCTGCCTTGCCTATTTGAGGGTGTGGAAGTGCCAACAACAGGTTTTGAATCACAATGTACAGAAGCTGTGGCGGTATCACAAAGTACTGAAGCTGTGGTGGTGTATCTGGTTGTCAGTAGATGCAACATTTCAGTAGTACAAACAAAGTGGAGTACTATGAGATCAAGGACAATGTCTGCCTGTTAAACCTTAGTAGAAGTGAAGTTGTTGAAGAAGCAGCAGCACTGTGAAGTCATCCTGACAAAGATAACTACTGTCCATCAAGAACTGATCTGAGACTATCTTACCTACATGGATTTCCTTGTTTCTTTTTGTTGAACATTGGAGCTGAATTCACATTGAATCCTGGGGAAGGGAACTCGCCCAGGTTATTGAGGGGTTATCAAGACACTGTGAATATTATTTTGATGTTATTTGAATTGCCATATATTTTCTTTGTATTTAATGTTTAAGTGTGAGGGTCAGACATCATGTGTTAGAGTGTTTCTCTTTAGTTTTGTTAGGCAGGGAAATCCTCAGCAGAGTAGGGATAGTGAGGCACTTAACATCATTTATACTTTAATAAAATGACATGTTTTGAACAATCATCAAAAAGTTGTTCGACTCACATTGCTGACCCCTCACACAGTGCACCGCATTAATCCTGATCACCTGGGGTTGCTGTCGGTACTCTTGTTCAGAAGAGAATTGCCTGATATTTCGGTACTGGACTGCCCCTACAAAGATTGATATGTAGTGGACATTTCTCTTCTGTGAAAGGGATGGTGAGATAAAGAATCTGGTTGAGACTCAAACCCGGAATATAGGCTGGTAGAGAGACACTCCCAGAACTCCCTTACCTATCAATTGTGTATAGGATCATTTATCCTAACCTTAACTTAAAGCCTAATTGTTAGACTTATTCTAACCCTAACGCTAATAAATTATTTCAACCGCTAAGTCTGTAAGCCAAATGTATCACAACAATCATATTACCCTTGGCTAACGGAACGTCACATGTGGGGGTTCTTGTACTCTCTGCGTTCTGTAGGAAATTCTGTCCCAGGGTGCCCAGGAGTAGGAGAATATTGAAAAGGTACAATAACAAAGTTAGTAATGTTTCTTCATGAGTCACAATTGTATTTCAATACAAAAAAATATTAAGCTATCAAGTTCATGGGTTGAGTTAATTTCTCTTGGGTGAAGTAGATTGACTTACTCGACCTGCAAGACTTGCAGGATTTTAAAGACTTTTCAAGGCCTGGAGGTGGTTAATTATATTTGAAGATTAGGTGGTACAACATCAGAAGGAGGAATGTGTCAGAACTCAGACCCCCTGGGATCGCTGGCGTCGAGTATGTGGTGTTGTGCCGTTACGGCTTCTGCCGCTAGCACTTGTGCGGTCTAGTCTTTCTCAAGATGGCCGTCGGTGTCTTGTGCATCGGCGTTTCCCGACGTGATAACATTTCCTAAAGCTATCGGAGCGCCGCGTCTCAACACAGGTATCCTGCCTATTGACGCTCCCTGTTCTCTTCTCTCCTACATATCCTTCTTTTCTTCTAGGTTCCCGACGTGATAACATTTCCTAAAGCTATCGGAGCGCCGCGTCTCAACACAGGTATCCTCCCTATTGACGCTCCCTGTTCTCTTCTCTCCTACATATCCTTCTTTTCTTCTAAAGTACTGTTTTTTCCCGTGCTTCATTATTCCTGCCTCCTGCATCCCTTTCTTGCTCCTATTGCCTGCAGCCGTCCTCTTGTCTCCATTCTGCTCCTTCTTGGAATTGCCTCCGGCACTCTATTCAATTGGATCAAGCTGTTGGTCACTAGTTTCCTGGAACATCACCATCAAGCTTCAGGAAGTTCAACACGAGGGTTTTTTCTGGGTCAAGCCCTATTTCCCTTGTTGGGACGTGATGACTGGGTCTTTCCTTGATCACCTGTTTTGTCCAAGCGGTCAGGAGAAGGAAACAGACTTGGTTCATACACCAGTCTACGCTGCTCAGACGGTAAGTGAGCCTGGTTCTCACAGTTTGAGATGCCGAAACAAAAAAACAAAACAAAAATGTCCCAGTTACAGGAATTAATGAACACAGTCCAGTCATTATCCCACGAGAATCAAACCTTGAAGGTGGAAAATGCCTCTCAACGGCAAGTGATGGCAGCACGTGAGACTTTGGGGGTTGAACACCCCACAGCTTCACCTAATAAGGACAAATTTGACGGTAGCCCGAAGAAACTTACTCAGTTGGTCAATGCATGTTCAGTGTACTTCTAATTTGATCACTGTCCTTTTCATCTGATAGGACGAAAATCGGTTTCATGGTCTCCAACCTAACCATGAATGCATTAGCCTGGGCCACCACCCTGGTTACACGTGACAGTCCCCCTATGAGGGATTATCCTATCTTTCTTTTCTCACTCAAAGAAATGTTTGACCGTCCTGAATTGACGTATTCTGCTCCAGAGACAATGTCGGATGTTTCCCAAGGCTCAGGGGATTTGTTGTCTTACATCACCCATTTTAAACAGGTCGCTGTGTAAACAGGGTGGCCAGAATTGGCACAATTTGCATTATTCCGGTGTGGGTTACACAAGGAATTGAAGGAGGAATTAGCAAGGGTACCCCATCCATCTTCCTTTCCTGAACTCTTGACATTAGTCATGCAGCTGGATTTTCGTATGAAAGAGCGTAAGACTGAAAAAGTGATAGGTCGTTATTCTTCTAGACCTACCACGACGATGAGTCAAGATCCTTGGAACCTGAGCCTATGCAATTGGGCACTGCTCGAGGATCCCTGTCAGATGAAGAACGTCAGAGACGTAGAGATATGGGTCTATTTATATATTGTGGAGCAAAATCACATCTGTTAAAAGACTGCCCCCTGGTTGCACTGAGACCTTCAGGAAACAAATATCGCGGAGTGCGTCTGAGTGTTGGGGCAATAGAACTTGCTTCAGGTTGCTACACTGATTCTTTCAATTTGTTGAAGCCGCATGTTAAGGAAGTCTTTATACAGCGCCTTAGGAAGTCTTTCTACAGTGTCCATCAAGACTCGTTATAATCCCCCTGCGGAGTGTTTGGTGTTTGGGATTGGCGTTTGACGGCCGCCCACCCATACCCGCTGTTTGCTTGGCTGCCCGGAAGATTGCGGCTGATTCATTAAAGCGGATTGCCCAAACACCCTTGTCAAGTCGCCGGGTAAGGCAGAGCACATTTTTGTTTACTTTGTTAAAGCAGGCGTGAGGGATTTGATCTCTTTATCTCTGCTCTATAACTTTGCCATATAACTCTGTACTGAGAGCTGGGTTCAACAGCCGATAGTGACAGTGCCAGTCAGCTAAACTGTTCTTGCGGCTTAATTACAGTGTATCCAATAGCCTATGTGTGGAGAGTGACTGTGGGCTTGGGTGCCTTTGAGCTCTCCAACAGGAATTGGGGCCTGTGACCCGCTCTTGGCCAAACAAGTTCAATACTTAATTAAGGAGCAAGAAGTGCCTAGTATTACTGCCTGCCGTCAGTCTTTAACACGCAACTGCAAGGGTTGGGTTTTAAACCACATACTTGTCATAAACTTGCTTGCCCTTCAACTATGCCGGGGTTACGAAGCGGTAAATCTACAGCTGTAGGCCGGAAACCCAAGAGGATTGTTTGGGAGCAGGGTCTATCAAACTGGAGCAGTGTAATCCCTTATTGGCAATGAATCCTATTGATGTGCTAACTAATAAAGACTGTTCAGTCTCTTTAACAAACGCGTACCCTAAGGACTTGACAGATCGCGTGGGCGCCAACTTTATTTCGGATGTCTCCATTCTGGTGCCTGTTGTGTCTTCTGAATTTGCTAAAAGAGTATGCCTATCGTTGGGCGGCCCAAGTGTGCAGATAACTCAGGGATCACCTTCATGCTCGCCTGGCTTGGAGGAGGTAAAACTTTTTAACGCTTCCTCCTTTCATTCTGTTCTTCCCGCGCCTATTATGGACAGGTTTCTCACTATCTGCCATGGTTTTCTGCTCTTATCAGAGGCCCACAACTTCTTCAATCAACCAGGGCCTGCTATGACATACTGTTCTTCCCCAAATACAGCGACAAGTCCATCACGTAATTGTGATGAGCGTACGTCTATGGGTCACGATCAACATGCTCAGAAGGAGCCTACAGTGGACGCTTTTTCTTTCCCGGTTCTGTCCAGGATACTGGACACAATGGACATGGGGCACAACATGAATATGTACGAACTAAGAAGTTCGATCGTCTCTAAAGAACTTATTTGGAAAGTGAAATTCTTAGAGGGATTCTTTGTGGCACTGAGTGTCCGAGGGGTAATTTGTAAAAATATATTGCTTGGGGGTGTGCCGCCTCCAGTGAATTTAGTCTCTCTTGCAACTGAAACCTCTGGTGCTGATTCTGTGTCATATCCCACTAAAAAAACAAATAAGTCAGGAGGCCTAGAAGAGGGAGAGGGGGTTTGTGGGTTGAGCTGCCCTCTCCTCATCCACTCTCCCCTTGCTACAGTAGCTTCTGAAATTATTTCCCACCAAGAAACATAAGATGAAGGGCATGGGACGGCTTCCCCCTCTGGTGCTCACACCACGGACACCTTGGTTGCACCTGTGGTTGTAGGGTGCAGAGGGAGGAAGAAAGCCAAGAATACGACTAAAGTTAAGTGGGCAGCCCCCAATAACAATAGAGGATCCCTGAAATGTTTGCGTTCTCTGAAGGCCCAGACATAAATATTCTCTGATGAAGGTGAGTGTCGGGATGACCAGGCTTATGTACTATCCTCTAAGATGGGGGTGGCCTAGGAGAAGGGTAAGATCCGGCGGACGATGCTGACTAAGTCTGATGGTCTTCTGTCGGCAACACAAGATGCCAACAAAGAATCTCTCATAACAGCATATTTACAGCCTAAGAAGGTAGAAGTCCTGGAGGAGGAGCTGAACCCTTCTTCTCTGACCACCAACTCTGTTTAATCTGATGAGGGGGCTCTTCAGGTCAGTTCGGTGGAGAAGCCTGACTGTTCATTACAACAGAGGGTGACAGTCTCGGGTTCTTCTGTACCTTTTCACCCGGTTCCCAAGATACTGGATGCTACAGCTCCTTCTTTCGAGTCAGCCAGAGACCCAGCCCGTTTATTGGGTCTGGTCCCCCAGAGATTTCTAACAATAGAAGAGCAAAGGAAGTCTTTGATACAGGGATCTGAGGTGGGAAGCTCGCTGACGGGCTCAGCTAGAATTCCTAGGGGTCACCCGGGGGGTTCTGGCTTCCGATTACCAGAGAGGGACAAGGTCTGTGAGGATGGGTCGGCGCCTCTGCCTGGTGGGATTGGGCCAGCCTGCGGGGGATCAGTTGAGCTATCTGTGCCTGTGGCAGACCTTTAAGGTCAAAGATCTATATCCCCCTTAACCGTCAATAAATTCTGTCTCTCTTTGGGCAAATAGCTAGCCCCCAAACATTCTCCTCTAAAGACATTGCTAGAATTTTCTTCTTGGACTTTTGTCGTGTTGACACTGTGAAAATAGGTTTCTATTCAAAACTTGTCTTTAACTCAGTCATGGCGGAGGCTGAATGTTTGTCCTCCATAGGTTACTTGTTGTCAAATGACTGGCCTCAAGAAACCCTAGCCACACACACTCAGGGGGGGCCATTGTGGTTTTGAGATCAATCTTCGCAAACCCTTGAAGATTAACGTACAATTGGCTTCTTCGAATTTAACCAATAATGTTTTGCCAACGTCAATTAATCGTCATGTGACCTATGATTGGTCCCATTTTATTAACTCATTGCACCATTATAATCCAGCGCAAAGGGGCCCTTGTTGAATTTTACTTGTTAGGTTTGTATCCTGGAATTCACAGGGGTTTAACCATCTCCGCCTTAATGATAAACTTTGGTCGGAGGCGGATTTAGTTTGTGTTCAAGAATCTCTCATGTTGGATATTCCTTTAGTTGATGGATTTACGGGTATTTACGAGCCTGCAAGGAAGTGTACTAAGGGTCGGACCTATGGTGGTCTGATTTGTGCCTGGCATATTCTTCTGGCACGCTTAGCCAGAAGTAGTCCAATGTTTATAAGTTTGCGTTTCGTCATATTCATTTTGAGCACACATCCCAATATACATATAGTTTGGTCCCAATTCACAGATTGTTCCACCATGTCATCCAGTGCCTCACAGCCCCCTGCCCAATATCCAGAGTTTCCCACAATCCAACAGCATATGTTTCAGATCTGCCTCAGCTTCCCCACATCTAGGGCATTTCCCCAAGCATCCTGGGTACATTCTCTTCAATCGTGCGGGGGTGAGGTGTACTCTGTTCAATATTTTAAATTGAATTAAACGAAATCTGGAGTTGAATGACACCTGTTTTGTAAAATTGCATAGTTGTGCCCAGTGTGCATCTGACAATTCGATCCCGAGGTCCCCTTCCCACTCCCCCCTAATGTCCGAGAGCTGTACTCTCCTTACCTCTAGCGCTATCTTGTACAGTCCTGAGGCCGTTTTCTTGGTTGTCCCTGTGGAAGCTATGTAATTAAGACATGGTTGTGACATTGGCTCACTGGGGAATTCTTCCCATATTGCGGCGACTGCAGATCCGATTCTGAGGTACTGCAGTTTCCGGAGTGGGGTGTCGTCGATCTGAAGTTTGACCTCTTCCCAGGTTTTGAATATACCCTCATTTTACAGATCTCCTAGCCGCGTTATTTCCATCTCCTTCCAGTGTGTGGATATTGTAGTGTCTATGTTGGGGGGCAGGTGTGGGGCATCCCAGATCTGCATGTGAGGGCTGTATAGCACTGCACCCCTAGGTTGTTGTGTCAATTTCACCCATGCCTGTTGCGTTGCCAATCTCGGGTTCAAATGGTCGACGGCTTCCCTTATCCCAGTCCCAATCAAGTGTAACAGTGTGGCCCTCGGTCTCCCTCCCACTTCTAATTTAGTGTAGGAAGTGCATGGTGCTCCCGTCGCCCAGTACATAGCGTAGTGTGCCTGTGCAGCCAGATAATATACCTCGAAGTCAGGTGCCAAGAGTGCCCCTTTTTCATAAGTCTGCGTGAGGCAACTCCAGCTGGCCCTAACATTTCCCTGCCACACAAAGGCGGAACAGGCAGCAGTGATTGTCTTGAAGAAAGATCTGCCCGGCCACAGCATTATTGTATAGAAGAGATAGAACAATTTGGGTAGTATTATCATTTTGATCAGAGCTCCTGGCCGATGAGTGAGATAGGTAGCGGGCACCACAGAGTCAGCTTGGCACGCAATGCTTTGGCCAGGCCCTCTTAGTTGAGGGCTCGGACCAAGCCCGCTTTACGCGCAATCTCCACCCCCAAGTATTTTATCTGCTGGGGCGCCCAGTGCAGTCTGCATTGATCTCCTGGAGGGTCGTGGCTTGCGTTAGTGGGAACAACTCTGATTTGGATATATTCAACCGTAGTCCTGAGTACCTTCCGAACTTCTGGACTGCCACCAGCATCCTACGTAGGTATTTCTCAGGATTCCTGACGAATAGGAGGATATTGACGGTGTATAGATTGATCAGTTCTATACGTCTGGCAACAGGGATGCCCACTGTGGTGTGTCACAACCTCATAAAGTCAGCCAGTGGCTCGATTACTAGTGCAATTAATAACGGGGATAACAGACATCCCTGTCTAGTCCCTCCTGCCAGAACTAGCACATCTGACAGCGTACTATTCACCAGTAGCCTGGCATACGGTTGCGTATACAAAAGTTTAACCCATTTGGTGAAAATAGGACCAAAACCATAGTTATGGAGTACCCCGAACAGGAACGGCCAGTACACCGTGTCAAAGGCCATTCTCATTTCCAGGGATATTGCTACACCTTTATAGTCCGCAGGGATCCCAGCCATCACATTAGAAAACCTGCGTATTTTGGATGCGGGCGACCTACCCAACATGAAGCCGGCTTGGTCCTCATGGACCATGTATGGCATCACCGGATTAAGTTGTGACGCCAGGACCGTAGCAAAGATTTTCGCAACTGTGTTGATGAGGGACAGTGGGCAGAAGGATCCACAGTCCTCCGGAGGCTTCCCAGGTTTTAGCAGCAGGGTTATGACAGCCTCGTCCATAGATTCGGGGAGGATGCCGTGGTCTTGAGCCTCGGTCCACACCGCCAGGAGCCGAGGGGCCAGTGTCTCTGAGAATTCCTTATAGAATTCTGCTCCGAAACCATCGGACCCCGGCGCTTTTCACCCAGGAAGGTCTTTTATTGCAATCTTGATTCCTGCTAGCGTTATCGGGGCGTCGAGCATGTTGCAGGTTTCTTCCAACAATAGTGTTGTTGGTATTGCGGCGAGGTAGTCGTCTATCTCTGTGGCCTCACTCTGAGGTGAGTATAGGCTGCTGTAAAAATCACAGAATTCTCCGCTAATCTCTTCCACTTTTGTGACCACCACACCATCCTGTCTGGCTATACATGGTATATGTGCACTGCCTTTTTCTGTGTGCACAAGTCAGGCCAGTAGTCTGCCCGGCCTATCCTGTTCTCTGTATCTACGGGCCGCCGCAGGTCTATCAAAGTATCGAATCTCCTTGTCCGCAGCCTCTCGGAAGCGGTCTAGCTGTGTCTTAATCTCAGAGGTGACCTGCAGTGTTGGTGTTGTTAAATACTCTGCCTTTAGCAGGGTTTTGGTTTCCTCAGTTCTTTTTAGTTCCTGCCTAATGTCCCGCAATGCCCTGAATTCAGTGGACATCGGTATCCCCCTCATATAAACTTTAAACGCTTGCAAGAGTGTGCTCTGAGCGGTCACTGAGCCTTCGTTATTCTCATAATAGTCTGATATATGTTGTGCTATGTTTAGTTTGAACACCGCATCTAGAAGCGAGGCGGGCTGGATGCGCCACTGTGCCCTTTGAGGCGCTCCTTCCGGTACTTCTATGGTCAGCACCACCGGGGAGTGGTCTGACAGAGTCCTGGGTAGAATACGGATTTCGGTCACCCAGGCCATGGCCGTGCCCGATAGTAGCCACAAGTCTATTCGAGAGTGCATATCGTGCACTGAGGAGCAGAACATGAAGGACCTTTGTGTCCTGCGCAATGACCACCAGACATTGCGCAGGGATAAGTCTGTGATATGCACCTGAATCACACGGGCCGCGTTGGACAGGGGTTGGGGGGTGGAGGAGGTACGATCCATCTCGGTGTCGAAGATAGTGTTAAAGTCGCCCCCGCAGAGTATATGTGCCGTAGGGTTTGACACGCACTTCTGAAATAGTAGGTCGTAGAACTGGGGATCGTCTTTATTGGGGCTATAGACGTTTATTAACAACACTTCTGTTGTGCCCAATCGTCCATGTACTAGCACATAGCTGCCATGATTGTCTGTCTCTGAGGTACAATGCATGTAGGGTAGGGTCTTGTGTATTAGGATCATGACACCTCTGGCCTTGCTGGAATAGGAAGTGTAGTAGCGGTGTGTTCCCCAGCTGGGGGAGAATTTACACGCCTGTTGTTCTTGCAGATGTGTTTCTTGCAGATATAGGATCTGCGCTCCCTGCCGATTTGCGTATGCGGCTACCCTACGCGCCTTTACTGGGTGACCCAGGCCCCAGACATTCCAGGTCATCAGTTTAATTCCAATGCGTTTGGAATCGGCCATCACCTTTCGCGTATCGATAGTTGTGCATGTGTAGTGCGTAGCCATGTGTACTGTGACATTCACCTGTGCCAGTTTGTCTGTAAAGTATTTTAACATTTTCATCCCAACTGTTGTCCCTACCCCCTTCCAACCCCCTTCCCCTCCCTCATAGTACCCCAAACTTTGACTATGCAATCCCCCCGCCCTTCCATCCACGTTGTGAGCTACCATTGCAGAAAGGTTTGGAAAGGAATTTCCTCTTCCCCGCCACTGCAATTCTTTAAAACAAACACATAGGCTAAAATAAAAATATGTCATATGTGGTTATACAGAAAACTTATCAACCAGTTCAAGACTTCGCTATCTGCCACAGTACTTTGCAAACGTACTTCTTCACAGAGACAGAGAAACATGTCTGTCTCATTCTGAGTTTGGCGGTAAGTGGTAAAGTTGGCGGTAACTCCATTACCGCCAATGTTACCACCACGCCAAATTACGATTTCGGGCCTGGAGTGGAGAATTTGCCTCCAGCAAAATCCTGGAGGTAAATCCTATAACTCAAAGCTGAAATGGTCGGAATTTCTGCGGCAGTAATTCCACCAAAAAAGCCACCTTGAGTCCAAAGGACTCAATATAGACTCAACATGAATGGGGAATTACGCTGCCACCGCCAGTTCTAATCGACGGAAATTCATCCGGACCAACAGGGGGTAACAGCAATTAGTTTGGCCGTTATTCTGGTGGATTTACGCCGGGATACCGCTCCAAGTTGTAATGAGGCCCCGTATGTTTTATGCCACTGGACAATTACTCATTTGAATTTCAAAACACAAATATCTCTTGTCATAACTGATGTGGCTGTCAAGAAACTCAGACAGAATACATTTGCCGATGGATTAATGGCAATTAAAAGCAATCTGTCAAAAACATGTTGAAAGTTCACATGCCGCTTTAATTAATTAATTCAAGGGCCAGGAGAACATACTTCTAATAATTTGTTTAATGATAATTGCATCAGAATAACTGCACCTTAGAATACGATTATCCAAAATTCCTGTGCCTCTGCTTACTATCCACATTACGTTCTCTTGTGTGTAGTGATAACACCAGCCTTAGAGCCAAGGGACATATGCACCATTAATTTTTAACCCCTAAAAAAGGAAAATGCGCTTTACAAAAACGAGAAATAATGAACATATGATTGCTTCAACCCACAAAGCTCCACTGATATTCTTTAGAATTAGTGACCAGTAGAGCAGTGGCATAGGAAGGAAGGAACTCTAATAATATTAATGCCCGGTCTCAGAAGGAATTGTATGTGTAAAGAACATCTTTTAATAAGCAGAAAGTATCTCTATTGGCAAAGCTAATTACTTTTTTACTCCCTGAAAAATCATTTGACTCCAAGTAGGGAGCAACATCTGATTAGAGCCCTGCTTGTACCCCTGACATAGGAAGTGAAATGACAGGGCACATAATTAAGTGTATAGTTTTGCTCACCATTCCACACCACAGCCTAGATAAAATTAAACAAGAGCCTTACTGAGGGTTATTATGGAGCGCTGTTGAAGAAAATCACACATATGTGCCTTTTAAGTTAATTGCATCAATTCATCATAGTTACAACTGATTGAGTGCCTTTTTCTGTAACTATGGATCCTTCTTCTGTAATTCTTTGTGATCAGTTAAATAAGATGCAGGGAGATGCTAGAGACTGCACACACAGAACACATGGTTATATTGAAAAGCCCTCAGCAGTTGGGCATAGAAAGAAAAAGAAGGTGCTGCTTTCTTCATCACCCACAAGGAGTGATGCTTCCACACATACCCTTCCCCGGCCCCTGTGCTTGTCTCCAGTACTAGTTGATAGAGCATTGTAAAAAGTGAGGGATTGCAGCAGTAAACACTGGGATATTTGCAGACCCACAATACTTTGCTAGCAAGGCATATTTAAATTCCTCAACATATGATTTGCATTTTAAGAATGTCATGACTCTGCATGTACACAATTCTTTTGCAGTGCATACAAGATTGTTCGCAACATACCCCTCCCTTATATCATTGTGTAGGACTACACAGATGCTCAGTGAAACTGTTTTTGAATAGAAGCGAGTTACCATATAATGTTTGAAGGTCTATGTCCAAAGGAACTCTGAACACTTGGAAACGATGCAGATTTGTGAAAAGCATTCTCCTGTGTGAATATCCAGTGCCATGATACTATGGACAAGTAAACCCAGGCATAGTCCATACCCATTATCCCTTGTAGGCTAAGTAAATGATATTGCAATGTTACTGTCCACTTATAGGGTAATGTAAGTAATGCTTAAGTAGGAGACGCTAGCATCACATTTGTCTTTTCAAAATCTTTAGAGGGCAAATTAATATTTGAGTTTCATAATGCATTAACTTACAAGGAGGCCGCATCAAAGGACTTGCGTGACATATGTACAAAGAAGAGGAAGTATGGGATTTGGTTACACATCCAAGTAGCCTGCTTACATACAGTCAGTGAGCGATATTTGAGCTGGTAGTTCGATTATATGGCCTGGGTAACAGAAATTCTGGCATGTTAACGTTATTCATGTTACAACAAACATAAAACAAGTGAATGTAGGTACACGTCTGCTAATTTTCTGCAGAGCCAAGAGAGGAATGGTCAAGGTTGTCCTGTAGATTCTTATTGCACTCTGGGGCAGAAGTTAGAGTCATAAGGTAAAACTGTGATAGAGTCTGGTTTAGGAGTCATGGGTGGGGAGGGAACATTGTTGGTTAATGTGTGCAGGCATATCTTGGTTAGATTCTTCTGTTCATGGAGCCATTTCTTCATATTTGATTTTAACCTCTTGTGTTCTATTTTGCTGTTAGGGATTTTAGTTGCATAGTGGTGTAATTAGCAAAATATAAAGACTAGTTGCTTATTTTAAGAGAAAGACAATTTCAGGTAACTGCTGTGGCCTGTGCCTTATTAAATCTTTTTGAATAGGTGAGAATTGTCTGTGTGCGCTGCTAAAAATCTTCTGAGCGGCACCCAGAAGGAAGCTGGGCAAGCGCACATCCGCACACAGCTTAGAGGGAACATTGCCGGTGACTTCAGTGGTGAACCATGTTTGGTGTTGGCAGTAGTAATGTCTCTCAGGCGGTATCATAGTTGGGACAGTTGCGGTCTATTCAAACTGTTTCTGCAGTTCATTGTGCTCCAGGTAGGGGAATGTTAGCCTCCACAAAGGAGGCAGCCTCCTCTGGAAATGTGAAAAAGTAACTTTTATTTTTGAACTGCAAACGTAACCTTGCGGGATATAACATTGCGTACTGGATCTGGCGTTCCCTTAGCAGTTTCTTCACTCCTATCAAGGTCCTTCTTTCCTGTTGAACCGACAGGGTATAATCTGGGAATATTCTTATCTCATCCGTACCCAGCTGGTGTTAGGCAGAAACCTGTGCAGTTCCCTCTGGGACCACTGCAAAAGATTTAAGACTACAGGCGTTTGGCAGAAAACCCACTTGGTAGCAGTCTGTACCACACAGATTCACTGTGGTAGCTGTGGCTGAGCAGTCAGACTTCCCTCAAGAAGAGTTAGGCAGTATATAGAGTATACAAAATAGGTACAGAGGCACAGTAGTACAAGCAAACACTGACCAGAGCTAGGTGTAAAAGTATATGATTATTTATTTAAAAGACACACTCATAAATTACACTAGCACATAAAAAAGGTAAGTAAGTCAAAACACAGTCACTATTACTTATAGGTACATCCCTAGTTATTTGTTGGACAAGTCTAAGTTAACACCACTTATTTCCAAACAGAGGTGAGCGCTTAACGTCAGATGGCACTCCAACAAGTTAGTTAAAAAGGGAGGGAAAAAGGCAGAAGTAATGAAAACAACGAGGAAAAACACTTTTCACATAAGGTTAGAAAGACAGTCTATTGTGGAGCAAGGAGATTTGGTTACGAGGCCCGCTTTAGAGAGAGCCAGGCGAAAATATGCCCAAGATCACACAATGTCACAAGTCTTTGCAGGTGAGTAGAAAAGGTTTTCCTAAATTGAGAAAAGTTTAGTTAGGGTGTCCCAGGCTTACCCAGGTTCGAGAGCCGAGGGCTAAATCTACCCCGTACAATCGGTGGCAAGGGAAGCCGGGCGGGACACAGTACCTTTAAAAGTGGAAAGGATCCTCCAGCGGTGGCAGTTGTTCCTGGTAGTGGGTGCAGGTCGCGGCGTCGTCCAGAGGAAGAGATGATCTCGACGTGGAGGAAAGCTGAAGGTCGTTGCACTACCAGGGAAGAGACCAGCCGTGGAGTTTTCCGGTTACAAAGGATGTTAGCCCTCTTTCGCGGTTGAGGTAAAAAGTGGTATCCCGGTTGCCGGGGTGCTTGGCACAGGCAAGGCGGCCACGAGATGCTTCGGGATGGCGAAAAGAAGGCAGAAACTGGTTGTCCCCACCAGTCAAGGGAAGGAGACTCTCCGGGCTGGAGATCTCCTCTGTCGTTGGGAAAAGTGGTGAGACGGTTCCGCAGGGCTCCACCGGTGGTGTCGTCTTGGCAGGTCGGCTCGGCTTCTCCCTCTTCGGCTTCTTAGGTCCTGTGGCGACTTCTGAAGAACCAGTCCCAAAAACCCTGCTTTTATGCAGCAAACCCCCATTCATACAGCCTAGCTGTCACTCAAACATGCTAAGTGGTGAGCGGGGTGGCTCACCACTTGGGCCAATCACACCAGAGTGCGACATGAGTTGGCAAGGCAACTCAGTCCAGGGTGCCTAAACCCCCTCCCACACCACCTGTGGTACCCAGACAGAATGGCACCACTTTGGAGGGCTTCTGTGCAGAAGCCCGCCAAAAGTGGAACAAAGGCTTGACTCGGGTTCAGGGTTACTGAAGTGAACCTAGACGCCATTTTGGCGGCGATTTCTGGCGAAAAATCCCAACCGGTGAATTTATATTAAATAAATAAACCGACAGTATCTTTAACATTGCACCAAAAAGTGGTGCATTAAAATCAATGGGAAATCCCATTGGGAAATATTCCGGTGGAATATTTCCGTGGTATCCACTGCCACCAGCTAGAACTCGGCGAGGGGGGACGGGACAGTACCCCCTCGACAACAGACCCAGGGGCAATCTAATTGCCCCTACCAGTACTTCCACAGTATGATGGTTTGTACTGGTTAAGTTCCTAAATTAAGACTAGTAAAGTCAATGGTGACTTTACAGACCCAGGGAGACTGAGGGTGCTGTGTAACACACATTCAAAAACCAATGATAGCCTATGGGGAAAAAATACCCCATAGCCCATAAGCACATAGCAAGTCACAGAAACACTCTCAAGTCATGTCCAAGAGTGAGGGTAAAAGAGTCTCACTCTTGGCAGGAGAAAAAAATAAACCCCAAAAATCCAGCAAAGCTGCTGGGGGACTCACTAGGTTAGGAAATTCAGCCTAAACAGAGAATTCTCCCTAACAGCTGGATTTCCTTATTTTCCCTGGGCGCCCTGAGTATTAGGTCCCTGTCCCTGTAGTTCATCAGGCGAGTGATAATGGGTCGAGGGTATGCACACGGCTTGGGTCTCGCCGCAGGGGTCCTGTGTGCCCTTTCAACTGCAAACATCGCAGACCACCCTGGGATGCCCAGTGTGGTTTTCAGGAGATCCTCCACTGCTTGCTCCATTGGCCCTGCCAAGGCATCCTCGGATATCCCGACTATACGGATATTATTTCTCCTCAACCTCGCTTCCAAGTCCTCACACTTCAGCTTGACGGTGCCTAAATCCTTAGCCATGGCGGTCACTGTGGTCTGTAGATTCCCTACTGTGTCTTCCACTGTGCTTATCTGTGTCGGGATTTCGTGACTTGTTGTGTTATTTTCTCCATCTGCGTGCGCAATATATTAATGTTTACATTGATTCCATCCAGTTTGTTGTTCATTGCTGCAAAAGCTTGTAGCATAGCGGCAATGACCCCTTGCAGATCCTGGGGTGGTGTTGAGGTTGCCATGTCTGGGCTGGTGGTGACCCTTGATGGTATATTTGGATGTTTAGGCTTGTGTCGTGAACCTTTCTATTGTTCCGCTTTTCTTCTTGCTGATCGCCCTCCTGGACATTATCTTGTTCAATAAGGCGGGCAGGCTGGATTCACAGCTGCAAAAAGATGTGTCTATATGTTCTGGTAAGCGAATTGGAGTGGGTAGCCATGCCTCTGGTCGCTCTCGTGTTCCTTGTGATAGTCCTGCGGCTGCTGTCTGCGGGGGGTGAGGCCAGCGGATCTTGGTTGAGCCTTGTAATTCGTTCTGGGTTGCAGCTGCAGTTTGATGGGATAGGCGTGTTATGCGTCTGTCCTAGCCAGTACGTGGCGGCTTCTTCCCTGTTTCACCAACGGCCCTCGTTCTGTGGCCTGCCCCAAATAGTGCCACTCCCGCTGTTTCATGGTTTAGTCCCCCATTGATTGCGCCATCTTGTCCCCCCCCTTGAGGGTTCCCCTTATGGGGGTTAGGCTGTGCGTGCACTTTGGCTGTGATGAGCTCTGCGAGCACCGCGCTCGATGAATTCTGAAGCAGTGTCGCGTTTGGGCTAGGCCTTGTGACTCGGGCCTCACTTGTGCATATGGCTGTTACTGCTAGCGCGCAAAGCGTCCTGTATGGCCCCCCAGTAGTGCAGGCTTCTGCCAGCTGGTGTGGTTGCACTCGAGTGTCCAATTTCCTTTCCCAGCTTTACACTTGCCCTATCCACGTGGTGTGCTGTCACTATTGCCTCACCAGTGACGTTCAGTGCTTATGGATGGAGCCTGGTGGGCTTAGCGGTTGGTCCGGGTAATGTGAGGTGGGCCCCCTCTGGTCATAATGATGATGTCTTTCCTGATATCTGCACAGTAACTGCACCTGCCAATACCCCTTCCCCAACCTTGCCCAGAGCACACCAATCTGGTACCACTTGTGCTCGCGTATTGCTGCCCCCTAGTCTGCTCGTGTTTTTGGTAATGTTGTGGTTGGAGGTCGGACTTGGGGAGCAGCACAGAACTTCAATTTTCCAGCCTCTCGTTTGGTCACAGCATGAATGACTGTGCGCTTTCTCTGCTCGGATGCACTGGCCTAGCTCTGCCTTCCACAGCACCTACTCAGTGCCACAGAGCCAGGATCCCCTTCTGGTCCGCTCCCAGGGCTGGGTATTATATCTTCACACTCCCGTCCTTGTGGTGCAAGGCGCTGGTGATCTGCTCCGGGGGGGGGTGTAGGGGGTGACGTTCTCCGTACCTTGATGTTGTTGTCTTGGGTGCTCTGCGATTCTCCGGTCGGGTAGAGGCTGCGGTCTAGTCCGTGTGGGTCTCCCTGCCACGAGTTGATTAGGTTGCGGGGCTGTTCACCTCGGCCGCTGTTCACGTGCTGAGTGCTCCAGGCGTTATGTAGCGTGTCCAGGGGGTCGGTCCTCCTCTCCCTCTTCTTATGACCAGGAGCTCTCTGTCCTCGCCATTCACTGCGGGCGGGTGCCCGACCACACCGGATCAGTGGGCTCCACGCGTCCACTGGGTATCTCTTGTATTGCTAATGCTGGGCCGCTCTGGTCAGCGTGCAGACATTGGGTCGGATTCCCTGTGCGGTGTGCCACATCTGGATGGGCAGTCCCCTTGTGCAGTAGGCAATGGTCGCGCTCCCCCCTGCCCATGCGCCAATGGAGTGGGTTTATTGCCACACTGGATTCGGTCCATCGCGGCCCCAGCTGATCATAGTTTACAGCGCGGGCTCGTCTCTTAGTCTAGGATGAGGAGCGCGGCTTCTCCCCTCTTCTGCCTCTGGGGCCCGCCCTCTCACAGAGCGTTCAGCCCGGGACCGGCGAGGTGCCAGTTACAACGTTGGGTATCTCAGGCGTTGTTATGCGGTTTCACTCGATCTTCGGACCCTTCATGGAGCACGGTTTCATGCAGCTGTCCCTGCAATTTCGTGAAGAACTGGGATGTCTTCAATGTTTTTTCATGCCAGACTCAATCGGTCGCCTGCAGAGCTCACGCTGAGGTCTGCATGTCGCTCGGCACTCGGCAGCGCCCCCTCCTTGCATTGAGTACCTTAATTTGATGTCTGATATTACAAGTGATCACTCACGTCTTGGAGGTAGCTTTGGTGGCATCTGACCCCGATCTGCTCTGGGATGCTGTGCGAATTAACCCTCAGAATCACGCGGTCATATGGAAACCGAAATACGCTCACCAGTTTAATGCCAGCATTGACCAGGATCTTGTCGGGGGGCTCTTTGTAGACATGTGCCCACATTTAATCTCAGCCCATTGTCAAACCATGCTCTCTGTGCTGATCCCAGCTTTGCAGCTTACAGGGGACTCTGGTCCGTTGGCATTTAAACATAGGTACAACGCCTCCGCGCTAAGAAGAGGAAGCTGAGAAGGGACATCAGGAAAACCCTTAAAACCGGCACAGATGTGATAAAAACTATAGCAAGGCTCAAGAGGGTCATCGTGCCTTGCTGTTACAATTTGATTCAGAGAACATGCTTATGGCTCTGTCCTCTGGACATATGGCTCTGGACATATGGCTAACTTTTGGAGACTCATTCAAGGAGAGAGTGTACAACTTTTGCTGCAACATCATTCAAATTCAGGCCAAGAATGGGACCATTTTTTCACTAATTTGTATGCTTTGGTAGGCTACCAAAAGGGACTTTTAACTGTTAAACAGGGGTTTTCCTTGAGTGTAGAAACCTGGGACATGTTGGACATTGATCTGGTTGGCATTGAAACCTCAATTAAGAGGGCGAAATCCTCAAATGCTCCTCGTGCCGATGGTTTATCCAACTTGACATTAAAATCTGACCCTCTTTTATGGGCTGAGGTTTTACTCCAGCTGTACTATAATGTGGTCGGGCGGTCCAGATGTCCGGATACCTGGAGAGAGGCTATTGTGGTTGTGATATACAAAAAGGGAGATAGGGCGATAGTGCCAATCCGGGGATCTATTGCCCTATCTCCCTTTTGGATGCCTTGCATAAGATCTTCTCTGGCTTTCTATTGCATGCCCTGGAAAGATGGACAATCATCTCCGATAAACTGGACTGTAATCAATCCGGTTTTCGCAAAGGTACAGGTACAGCACTTAACTGTTTGGTTCTGCAGCTTTTGAAAAACCAGGGGTTTGAAACTAAACGCTCAATCAATCTCTCATTTCTTGGCATTTCTAAAGCTTTCGATTGTGCTGACCGCTCTTGGAATTTCTTCACAAACACCTAAAGATTAAGGCTAGGCTGGACAGGGGGGGTGGATACTCAAGGTGGATCGCTGTGAACCGAGGCCTGCGACAGGGTTGTGTTCTTCTGCCGTTCCTTTTTAATTTGTATATTTTAGGAATCCGGGCTGCACTGGAGGGGCCAGGAGTAAATCCCCCTAGGTTGGGAACGGCTAGAATACAGTGGGCCTCATTACGAGTCCGCTGGTCCGGAATGCGGTGATTCCGTGACGATGGTGACATCGTTTCTGCGTCTGCAAGATTGCAGAATGAACGCCCGATTATGGCTTGTCGGTCGCGCATGACACCAAAGCGTAAACAGTGTCACCACCGGCATGTAAACACCCACGCACACGGACATACCGCCACAAAAAGCAGTGCAAAACCCGTGTCTGCCCCTGCCGTCACGGACACAGAATCACTGCAAGCGGAAAAATTGTGATCTCGAAAACCGGAAACAGAGAGGCGGCCATTATTTAAACCACAATCCACTGCCATCCTCGGACACCACAGGCCAGATCACCTCCCTGAGCTGCAAAAACCATTAACCACTATGGCATCCAGGATTCCAGCACAAAGACAGCGCAAGCAGAGGTTCAGTGAGGCAGAGCTGGAGCATATTGTGGGCCATGCGGAAATGCTGTTCAGCACAGACCAGCGGCGTGCCACCCAGCAACGCCGTAAGGAGGTATGGGCTGAAGTAGCACGCAAATGCACAGCAGTTGGGGTGACCACACGCACTGTAAAGGACCGCCACAAGAGGTGGGATGACCTCAGGCTCAGAGTGCGCAACCTCATCGCTGCACACTGCCAGCACAGCACTGGCACCGGTGGAGGCCCTGCATCCCCAGTGAAACTGCAGTCGTGAGAGGAGCGGTGCAGCAGGGTCCTGCACCTTGAGGGCATACACGGCATTGGCGACTCAGAGGCAGGAGTGAGCCCACCTGTTGATGCCGGTAAGTGCACAAAGTACAAAGCCATAAGTGTGAATGGACCCAGGAGTGACCCAAAGGACCCACTGATAACCCCCCAGCCAGGGCAGGAGTGTCCCAAAGGACCACTGATAACTCCCCCCCCCCCCCAGCCAGGGCAGGAGTGACCCAAAGGACACACTGATAACCCCCCCCCCCCTGGCCAGGGCAGGAGTGACATAAAGGACCCACGGATAAACCCCCCTCCCCCAGCCAGGGCAGGAGTGACCCAAAAGACCCACTGATAACCCCCCCCCCCAACCATCCAGGGCAGGAGTGACCCAAAGGACCCACTGATAACGCCCCCCCCCCCAGCCAGGGCTGGAGTGACCCAAAGGACCCACCAATCACCCAGATGACAAGCAACACCCCCCCCCCCAATACCTGGCCCCTGGACATGCACACAGTGCGTGACTGAGTCCAAGCAGAGACACACACACACCTGAGTGCATCAATAGTCATATGTGTGTACATGGAAGTGGTCACAGATCGTTCAGTTTGATGCATGTGATGGACCCATGAAGTACCACCACACAACTAACAGCATGCCCTCTGTATCCCCACAGCCATGTCAAGTGACAGCGACAATGCCCAACAGGCGACACAACGTCCACCTGCACGTAGCCAATGCACACCTCGTGCCCAGGAGGACGACGCAAGCTGCTCCAGGACACAGCCACCAGCACCACCTGCATCTGGCACGGATGCACCAGCCGACCTCTCCATCCCCATGCAGGCTGCCGCCACACAAGTGGCACACATTCCCACCATGGCCACAGATTCCACCCTGATCCTGCAGCCCATCTGCACTGCGGAGGAGGCTGCATCCAGTGACGACAGTGCACCAGCCATGCAGGCTGAAGTCTGAGGACAGGGGGAGGGGACAACATGGATGACCTGTCATCCCTCCACAACCCACAGTTCAGCCCCCCCTCAATGCACAGCCACAGAAAGGCAGCTGGAGGAGACTAGGCTGCAGCAGGAGAAGGCGAGGCTGCAGCGAGAGAGCAATGCCACATCAGTGCATCGGCTCTCCAGGGCCATTGGGCGTTTCGCCACCACCATTGTCACCTTGGCACGGCATGTCCGGGAGGGCGCAACAATGTGACATCCACCATCCCCAAGTCCATGTTGGTTGCCGAGCAGGCGTTTCATGGACGTGTGCCACCAGTCACACCACCAGTGCAGTCCACCAGCACCACCCCATCAAGCTCCACCACTACCAGCCCACGGAGGCGCTCCAGTCGGCTGACAGGACCCTCCGCCAAGGACGCTCATGCACATAAGCGTCCCTGGAAATAGTGCCATGTGGGAAAGGCTGTCCACAAGACATACTGGGACACAATGGGTGTATGGGGGTGGGTACGTTTGGGTGGTGGGAGAGGTCCATAATGGGGTTAGTGGTTTTGGGCCTGGTTGGGGGTGGGTACGTTTGGGTGGTGGGGGAGGTACATTATGGGGTTAGTGGTTTGATATGATATGATATGATCGTTTATTTATATAGCGCCTATACACAATGTGTTTCAAAGCGCTTCAAGGCAAGGGAGGGAACAAGGGAAAATACAACCACATTCTTACAGGCCATGAACAGTAAGGATGTGAAATTAACTATCGTACTCGGCCTGACGACATTTTAGATAGTGCAAGAGCTAAGACATAGATAAGGAAGGGAGGGGGAGAGTGGGGAGGAAATGGAAACAGACAGGCGACTACCGTACTAGGCCTGACGACATTTCTGGTAGAGCCGGAGAAAAACAAAAGGGGAGGGAGAGGGGTGCAGAAAGGGAGGGGAGGAACAAACAAGCGACTATCATATTAGGCCTGTAGACATTTCAGATAGTGCTGGAGGGGTGGTGGGGAGGAAAAAAACAGTAATGGGAGGGTGGAGGAAACAGACGAGGTTGCTATAATATTAGGTCCAGGGACAGTTCTGATAGAGTAAGTGCATAGAAGAAAGTAAGGGGAGGAGATAGGAAAAGGGAGAAGGGAAAGGAGGAGAGAAAAGAGAGTAAGCAGTCAAAAAAAGAGTGGAGAAGCAAGAGAGGAGAGCGAATACAATTGCAGAAGTCAGTAGTAATACATAATGTTGCAAGCCAGGATACAAGATGAAGATGGGAACAGCATAATTCAGGGCCACCATGAGTACAAGATGCAAAGGAAGTCCAGCATGAGAGTTGAGAAAGAGTGACGCACCGTGAATGAAGGAAGTCTATAATAGTCAAATCCAGCATTGGCCACAAGGCAGTGATGGTGAAGGAAGGCACCAGGTGGGCGGGGCTTGCTAAGTGGTGAAAAAGAGCGGGAAGCAGGAAGGCATCAGGTGGGCGGGGCTTAGGCCAGGTGACCTAGATCCACTTGCACCTGCTCTCCCCCATCTGCAAAGGAAAAGAAGCTGGAGGGCTCCTTAAGTAGGGAAACAGAGTGGCAAGCAGGACGGCACCAGGTGGGCGTGGCTTGCTAAGTGGTGAAAAAGAGCGGGAAGCAGGAAGGCACCAGGTGGGTGGGGCTTGTTAAGTGGTGAAAAAGAGCGGCAGGCAGGAAGGCACCAGGTGGGCGGGGCTTGCTAAGTGGTGAAAAAGAGCGGGAAGCAGGAAGGCACCAGGTGGGCGGGGCTTGCTAAGTGGTGAAAAAGAGCGGCAGGCAGGAAGGCACCAGGTGGGCGGGGCTTAGGCCAGGTGACCTAGATCCACTTGCACCTGCTCCCCATCTGGGGCCTCGTTGGGGATGGGTATGTTTGGGTGGTAGGGGAGGTCCATTATGGGGTTAGTGGCTTGGTGCCTGGTTGGGGGTGGGTACGTTTGGGTGGTGGGTGGGCACGGGTGTACAGCTTTCCTATCCAATACACCTTCTTTCCGTTTTGTTTACAGTAAATCACCTTTGAAAACTCTTTCACGAGTGGACATCCGTAATTTCATTTGATTCAATCCATTTATTAACGTGCATCATCATATTCATGCAATGCTGTTCATGTGCAGTCTCTCAAAAGTAAATGCGAATGAGTGTATACCATGCTTGCTGACCATCTTGTGCCCCCCTGCGAGGGAGTGGAGCCTCTCCATCCCCAGCCCCCTCTTCATCATCAATTTCATCATCATCCTCTGTGTCTGGGGCAGCAGAATGTTCCTGCGCATGCACAGATTGTGCAGCATGGCACACACAAGCACTATTTTACCCGTCTTCACTGGGTTGTAAAGCAGTGATCTGCCAGATCTGCTCAAGCAGCGGAACCTGGCCGTCAGTAGGCCAAATGTCCTCTCGATCATGCCACGTGTGCAGACGTATGCCCTGTTGTACGCCTCCTCATGCCTGTTCCTTGGCCTCCGTACGGGCGTCATCAGCCATGGCGTGAGTGCATATCCTGCATCACCTACATGGGATGTAAATGGAGGGGACATGTCAGTGTTTGAGGTATACATGTCTTGAACAGATGCAGTGCAATCATGTATCATTAGTCAATCATCCATATGGGGCTAGCAGTGGTCTCACCAGTGGGAGATTACCATTCCTGAGTCATTGTTGTCCACATTGACGTTTAGACATTGCCCAACGACTTGCTGTGTATACAAAGTTGCCCTTGCAGGCAGTAGTGGTTGGTGAGTATGCCATTGTGCAGTGATGTACACACATGGAGGAGTCAGTCTATAGACACTGTGATAATGTGGTTGATGCAGAATGTCTCATGTGCACACATCATGTGCATTGGGGGGGGGGGGCAGTGGACCATAGTGTGGGTGGCTGTATTAAAGGGATGGTCTAGTAAAAATTTTTATTTAAAAAATAGATAGGCCACATAAAAATAAAATACTAGCATCCTCCGTTTTAAAACTTCCTATGTAAAATTTTGAGCTATTCAAGCTCAAAATTCGAAAAAGCAAGCACAGGGGCGCAGCCATTTTGTGAAATGGAGGCCCTCCTGTGCTGGCTTTTGCTTTTGCGGCACTAATGAAGGAAAAGCCAGCCAGCTGTAGTAAACAAAGTCTACCGCTGGGTGGCTTTCCCTTCATTAGTGCCGGGACTCGGAGGACGCGGACCGGAGACCAGAGCAGGAAAGCTGCAGCTGAATCTCGGTAAGTGCTATTTATTTTTTTTACAAAAAATAAGCACTAGCTGCGTTTTTTTTCTATGTTTTCCGGGCTGGAGGAGCCCGGAAAACTTAGAAATAAAACCGCAGCTTTAAAAACGTTGTATTTATGTTTGCGGTCGCTTTTGAAGCGACCGCAAACATAAATACAACTTTATTGTGTTGGAAAACGCTGCGGTTTTTCTTTCCAAGTTTCTCAGGCTCCTCCGGCTCGGAGGAGCCTGAGAAACTTGGAAAGAAAAACCGCAGCGTTTTCCAACACAACCGCGTTGTGTCTGCCTGAATCTGCTTTACCATTTGGGGCTCTCGGGCTCCCCACGGGGTAAAGCAGATTCAGGCAGACACAACGCGGCATTGCGGAAAACAACCGCGTTGTGTCTGCCTGAATCTGCTTTTCCATTTGGGGCTCTCGGGCTCCCCACGGGGAGCCCGAGAGCCCCAAATGGGAAAGCATATTTAGGCAGACAACACAGCATTTAGCATTTCCCATTTGGGGCTCTCGGGCTCCCCACGGGGAGCCCGAGAGCCCCAAATGGGAAATCAGCTGCAGGTAGAAACACTACGCGGAATGTAAACATAATCGCGTGTGTTTCTGCCTGCTGTGGCTTTCACTTTGGGTCTCCGGTGCTCCACCGGAGACCCAAAGTGATAGCCACAGCAGGCAGAAACACACGCGGTTGTGTTGGAAAACGCTGCAGTTTTTCTTTCCAAGTTTCTCAGGCTCCTCCGAGCCGGAGGAGCCTGAGAAACTTGGAAAGAAAAACCGCAGCGTTTTCCAACACAATAACGTTGTATTTATGTTTGCTGTCGCTTCAAAAGCGACCGCAAACATAAATACAACATTTTTAAAGCTGCGGTTTTATTTCTAAGTTTTCCGGGCTCCTCCAGCCCGGAAAACTTAGAAAAAAACCCACAGCTAGTGCTTATTTTTTGTAAAAAAAATAAATAGCACTTACCGAGATTCAGCTGCAGCTTTCCTGCTCTGGTCTCCGGTCCGCGTCCTCCGAGTCCCGGCACTAATGAAGGGAAAGCCACCCAGCGGTAGACTTTCTTTACTACAGCTGGCTGGCTTTTCCTTCATTAGTGCCGCAAAAGCCAGCACAGGAGGGCCTCCATTTCACAAAATGGCTGCGCCCCTGTGCTTGCTTTTTCGAATTTTGAGCTTGAATAGCTCAAAATTTTACATAGGAAGTTTTAAAACGGAGGATGCTAGTATTTTTATTTTTATGTGGCCTATCTATTTTTTAAATAAATTTTTTTACTAGACCATCCCTTTAAGTGGCTCAAGTTGTATGAGCTTGTACTAGCAAAACATTGGTTGTGCATCTCCTTTGGCAGGGTGTGTACGGACACACTGTGCCCACCTGTCGTGTAGCTTTGTGATGTGTGGGTTGTGGTGACTGTTCATGACATGGGCCAGGGGGTGATGCATCTGCAGTTCTAACGGGCCAGTCACACAGGTCATCGCCCTGGATACCCCCCTTTCACAGGGCCCGTGCATTGGCAGTTGTACTCACCCAATAGCCATGTACTTTGTCCAGCATAGCATTCCATGTACTGTGGCAATGTCAAATTCCACAGGACCATTGAGTCATGTGTTGACCCTGGTAAACATGCGCAGCAATGTGTTATCACTTGTCCAGCGTCACATACCATGTTGGTATAGTTTCCTATTGCGGTACACCATCTCGATTGCACGTGGTACTGTCAGCTCTATGTGTGTGCAGTCTACTGCACCAATGCAATTTTGCATGCCGGCAATGGCATGGAAGGCCAACTTGGTGGCAATGACCTGGGCAAGGGTACGGGGTAGGGCAATGTGTTCCGACACATGGCGCAGCAGGGTATCCAGTACCTGGCCCAGTATTCTTGAAAAACAGGGTTGTGAGAGGCTGTGCAGCTCAACTGTCATGAGCACTGTTTCCAAGGAGTCAGGACAAGCCCAACATCCCCGGAAGCAGGCTCACAACCCCCGCCCCTGGTCCCAACCGACCCCTATCGGGGCCCTCTGGACCATGTCCTGGCGCCGTTGGCGCCAGGCTCATAAGAATCACTGGTCCCGGCGCCAGAGGTGCCGGGCTCATACTTTGGGTAAAGGTGCTTGGGTGGACTTACCTGTAGCAGACCATGCTGCATACTCACCTTCACAAGTCCTGGCAAAATGAAGCTCCAGCCTTCTGCTGGGTGGGACTATTTTTCCAATCTGGAACTACTTTCTTACCTGGGTGGCGCTGGCATCACTCCTTGACTCTGGAACACAGGAACTCTTTTTCTCTTGGGCGAGGCTGAGGAGGAAGACACCTAATCACCTCAACACTATTTAAACCACACCCGATTGGAAGAATGTGCTTCGCGTTATTCTGCATCTGCAGCAGGACGCTCACCGAGTCAGCTCCAGTCTTCTAGTGATATCTTCTGCTCCAGCCTGTGAAAACAAGTCAGATCTTCACTTACCATCCAGGGATCCAGTCTCCGGCCGCACCTGTCAGCAAAGGAAATCAGGTTAGCAAAAGGCAACGTTTTAGCAGCCGCGCTTACTTACCTGAATCCACGGCATCTCCCGAATCCCGCGGCCTCTACCTGCAAGACAAAGAACTCCGGTTAGTTCAAAAAAAGGGGAAATCGGACACAATTATATTTTCACTTACCGGAGCTGTGCGCTCCTCGCCATCTCTTCTTCTGCTGCATCTCCGCACCTGCAAATCAAGAAAAAGACATTAAGAGGTGCGAATAAACCTGTCAGCAAGCATATTACTTACGTGCTCCTCCACGTGCACGGACCTTCATACTTACGTGCATCCGTATGCTCAGCATATAGCATTTCGGCACCTAAGAAACAAAGGCAAAGACTTCATTAAAAGGTGCTCTCGAACTTTACAAACCGACCAGCATCCGCTCGTGCAGAAAACAACGGCATCGCTTCTTCAGCAGCTTTAAACCCTCTAAGGCTACAAGAGACTTAAAGCAATCCCAGTGAAGTAACTGGAACCCAGCGCCCCTGCATCAGTCGCAGGATGGAGAGCCCAGCATTTACATATCTAAGGTGAGAGCTCATTCAGACTTTGGGCGGCCTCAGGGAAAAAACGAATAAGGAGGAGAAGCCCAACCAACAACCAGCCATTAATCCCTTTTTCTTCCGCCTGCAGACACCTTACTCTTCAAGTCAGACATTCCATAAGAGGAGGTCCGGTCCAGAGAACCATCCGAGTCCTGCGCTTCTCAATTGAAGACACGGTAACTGTCCAGCCAGGATCTGCGCCTCCGTGGGAACCAGGTGAGCGTTACAGAACGCGAAGCCATCCAATAACTTCCTACCCAGGCGCAATGGAAACCTCAGACACTGACCAACTAGCCCAGCTATTAGGGGAATTAAGAGCAGAGGTACATGCAGCCCGCCAGGAAACGAATGCCCTGAGGATTGTATCAAAAGAACGAACTGATGATCTTGCCAGACAGTTAATACAATCACAAGCGGGGCAAACCCCTTTGCCTACAGGAGGGAGCTACATTCCTACAGCCTCGGCCAGTCCGGTACAAATCAATCTACCCGGAAACGTGCCTTTGGCTCCGCCCGAACGCTTCTCCGGTGATCCTAAAAGGTTTGCGGTTTTCATCAACCAGTGCCGATTGCACTTTCTGTGTAGACCAGCTGCTTTTCCGACGGACCAGACTAAGGTAGCCTTTGTGCTTTCGTATCTTAGCGGCAGTGCTGCTGATTGGTCGGTCCCTCTAGTAGCACAGGATGATCCGATTCTTCACAATTTCCAAGCCTTCCAGACCAGCATGGAAAGACTGTTTGCAAGACCTTCCCAGGGCCAGGCCTTGGATAACGAACTCCTTTCCCTACGGCAAGGCAATCAGGATCTCCTGGCTTATATTGCGTCATTTAATAGGCTAGTAGTTGAAACCAGATGGCCCGAGGACAAGAGGATCACGCTGTTCCACAGAGGTCTGCGGGGAGAACTCAAAGATGTTCTAGCCCAGGTAGTGAATCCTCCTCAGGATCGCTCTGAATACATCGATTTAGTGGTCCAATTGGATCACAGATTGCAAAACAGGAAGGCAGACCGCTCCAGGTTCGAAACTCGAGTGTTCTCCAAACCACAGATTTCCACCAAGGGAGCTGAAGCCGTAGAACCTATGCAAATAGGGGTCATGAAGGGCCCTTTAACCCAGAAAGAACGCGACAGGAGAAGACAGTTGCAGTTATGCCTCTATTGTGGAAATTCAGGACATTTCCTTCGAGAATGCCCAGTGAAACCTACAATGAAGACAGTGGGAGCTTCTGATAAAAATACCGAAAGGCCCGAGCCGGGAAACGACCTCGCCCGACAAGTGTAGAGGTCCGCTTGCCGAGCGTTAAAACCAGTTCTTTGACCTCGCATTTCATAGTCTCAATGGTCCTCATGAATCCAGAGCAACCGGATCGTTTGCATTCTATTAAAGCATACATTGATAGCGGAGCAATCGGTAATTATGTAGACCACGAAATGGCTTCCAGGATGAACCTACCCCTCTGTCCTAAGGCAATTAAAGACGTTATTACCACAGTGGATGGTACGGAAATAGCTTCTGGACCAGTGACCCATACCACCACGGAAGTGACGTTATTAAGTCAAGATGGACATTGTGAGGTGATCATGTTCGATGTGATCAAAGCTCCTCAATTCCAAGTAATATTGGGGATTCCCTGGTTGGAAAAACACAATCCTCAAATTGATTAGCGAGCAAAGACAATACGGTTTCCAGAGTGTGCCCCCACTTGTTATCCTCGACCCAGTATTGGGCTAGCAGCGACAACGCCTGGAAGTCCGCAACTGCCTATGGAGTATCAGGAATTCCAAGACGTCTTTCAGAAGGAGCAGGCCAATACTCTACCTCCCCACAGGTCGTACGACTGTCAGATAGATCTGATACCCGGATCCACTCCCCCCTGTAGTAGAATTTATGCCCTCACCGAGCCTGAGAATCTTCATTTGCGACAGTATCTGGACCAGTACCTAGCCAACGGATTCATCCGTCCTTCAAAGTCTCCAGTATCCTCAGCTCTGTTCTTCGTGCCGAAAAAAGGTGACCTTAGGACCTGTATAGATTATCGTGCCCTGAACCAAATCACGGTAAAGAATAGGTATCCCTTACCTCTAATTCCGGAACTCCTTGACCAAGTTAAAAGCGCCTGTATATACACAAAGCTAGATCTTCGGGGAGCGTACCACTTGGTACGGATCAAAGAAGGCGACGAATGGAAGACAGCCTTTCGCACCAAGTATGGACTATTTGAATACCAAGTGATGCCCTTTGGTCTTTGCAATGCTCCGGCCGCCTTCCAATACTTTATGAATGACGTTCTTAGAGAACTTATAGACGTTTGTGTAGTCGTCTACATTGATGACATCCTTGTGTACTCATCTTCTGAAGCAGATCATCAGAAACACGTCAGAGCTGTTCTTGAAAGGCTTCGCCAACATAAACTTTTTGCCAAGCTTGAAAAGTGTGTTTTTCATGTCACCGAGGTCGAATTTTTAGGTTTCATTTTGACACCCAACGGGGTCCACATGGACTCGAGGAAAGTTGACACTATCATCAAGTGGCCATCACCAACTTCCGTGAAGGGAGTCCAAAGCATGTTAGGTTTCGCCAACTTTTACCGCAGGTTTATCCCGGAATTTTCACGAATAGTTCAGCCCATTACGGCTCTCTTAAAAAAGAATAAACGTTTCGAGTGGACAGCAGAGGCAGAACAGGCCTTTCAGGAGTTAAAAGCCAAATTTATCTCAGCTCCTATATTAAAACACCCGCGCCCGGACCTTCCTTATATCGTTGAGACCGACGCCTCCAGCTTGGCAATGGGGGCAGTTTTATCACAGAGGGATCCAGAAACTAACCAATTACACCCTGTGGCATTCTGGTCCCGCAAGTTCTCGGCGCCCGAAATCAACTACACCATCACTGATAAAGAACTTCTAGCTATTAAGTCCGCCTTCAAGGCCTGGCGGCACTACCTCCTTGGAGCCAAACACACAGTCACAGTAATCACCGATCATCGCAACTTACAGTATTTGAAGACCGCTAAAGCTCAATCCTCCAGACAACTTCGCTGGGCTCTGTTTTTTGCCGAATTTGACTTTGTAATCACTTATCGTCCAGGCAACAAGAATGGCAAAGCAGATGCCCTTTCCCGGATTGGAATGGAGGAACACATGGTCAATCCTGAACCCGTACCTATAATTCCCGAACAAAGAATCCTGGGCCTGGTCTCCTCGCAATCCATCGAAGATATTGAAGCAAAGGCCAAACAACTTGTGACTCCTTCAGATCTACAGACTTGGCAACAGAAAGGAAAGGACTTCACCGTGACTAGGGATTTGCTTTATTTTCAAGGACGACTATACTTACCTGGTACTGATTTACCAAGACAGGTAATCTCTTGCTACCATGATTCTTTAATGGAGGGACATCCTGGCATTGCCAAAACCTCAGAGAAGATCAAGAGACACTTCTGGTGGCCGTCATGGAGAAAGGACATCAAGGACTTTGTAATGTCTTGTGGGGTGTGCGCCCAAAACAAAAGTCAGAAAGAAAAACCAGCAGGCCTCTTACACCCACTAGACATCCCGCCACACCCCTGGCATACCCTTTCCATGGACTTCATTACTGATTTACCCTCATGCTCCGGATACAACACCATTTTAGTAATCGTGGATTTGTTTTCTAAAATGGCCCACTTCATCCCATTGAAGGGCCTACCCTCAGCTTCAGTCCTGGCCCGAGAATTCCTCGAAAACATTGTTCGGTTACATGGTTTCCCTTCGATTTTGATCTCAGATAGGGGAAGCCAGTTTATCTTGCACTTTTGGCGAAATTGCTGTCGTCTAGCTCAAATTGATGTGAGACTTTCAACCAGCCATCACCCCCAGACCGACGGGCAAACCGAGAGGACAAATCAAACTCTGGAACAATATTTACGGTGCATGCTGCAACAGTCGGAAAGTAATTGGAAAGACATCCTTTGGATCGCCGAATATGCCTACAACAATTCGATTCATTCAGGAACCGGAAAAAGTCCCTTTTACCTCTTATACGGGATTCACCCTCGAACCTCCAATCTTGATCCACCTCAGGATCTCGGAACACCTGCCGTAGATCATCTACACACTGCTATCACTCAAGCTTT
Organism: Ambystoma mexicanum; assembly: GCF_040938575.1. Lineage (NCBI taxonomy): Eukaryota > Metazoa > Chordata > Amphibia > Caudata > Ambystomatidae > Ambystoma > Ambystoma mexicanum. The sequence continues at coordinate 1,284,029,895 of NC_090931.1, read as the reverse complement.
CAAGGAAGCCACGACCCATCTTCAACTAGCCAAAGAACAGTATAAAAAGGGAGCAGACCGACATCGAAGGGAGGCCCCCCAATACCGGGTTGGAGACCTAGTTTGGTTATCCACTAAACATTTAACTCTTAAAGGACCTCGCACCTTCAATCCAAAATATCTGGGACCATATCCTGTCACTGCCATAATAAATCCAGTGGCTGTCAAGTTGGGCTTGCCGTCCCACATGAAAATACATCCAGTTTTCCACGTATCTCTACTAAAACCAATGCAGCCTGGAACCCGATTGACTAAAGCTCCAGAACCTATTCAAGTCAATGGAGAACTCGAATTTGAGGTCAAAAACATCCTGGACTCCAATATCATCAAGTCCAAGCTATTCTATCTGATTGACTGGAAGGGCTACGGGCCCCAAGAACGATCATGGGAACCCTCGGAATACGTCCACGCACCTCGCCTAATCAAAAGATTCCACCGAACTTTTCCCGACAAACCAAAACCCCCGGGGGAGACAACTTTGGGAAGGGCCTTGAGGGGGGGTGCTGTCATGAGCACTGTTTCCAAGGAGTCAGGACAAGCCCAACATCCCCGGAAGCAGGCTCACAACCCCCGCCCCTGGTCCCAACCGACCCCTATCGGGGCCCTCTGGACCATGTCCTGGCGCCAGGCTCATAAGAATCACTGGTCCCGGCGCCAGAGGTGCCGGGCTCATACTTTGGGTAAAGGTGCTTGGGTGGACTTACCTGTAGCAGACCATGCTGCATACTCACCTTCACAAGTCCTGGCAAAATGAAGCTCCAGCCTTCTGCTGGGTGGGACTATTTTTCCAATCTGGAACTACTTTCTTACCTGGGTGGGGCTGGCATCACTCCTTGACTCTGGAACACAGGAACTCTTTTTCTCTTGGGCGAGGCTGAGGAGGAAGACACCTAATCAACACTATTTAAACCACACCCGATTGGAAGAATGTGCTTCGCGTTATTCTGCATCTGCAGCAGGACGCTCACCGAGTCAGCTCCAGTCTTCTAGTGATATCTTCTGCTCCAGCCTGTGAAAACAAGTCAGATCTTCACTTACCATCCAGGGATCCAGTCTCCGGCCGCATCTGTCAGCAAAGGAACATCAGGTTAGCAAAAGGCAACGTTTTAGCAGCCGCGCTTACTTACCTGAATCCACGGCATCTCCCGAATCCCGCGGCCTCTACCTGCAAGACAAAGAACTCCGGTTAGTTCAAAAAAAGGGGAAATCGGACACAATTATATTTTCACTTACCGGAGCTGTGCGCTCCTCGCCATCTCTTCTTCTGCTGCATCTCCGCACCTGCAAATCAAGAAAAAGACATTAAGAGGTGCGAATAAACCTGTCAGCAAGCATATTACTTACGTGCTCCTCCACGTGCACGGACCTTCATACTTACGTGCATCCGTATGCTCAGCATATAGCATTTCGGCACCTAAGAAACAAAGGCAAAGACTTCATTAAAAGGTGCTCTCGAACTTTACAAACCGACCAGCATCCACTCGTGCAGAAAACGACGGCATCGCTTCTTCAGCAGCTTTAAACCCTCTGAGGCTACAAGAGACTTAAAGCAATCCCAGTGAAGTAACTGGAACCCAGCGCCCCTGCATCAGTCGCAGGATGGAGAGCCCAGCATTTACATATCTAAGGTGAGAGCTCATTCAGACTTTGGGCGGCCTCAGGGAAAAAACGAATAAGGAGGAGAAGCCCAACCAACAACCAGCCATTAATCCCTTTTTCTTCCGCCTGCAGACACCTTACTCTTCAAGTCAGACATTCCATAAGAGGAGGTCCGGTCCAGAGAACCATCCGAGTCCTGCGCTTCTCAATTGAAGACACAGTAACTGTCCAGCCAGGATCTGCGCCTCCGTGGGAACCAGGTGAGCGTTACATCAACAACAGTGTGCTGGTACGTTCCAGTGCCAAGAAAATGCAGTACCGAGACCACCTTCAGAAGGGGGGGGGGATTGCGGTCGTGATGCCAATGCGGTTGCTGAAGTAGTCCTCAATCATGGTGGTGATGTACATGATTGTTGGATGGTCCAGCCGATATAATGTCTGGATCTGTCCTGGGGTCAGGTTCCAGGGTGAGACGCTAATGCAGGGTATTGCAGGCTGCCTGCGGGGTTGTGCCGGCTGCACAATTGGGTTTGGCATGGGTGCCGGGTTTGCTAACTGCAGCCTGCGCCTCCTCCACCTCCTGCTCCTCTGCACCATTGCTGCCACCATGTGCACTGCTGCCTGTAGGTTCAATAGCCCCAGTCCCAATGCTGCTAGAGCAGCTGCCTGCATAGTTGTGTTTGGAGTTGGCCTGGGTGTGGGTGTGACCCTTATGTAGGCTCCCATTGGCCTGCTGGGTCCAGCTGGGCTCATTTGGTGCACCTGTGGCCTGATTCATCTCACCAGGCACTGTTTAACGTCATCTCTGTGGTGGCGGCGATACCGCCACGGTGTCTGCGGTTTTTCTGCCATTTTTGTGGCATAGTTTCCATGTACGTGCTACTCTTAATGCGCACTGTGTTACATATTGCCGGTAACTGGGGGGGTTTCTGTTCCAACGCAGTTATCGGGTATGTTGCCTCCGCAGTGGCGGTTTCTGGTGGTGGTATTTCCGGGATCCCAGGTCTGAATTCGCCAATCCGGTAAACGGTGCCGGTATGGTTATACCGGCAACGTTAGGTCCGGACCGGCGGACTCGTAATGAGGCCCAGTATCTTATTTATGCAAACCATCTCGTTCTCCTTGATTATACAGCAGTTGGATTACAGAAGTCTCTCTTACGGGCTCTGTTGTTCCAAGGAACTGGGCCTGGAGATTAGTGTTACGAAATACAAGGTTTTGATCTTCAACCGTAGAAAGAACTTATCGGGGAGATTTGACTTTGGATGGCGTATCGATGGAAAGAGGTTACAGGTGGTGACTGAGTTTAAATATCTTGGCCTGACCATTCCTTCTGACTGGTCTATGTCACCTGCATCCGACGAATTGAGACTAGGCGCCATTGCAGCGGCAGCCCAATTGCGGGCATTTGATAGTAAATGTGGTCGCTTTTCTATGAGACCGGCTTTTAAGCTGTATAATCAGTTGATTGTCCCGAAATGAATCTATGGGTCACAGGTTAGGGAGGCCTACCTGGACTGGGAGAAAGAGGATGCCTTCATGTGGAAATGATTTTTGAGTCTCCCAGGTGGTACTCCCTTTCCCCCTGTAAAACATATTGTGGGAATTACCTCACTTAAATCAAGGGTTAATTTGAGAAGAATACTCCTTCTCTGCTCTATACTGTTTGCAACATGCATTTACCATTTTTACTGAACTCAATTTACTACTCAAGAAAGATAACTGTGTGGTTCTTAGATTCTGGGTGAATGCAGTATTGACTGTGTTGGCAGACAAGTCTATTTCTGTGGAACTAGTGGATGTGCTAGACGGCCAACCCTTGAGTTCCCGACCGATAACATTACACTCTTTACCTACTCTCTTAAAGATTACCAATAATCAGGAAAGCATTGTGTTTGACCTAATCAAAGCAGCCCACTACCCTCTAGTCTTAAGCGTGCCATAGCTCCAGTGTCATAATCCCGCTATAGATTGGACGGGTCATTTGGTGCATCTCTCATCTTCCTTCTGTAAAGGAGCATTGCTTCTTTCCCTCGTACCGACTCAACCTGTTATCTTGAGTCAGGCGAATTCGGCGATGACACCCATTGGAAATAGTCAGCTGGTACCAGAAGAATAGCAAGAATTTCTTGATATATTCAGAGAACAACCTGTGAAGACACTCAGGCCTCCAGATAAGGTGGGTACTAGGCCTTTTTACACATGAAAATCTTGTAAATACGACGGCTTTATTATTTTCCTGGGTACATTTACACACAGGTTTAGAGCAGAGGGCAGCGCAAAGGTCAGGTTACTTGACAAAAACCAGAAGGCTTCTTTTGATGTTTATCTACATGGATGCAATTGCAAGCCACCTCTAAAACAGAATGTATTTCTCTGAAGCCTTTCAAAAGAAAAACTGCACACTGTGATAAAAGGAATGGTTTCTTTCCATTCAGCTTCAGAAGCACTGTGCATGTTTTCCTAGAATTATAGGATTGTATAACTAATAAGATGGAAAACTAAGTTGCAATTGAGAATTCATATTTTTTAACAAGCTATGCTTTTTTTCCAGTGAAAGCAAACCAGTATTGCACAATTGTATTTTTCAAAGTTCCGGTGCTGTGTGCATAATCATACGGAGGCAGATCATTTTTACACTTATAATTTAATTTACAGTCAAATTATAAAAACCGTGTGCAAAATGATGACTATGCACAGTCTAGTTTACATCCATTCAACCTTGTAGTCAATGCGGTACATTACTATAAATGGTCAGTGGCAGCAGAGTCTTTGCTCAATGGTGAGTGATTGTCATTAAACTGATCACAAGTGTTCTAGCCTCTCAAATCTTCACGACTACAATTAAAATATCCAAAACCTGACTCTCAATGAAGTGCAAGCGCTGTTCAAAAACAAACAAATGAAAGTTACATTGGTAATTGAAATAGAAACTCAGCAAAACCTGTCCCTGTGATAATCCAGATAGGTATTTAACTTCATGTAGCGCTTCATAAATGGCTCATCATACATCTAGGTACTGTGATTATTATACCTCAGTCGATATTCAGTTAACCAACCTCTGAAGGATGTTGGCCAATAAGATAGCTCAGCCGGTTGAGCACTCGTTGCTGCAATCTGTGCGTGATCTGTAGGTTGCAGGTTCGAATCCCGCCAAGTCCAACTCAGCCTTTCATCCTTTCGAGGTTGATAAAGGAGTACTGCGTTGGTTTGGTCGTAATTGTGATAAATATGTTCTATGCACAGCGCTTTGCCAAAAGAGCTATATTGATAACCATTTGACCACTAGATTAGATATAGAATTTTGGATGGAGTCCTTGCCTCGCTGCACTGTTTTATCATAACACTGGCATACCATTAGGTAGTAATAGCTCCAGGAAATTAGGACTTTCATTAAACATCAAAAGACAATTCTGCTATCAAATCTCAAAACACACAATACAATTAATGTTTGCTTTACTACATAATTGTCTAGGTTTTTGTGATTTCAATATTTAAATATATACAGCAGAGATCAAATGGCCAGAAATAATGAAAGGTGTATTGTGTCACAATGCAGAAAGCTGCCGCATAGTAATGATTTCCATACAGTTTTTGCACACGGTGGATGTTGCATACATTTTACTCTCTTGCAAAGGAGAAAAGTCCTTTTTACTCTCTTGAAATCACATTTACTCTCAAAGTTTAAAAATAGAGAGTAAAAGACTCCCACCTCCAAAATCTTATCTGGAGCACTGAAGACACTGCCACCTCATCAGGAGTACGACTGCGCCATCAATCTGGTCACTGGGTCGATAGTTCTATTTGGTCCCATGTTCGTGCTGTCGGAATCTGAAAAGAAGGCCCTCCTGGAGTACTTGCACATCCATCTACAGAACGGCCTCATTACCAAACATAAAGCACAGTGCAGTGCATCGTTATTTTTTGTGCCCAAAAAGACTGTAAAGAGCTCCACCTGTGCTTAAACTATAGGGGCCTTAACAGTGTTTCCGTTAAATACAGCTATACTTTCCCTCTCATACTTGACATTCTAGAGGCGGTTCAAGGTGCGGTCATTTTTACCAAGCTTGACCTCGGAGGGGCCTATCATTTGTTAAGAATAAGGGAAGGCAACGAGTGGAAAACCGCCTTCCGCACACCGTACGCCCACTATGAGTATAAGGTCATGTCCTTTGGTTTGACCAATGCGCCTGCAGTATTTCAGCGGTTTGTTGATCAAACCTTTTCAGATCTCCTATTTCATACCATACCTGGACGATACCTTAGTCTATTCCTGGCACCCTTCTGACCACGTATGTCATGTAAAAGAGGTGCTGCTTAGATTGCGGAACAACCATCTCCTGGTAAAACTAGATAAATGTCAAGTGTGCCCTATCTAGGATTCATATTGTCTAGCAAGGGCGTCCAAATGGACCAACGTATGATCCTTGCAATTCAGAACTGGCCAACACCTACCTCAGTGAAGGATATCCAGAGGTTTCTTGGTCTCTCCAATTTCTACAGGAAATTCATTCACAATTACACCACTTTTTTTTAAATAATTTGATTTAGTTGAAATACAACTTTTTCAAATATATTTTCCCCATAGTTTTCATTTCATGTACAATTATACCAACAATGAAGTCCATCAGATCAAATATTTGCAGTTGTTACAGAAGTACTTCTAACGCACTGCTTGAACAAATTAACACATTCACAATTTTCACTTATACTAACAAAAGAAATAAAATGAGAAAACAAAGCAGAAAATATAAAAAACAAGGTATACCACCTATAATCAGCTATCACTTAAAATAGAATTAAACAGCTTTTGTACCGCCTTCTCGACAGTCTCTCTTCACATCTTAGTCTTGTGATGAGTACAAGACCAACTTCCTTAAAAACCTTACAGTTGCTAGGTTCACAGCTATTCTCTTTGCATTAAAAACCACTTCCCACATATTCAGTTTTGAAAGTGTCCGATATTCACCAAAAAACTTGTAGAAATGTTTTGCCTAGCATTGGCTAAGTTATCACAATCCGCTACTAAATGTTTCGGGGTATTCAGGGTTCCTGCAGAACGAACACGTAACATCTAGAACTGTATTATTTCTTATCCTTAAAGGAATCACTAATAATTGAAACCAAATAAGCCAGATACGGACTGTGGCTCATATAGACCCCTGTCATTGTTGAATCACAACGGGAAGATACTTACGGCTGTGATGGCACTCAGACTCAGGCCGATCATATCCAAGCTTATACATGCAGACCGGACAGGTTACGTCCCAAACAGGAACATTGCTAGCAATTTGCGTAGATTGTGCTCAGGGGGTTGCCCAACAATGCGTGGTGGCGTCACTCGATGGAGTCAAGGCTTTTGATTCGGTCAGATGGCCATGGCTGGTGGCGGTTTTAGAAGGGTTCGGTATGGGCCTGACATACATCAAGTAGGTGCGGTTGCTATACAATGAACCAATAGCTATTGTGAAGACTGGAGTAACAATCTCAGATCAATGGCAGCTGAGTAAAGGCACGAGACAAGGGTATCCGTGGTCTCCGATGCTATTCATGCTGGCGTTGGAACCGCTGGCGATATATCTGTGGGATGAATATGGGGAAGCGGGGATTGAAGCACCGGGTGGGAGACATCTGATATAATTATATGCAGACGATATGTTACTCTACTTGTAGCATCCGGAGACAAATCTGCAATATATTTTAGACGTAATGGAACGATATGCTGCCTTGTCGGGTATCACGATAAGCCCACAGAAATCAAGCTTTTTTCCATTAGGGGAATACGTCGGGAAATCGGTGAGACAGCTACCAGTACTGCCGATCAAATGGGAAATGACCACGTTTCGTTATCTGGGAGTGGACATTTATCATGACCCACAGCTAGAATATACACACAACACCATGAGGGCACTGAACAGGGATTGAACATTCTATATCGTTTTGGGCTAGTTTACCGCTATCCATTATGGGGCGGGCGGTGCTGCTGAAAATGGTGGTGCTTCCGAGGTTACTTCACTTCTTCACAAATATCCCGTTTGCAATCCCGAGACCGTTTTTCAAGAAACTACACAGTATATGCAGGGACATCCTATGGCGCAATTCAAGATGCAGGGTGGCGCTCTGTAAACAATGCGTGCAACGCTGGGGGATTAAGCTACCCAACTTTGAGGTATATTTTGTCGTCCGTCAACTGCAATTTGTAACCAAATGGCTGTCAGACGAGCAGACACACGAGTCCCGCTTATTACACACCACAGGGACGCAGTTTTACTTGAGAGAAATCATATGGTTGGTGAACTCTCACACAGCCTGCTTGCCCGGGTTAATGAGATTGGGTGTGTGATGTGGCATAGAGCCTGTCAGTTGATAGGGGGTGGGTGCCATACTCCCCGCAGATCCCACTAGTAGCACTGGATGGAGAGAGTGACCAATTGCGATTGAATGTTTGGAAATACTGGGGACCTAATGGGGTAGCCACGGTGGGGGACCTGGTTCAGGAGGGGAGTCTGAAAGAATTTGGGGACCTGATAGCAGAGTCAGGAATACATTCAGGGCACTATCTCACACACTCCTGCTTATTACTGATACTTTGGCGCAAATGGCCTGGAACTGACACCCCGTGGCAGCCGGATGACACGATTGTGACGCTTTATGATGTGTCAGTAGGTGGGCACGATGTCTTGTGGCTGTATGAGTTGCTAATGTCTAAAGTGGGGAAGGAATTGAGCCAGACGAGGCAAAGCTGGGAGGCGGACCTGGGGGAGCCGATGTCAGATGCAATGTGGAACAGAGCTAAGTTGTACCACAAGAAGGTGTCTAGGAACACAAGGTTCCAGCAAAGTCAACTAACATAGGGCATATTTAACACCGAACAGGATAGCAAAGTTTGCCCAAGCAACGGTACAAACGTGTCCGAAATGTGGGGAGGTGGATGCGGATTTGATACACATGTTCTGGAATTGCAGGGATATTAGCAGATTCTGGGAAGAAGTAGCTCAGGCTTTAGCGAAAGCAGGCATTGCATTGGATATCGGCTCCCCCCTGGCTTGCTTGCTTGGTGGTTTTGCAAGACCCAAAAGAGCCACACAGCTGAGTAAACTGAAAGACCTGGTATATATATTGTCGAAACGTAGGATAGTGATGGGATGGAAAGCACAGACGAGGCCTCTGGTGCAGGTGTAGTGGAAAGATTTGTTGCGTGCGGAAACTGTGGTATGGCAAGAAGCAGTGGGGAGGATCAAGGTGGGGAAGGAATAGAAGCTTGGAGACAGCTAATAGAGGATTTAGCCATCTCTGCACTAGAAGTTAACGTACCGGAACGCAGTCCTGCACAGCCTAGCGCTGATACGAGTAGTGTTGCGAGGCACGAATAACGAAGAGATTGATCGATGTGATGTCTAGTAGGCGGGGATGAAGGTCGGGGTAGTTGGGGGTATGGGGGGTAGCAGGGAATACACAGACGAAACTGATAAATGTAACATGTTGCATAGGCTATTACACTGTAAAATCTCAGGTTATGTTGAAACTAAAATTGATTACTTCATAAGGTACATTGGGGCCGTGTTGAGTTTTTTCTCTATGAACACACCTCGAGTAAAACATTTATATTTCTTACATTCCATCATAGTATTACATCAGTCCATAATCCACAACTTTTGTTTCGCCCTCTCAGGGTTAGTTACTAACAGTTACAAATCAATGTCTGCGCCGGTCATAATAATACAACAGGCACTCTGTCAAGAGGCAATAGAGCCCATTTCTTCCATGTTCATGTTCAGGGCTGACAGTAATGAAGGAGTATATTAATTCACTGTTTTACATTTTGCATAAAGCATCAGCCTGTTCCCCTCCACCACAGCACCAAGAGAAGTCAAACCCAATTCAAAGCGTACAATCTGTATCGGGTAGGATTTTGGAATAGGCAACAATGCCTTCCAAAATACACCTTCAAGTAAATTCCAGTCTATTTGGCTTTCAGGCAATTTGGTATGCCCTCCATATGTAATTGCCGGAACAACCATACCCCTGTACAATTTTACAACTAGGCCAATGGAGAATTTCCCGTATTTTGCTTGTATAACTTTAGCTTGAGATGTCAGTGCATTGATTTTACTTCTTAAGTCAAGCTTATACAGGCCTTCGTTCTTTGTGTCATTTGTAACTGCACCCAAACATTGTCATGGCCACTGGTCAAGGGCCATTACCTTTATGCCCCAAAGGGTCCAAATGGACCCAGTCCTGGCACCTTTGGCGCCAGGCTCATTTGAAAGTGTGCTCTGCACACAGTGTGCCTAAAGCACGTGCATCCAGGCCGGGCGTGGCCATACGAAAGCATTGGAAGCACGTGCAGAAGTCTGAGGGAGTGGTAAGGTGGGGCCACAAGGCGGGGCTTAAGGGCAGTGGTTGGGGCCAAGCTATATAAGCCAGCCCCACCCGCAAGCAGGCGCTTCGCGTTCGTCTGCTGTGTGCCGTCTACTGTGCCGTCTACAGCTCCTTGCCTGTTTCCAGTTCTGCACACTTCTCTTCAGTCTCTGGAACTCCATCTTCAGCGCACATCTTACCTGAGTCCAGCCACGCCATTGCTCGAAGCACTGCTTACATGATTCCAACTCTGCAGCTTCCATGCGCATCTTATCTGTCTCTGCAAATTCAACGTCTGCAGCGCGTGGCATCCTTACCTTTTCTGAACGCCCAACGACACGGGAGACATCTTCCGGCTCAGCATCCTCGCGGATCCATCCATCTGGCAGCCGACAGGTCCTCGGATAACCGCTCTTCATCAAGCGCCGTCAGGCCGAACCTCCAAGGGAAAAAGAACACGCAAGGTTAGCAACTGCATAAACATTTAACGCTTGGCCGCGCAACACGCAAACCGTGCGTACCATCGGAAACCCAACTTACCTTCTAGTGTGGTCTTTCAAAATCCCCTCTGGCACGGTTTGAACTTGCTCTCATCACCGCGACTCTGCATGGTTATCTTCACATCTATTGGGGAGAGAAAGGACATTGCAAACATTACGGACAATAATCATTGGGGAAAAGTCAATACAAAAGGACACGGACAATAATCACTGCTATGAAAAACGTACCTTCAAGGGGGATTGGTCAGAGCCGGTCTGGGCCACCACGCACACGGACCAGTGACACAACTTGGTCCATCAACGGCGTCCCTGCTGAGAGAAAGCAGGACGGAGAGCTCATCTTTACAAAACAACAGGTGAGATCATATAGGAAAACGCATGCTCACATCATTCTGGAACGAAGGGTTCGAGGGAGGATCGCAATTCAACCTCAGCATTTTCATTGCCTCTTACCTTCTCCCAAGGGTATTGCCAGCAACCAGAGCAGTCCACACTACAGCAGCGGGGGGTAAACCGTGAGCCAGAGGAGTCCAGTCCAGGGAGGGCTCCACCCGTGCCCCGATTCCCCCACAGAGACCAGGTGAGCGTAACAAATATTTATACTGCTTTGTTATATCAATTCTTCTATTATCCACCACCCATTTGAAAGCGCGCTCCGATCTTTTTTTGGGGTTATTCCATCTCATGATATTAGATTTATTGACGTTAATTGATAGCATGTTTTCTTTAGCGTAGATTGCTAGCTTGTTCAATTGCCTTTGCAGTCCTATTGGGGTCCGACGAATAATAACCAAATCATCTGCATAAAACCAATGTGGAATTGGTTTGGCTCCAAATTTAGGAGGAAAGGATGTGGTGTTATGGAATATCGGATACATGTCTTTTATGTCGAAGTTAAACAAGGTTGCAGAAAATATGCAACCTTGTTTAAGGCCTCGGCTAGTGGGTATGGACTCAGATAAAAGGCCGCTTTGAGTCAATTTGTCCTGGATGGATGTATTCATGTAGAACTGTTGCAGAGCTTGTAATATATGGTTTGGACAACCTGCCTGGATTAGTTTCGTCCATAAGATTATTCTTGAAATTGAGTCAAATGAGACTCTGAAATCAATATACGCTAGAAATATTGGATATTTTCTGTTCTCTGCTTGTTTTTTTTAAGGCTGACAGTATTGTAAGATTAATTGATGTCCCTAGTCCAGCTATGAATCCAGATTGATGCGGATCGGACAATTTGGTCTCTACAAGACATCTGTTTAAATCTCTTATTATCAGACAGGCATATAATTTGCCCGAAATATCTAAGAGCGGTAGTTCTCAGGAAGCTTCCAATTGCCTATTTTAAAGATCGGTACTAAAATTGATTTCTTCCAAGTGTTCGGTATGCACCCTGTCTTAGTAACTCTTATAAATAATAGATACAGGATTTCTGTCCATTCGATCAAATAAGCTTTGACTTATACGTTGGATAGACCATCAGGCCCAGGTGCCCTTGAGGTACTCAGTCTTTTGATTAAGGTCATAATATCATGGCGATCAAATTGGAGTTGTCTGTTATCTGACTGAGTGGAAGCCATTTATATTGTCTGGTCGGGGTCTCCATAGATATCAGTGTAGTATGCAATCCAATCCATTTCCGGGATCGAATTTAGCATCAATGGTTCTGTATTCTTATTGGGCGCCTCATTTAACAATTTCCATATCATCGAACTTGATTTAGTTGTTAATGCCATTAACGTTTGTTCATTCTGTTCTTGGTTAATCTTTATACTATGTTGTAACACAAAGTTCTTATATTTAGTACGCAGCTGTCTCAATTTCAGTTTATCATCGTTATTCGTACATACTTTTAGCCTACGTGAGTATTTCTTTAACTTCTTTTTAGTATTTTGTATGGTCTTGTCAAATGAGTGTTTGTGTTTATAACACGTTTGCATGCCTTTTACATGTACCTCTGAGAGAAACATAAGGGCATGTGTGTACTCAGGAACAGAGGCCACCTAAATTTGCTCATCTTCACTTTTCAGTCTTGCTAGTAATTTGTTTCGCTTTGGTACATTCCACTTTATTCTATTTTGCCCTTGTGACACTTGGATCTCATTTTTATAATACTCTGTGTGAGTGCCATGCATTCTACCCCATACAATTTCCAGTATATTATGGTCACTGTTATTGTTATTTACCACTTGGAAGTTGATAAGATTATGTACTCCAAACTGTGATATGAACACATCATCGATAATAGATGAAAATGAGCCTCATTTCCATCTAGCCTTCGGAGGAATGTACTCCTCAAAGGTACCATTCAGCATAGTTAATTTGCGCGTTTCCATCAATTTTAGCCATCTACTGGCTCAGTGTGGATGATGGCTCGAGAATGTGTCCAGCCGAGTGGGTGGGACCAGAGGGGAGGATAGAGAGGGAGAGGGGGGTCACCGAAGAGAGTGGATGCCATGATTGAGGAGTCTAGGTGGATGTTGAAGTCACCCAGCAGAAGGAGTTTAGAGGTGGATGAGAGGAGAGAGGAGTAGAAATCAGCTCATTCATAGAGTAACAGGGTGGTAGTGCCAAGTGACCTGAAGATAGTGGCAATGGTCAGGGAGGAAATCGGAGAGAGGACCAGTTTTCAAACCAGGCTCTCGAAGGAAGAATAAAGCTGGGTGTGTATGAGGGAAGAAGGAAGAATAAAGCTGGGTGTGTATGAGGGAAGAAGGGACCCACTCAGGGAAGATCAGGGCAACCCCACGCTACTGCTATTAAGGCACTGCGTGGAGATTATCTCATAGCCATCAGGGAGAAGAGAGTCAAAAGCAGTGACTGAGCTGGCATTGAACCACGTCGTAAGAGCGAGTATATCAAGGTCAAGGTCTTCAAGGAGAAGGCAGATGTCGGCAGAGTGCTTGATAGCAGAACAAGCATTAAGCATGGCTAGATGCAACAGGTTACTGCCTTTGAAGGTTTTCCGAGGAGGGATACAGGGGCGTGTTACACCAGTCAGAGGAGTGGGGACAGAGAGAGAGGAAGAAGGAGTAGCAGGTGTGGGAAGGAAGTTGATGAGGGACGGCAACCGACGGTCAAAGAGGAGGAGGTTGGGTTGATGGCCCTGAACCATGATAGTGCCATTGTGTTAGACATTAATGATACACCTGGATGATGAGAAGCCCGCCAAGAGTACTTCCCATCTAGTGCCACCATTAATGGGTGAAGATGTGAGAGGAGAGATAGATCTGGAGAGGGGACAGAAAAGAGGATATCAGTGAAAATCTGTCTGCAAGTTGCGCTGACATAGGTGTCTGCGATGGGTAGGCCAGGGTTAGTGGTCAGGTTGTCTTTTTTGTAAGCTTTTTTCTTCCAGACTTCGTGAGAGAGGGAGAATAGGTGATATTACAGCAGTTAGAAAAGATAAGGGTGATGGTGAGTGCCATAGGGCAGCAGAGGATAGGATGGAAGATAGAGGAGGGACTGCACAGCACAGTATGAGCACAAACTCATCAGGCGGCCTAGTAGCCAAGAGAAGCAAGAGAACAGGTGCAATGAAAACACTTTTGTACCCACAAATGGAGCGCATAGATGTTAAAGGCACGCCATTGTGATTCTCACCATTGCCTTGCTTTGGGTACAGCACTATTCTCTCCCACAAAATCTCTCACAGCCCCAGGTTGCAATTTAGACCACCTTTGAGGTGGGTGTTAGGCTCTGGCATGCAAGGTGTGATGAAAATCATGACAAGGGAAGGGCCCAGGGAGTTACAAAGCTAACTCTGGTTACAGAGGTGTATTCGGAGGAGGTGCTGTGAGAAGGTAAGGGGTAGGTGGTGAGAGAAGTTGAGGATTTGGAGCAAAGGAGATGAGATAGTGAGTGGAGCAAGGAGGAGGGAGTACAGAGGTCAGCCTTTAATATAGAGATGCCTGAGAAGGAGGTGCCCAAAGAGGAGCTGGTAAACAGTGAGGATGTGTTTAAAGAGAAGGCAAATCTGAGGGGGTAGGTGAACTCAAGATTTACCAGAATTGGGGGTGGGGCGGGTATCAGGTGGCAAACAGAAGAGCAGAGAGAGGAGACTGGGAGAAGACAAAGTGTAAGCCTGGGAGAGGTGGAAGAACGAGTCCAAGGTGAAGCATCAAGCTTCAGGAGAAGCACGATGACCGAGGAAGTGAGAATAAAGGAACTAGCGATGGCCTCCCCAGACACGAGTTTATGGCGGGATGCCTAGGAGAGAGAGTTTGTGTTAAAGGGCGCTAGAATCGTTCGGGCCCCAGAGTGAGGGAGTTTGGTGAGATATGACCCTTTAAAGAACTTAGGCTGGCCTATGAAATTACAAGGATTCTCTGCAGATTTGAGCCCTGGGAGGAGTAACCCCCGATACCCAAGCTACACAAGTACACCGTCAAGGGATCAACAAACACCAGTTACTTTGATTCAGACTGAAACGGCAGGAAGGAGCATGAGACTTTTTTCAGAATGGTTTGTTTGAGACACTTGGAATACACCAGCCCTACACATTATATGGTATGATAAGGCAGGACTCGTTCGATTTAGATATTTTTTAAACCTTCCCCTCCCAAGAGACTCTTATGCATACTTAGACATTCAAACATCTTGACCAGTGTTAAGTTATTTTTGTGCAATAACCCATACAAATAGCTGTAGTTAAACAAAGTCCATGTCTGGGCTATGTTTGATCCTTGTGCAGTTTGTTGCGTGTGGTTTCAGAAGTGGGATAGATGGGCCTAGGTACAGTAAGCCACCCAGCACCAATTCCCCATATGAAGGTCTTCTAGAATTGGCACCACTCTAAGAACTGGTGCCCCGCCCAGTTTCGTCCGACTACTCAGAGATGATGCACATTCAGACAGATCAGATGAGCCTGTGAAGTATGTCCACGGGGGAATCTAGGGGACTCAGAAATGTAGTGCTGTCCATATGAGGCAACATTCAGCTAGTGAGAGCCCCTTAACACAGACATCGGCAGAGAATCCTGATCCAGTGAAGTCCAAGCCATACTAGACTCCTACCGGTGGGGGAACTTATAAAGAGCTGTAGGATAAGGACCCTGCTGAAAACAGTGACTGAAAGAGCATCTACTGATGGAGAATCTATGTTGGTTAACAGAAATAAAACACTTTGGGGGAAGAGCTGTTATTTGGAAACACAAGCACATAAACCTGTTCCCTCAGAGAAGTTTTTTTTAAAAACAATTTTTATTAACTTTTACAACAACCAATCAACAAAAAAAGAACAAACCCAACAGTGCATATCATATGAAGCAAGCATCATATACAATATCGTGAAGTGTCCACTGTCTCCCCATTACCCTCCCCCCAAAGACGAGCCTACTCCACTTCACCATCTGCCATTGTTTCCTCTAGGGGTACCTCCCCCTCTGTATTTCTGGAGGAATCATGTTCACTTAGGCAGGCCTGTGTGGACCCAGACAGTGTGGCCACTAAGTGTCTCCAGGCCATCAGAGTTTCCGCTTCCTTATGCCCCCCTCTATTGGCCGCTTCATTCCATACCACTGTTTCCGCTTCTGCCCATTTCTGGAGATCGTGCCACCAAACATCTACCTTTGGTCTATTGTTTGATTTCCAACCCATGGCAATTCTGCGCTTGGCCAGTATATAGGCCAAGTCCTTGAGTTTACTCACGTGTTTCAGTTTGCGCGGTCTAGAAAACCCCCCTACCATGCATGCCCACACAGATTTCACATCTAGTGTGATCCTTTTCTCGGTTAAGCGGTGGGCTGCTTCTTCCCAGAATTTTCCAATTTCCGGGCATGCCTGTGTTCACTTCCCCACATTTGGGACATGTTTGAATTCCTGCGTTCTTGATTTGAGCAATCCTCTGGGGGGTCATGTACGCTCTGTGAGTAACATATAGCTGGATCTGTTGCAGCCTCGCATTCCAGGACACTTTTTTGTGGTACCTCTGAACCCTTACCCACAACCTATCATTCATGGGTTCCCCAGCTTTCTCTTCCCAATCCGTCTCAGCTAGGACACCCCCTTTCCCACCCTGGACATTAGCAGTTCATAAATCCAAGAGACCTCGTGCCCTCCCTCCGAGATATCGTAAATTGTTTCTATGGCCGTGTCGGGTTGACCTTCCAGCACTATTTCTGACCATGTCTCTTTCACCCGCCACACCAATCTGGTGTAAGTAATATGCTGCCCTGAGTGTAGACCAGTTTCTCCTACCAATATGTTAAATTCCATTAGCTTCCCATCTTGCCATACATCTCCAAGCGTTGCAATGCCCACCGGTTCCCAATGCTTACGAATTGTCTTCCTCAGTTGCTCGTCCACTCCGGTCAATGACACTAGCGGCACCTGCGGAGAACACGGGGTCGGGTTCTCCATGACCTGGCAGGCCTTGCGCCACATCTTCCATCCCAGTTCTAACATCCTCGTGCCCCCTTTAGTTCTGGTTTTGGCAGCCATATCCATTCTTTAAAAAAAAACGGAACACATTCAGACCTCAACAATCTAGACTCTGATGTTGAGTCTTCTGTTAACCACTTAGTCACATATTGTAGTTGACTGGCCAAATAATAAACCTCAAAGTTGGGCAAGTTGATGCCCCCTTTGTCATACATGTTCTGCAGTTTCCACAGTGTTATTCTATTCCTGGTATTATGCCATATGAACCCTCTACATATGCTTTGAAATTTACTGAAGAATCGCTTGGGTATCGTATATGGTATATTACCAAAAAATTGTAACAACCTCGGCAATACAACCATCTTCAACAGTGCAGGAGCTTATCCCAGAATCTCATGCTATTCTCAATCTTTGCCACTGCCTTCTCTGTGTTATGTTTGTATTCATCCCCTACCGTGTGATAAACATCAATCCCCAGGTATTTAAAGGTTCTGGTCTCCCAATGTATTCGTAATACTGGTAGCTTTTCTCGCGGAATACCCTTATATCTCCCCAAGGGGAATATACATGATTTCTTAGGATTGACTGTAATGCCAGAGAGCACAGCAAATCGCTCCATTACTTCTAAGATGAGAAAATGATTGTAAATGTGGGATCAGTCCCTGTTGGTGTGCTAGTGACCACTCTCGATTAGTTCCAGAACCAGCCTTTACAATTAGTTCTAATTAACCTGGCAGCAAAACAAAAAACTACCCCCTCAAACTTCCCACAGAGTTTGTAAATAATATTGAAGATTGAGAGTTAAGCTTCAGGGGAGTGTCTTGCGCTCAAGGTCAGTCCTTTCAATGCAAAGATTGTTTCAAACAGACGTAGTACATGTACAAATCATGTGAGATGTTTATTTTCCAAAAGAAACAACAGCCGGACACGTGTTTCGACCCCTGGTCATTGTCAAGGCTGTATATATCATAACATAGCAACATTGGTGACAATATACATAACAGTGAAATTATCATTAGATCATAGAATTAAACATAAAACCTTAAATCAATAAAAAAAAGAGGAGATAAATCATACCATATTGTATCATGTACCAGGTCAGGATTTGTTGGTGGGAGTCAGAACAGGATAGGAATTCAATACCAAACGATACAGAGAAAATATAAAGTTGCAATGAGCAAATTAGCAAAAGTTGTCCTTCCATAATATTCAATACACACTGAATTATAATCTTAAGAAAGTTATTCTTGATAAATAAACACCAAGCTTATGCAGGGTTTGTGAGGTGTTCCATCCATCAGTACCCGATATGACCAAAATATAACAAGAATTTAGAAATCTAAGTAGTGTATCCTATATATACTAAAATAATTAGAATGAAACCTACTCACCCTGAAATTAGATCCAATGTCGTTAGTGACTATTGATTATAATTATCTCATGAGACCAATGGGACATCAAACGGGTTTTCCGAAGAAATAATTGTTGGTAATTCTGCAGTGAATGAACATTTATATATCAATCTATGATAAACTATTTAGTGACAAGGACTGTGTTGATAAAAGCAATAATTGTCTTACCTTGTTAAGGAATAGCGAATTTATAAGCAAACTGAATTTCAATGGGCCATTTCTGGCATACGTATCTTTATGTAGCCTGCACAAATATATATAAAGATTTCTTAATAATATGATATAGCCCTTAAATTTGAATCAATACCCATAGAAAAATGATATATTTTTTTATTTTTAATTCCTAATGTGTGTGTGCACAATACTCCATCCAGCAGGAGTGATACTGTGTCCATTATGGTAGTGTCTTGTTAGTGAAAGTTGAATAAGTGAAAAATAACACTGAAAATGTGGCCCCATATATCCATGAACTGTGCTTTGTTCCCCCAAGTAGTCCCCTCGAGATAAACAAACCCAATTTAAATGATTTGCATTGCAAAATTCAGTACCTTCTATTTATGGGGATAAATCCCTGATCCTGATTTGTGAAGCAGTCCCTTTCGGTTCCTTCAGCAAAGGTTTTCAGCCGCGAATGCGGCTACCGCGCCATTGGCGCCCGTAACGTGATGATGTCACGTGTGATGTCAATGTAAACATGATGACGCGCATTGTCAGCGCACTATATCTGTTGTTGGCAACAAAGTATATATATATATATCATTATTGGTGAAGGGTAAACATAATTTCCTTGTTGGTTTCCACTCCTAATGTAATAATCGATGAATTATATTGTAGGAGAAAAAAAGGACTTGTTCACCTGTAATGGGGTCAAACAATTACGTTGATGTTATGGAAAATTACCCATGTATGTCTAATATCGGGTTACTGAAGAATGGCACCGCACAACCACCTAAGAATGGTTTTATGACTAGCCTGTATATGGTTAAAGAAACACATGCATTTCATGCATTTCATGGTCGCAATTCAAACCCACAATTTCAATTTAAGCCTAAATTGAAATTTGCCCCGCAGTTTGGATCAGACAATATTATTGAGACATTTCATAGAGCTGTGACCAAAGACATTCATGATTATTTAGACCAACATTTTCACAAAGGGAGAAAAATCAGGTCTAATTTGAGTCAAGAAGAGTTCAAAGCTCTAGATGATCTAGCAAGAGACAAATCAATTACTGTCAAAGAAGCAGATAAGGGGGGCAAAATTGTTGTAATGAATACTTTGGACTATAGAAGTATGGCTATGTTACATCTTAATACACCTGGATGTTACATCCCCCTTAAATCCAACCCAACTAAAAAAGTAGTTGCTGAGCTCTCGGAACTTATAAAATTTTGGTATGAAAAGGGTTTCTTGACAGAAGATGAAAAACAATTTTTGATCAATACAGAACCAGTTATGCCCACCCTATATTTTCTACTGAAGATTCATAAAGACTACATCGAGTTTCCATCTGTAAAACCGATAATGAGTGATATAGGGTGGGCCACAGAAGGGCTTTCACAGTATTTGGATGAAGTTCTCAAACCCCATGTGATCGCGATGAAATCCTATGTACGAGATAGCACTCATATATTACAATTTTTGCAATCATTACAATGGGAGGCCGATTATTTGTTAGCAACATTGGATGTATCAGCCCTCTATACTAGCATTGATCATGATCTGGCAATACGTACCATTGGCTACATCTTTCGTGATTTTTCTGCATCATATTTAGACCATGTCCATTTACTGAAAGGTTTTTTGAAATTCACACTTGATAACAATGTGTTTATATTCAATGGTCAGTATCATGTTCAAGCCAAAGGAGTTGCTACGGGGGCAAAGTTTGCACCCTCTTTAGCAAACCTTTTTATGGCACAATTTGAGGATGTTCATATATACAGCAACACTGAATACAAGAGCAATCTGATTGCTTGGCGACGCTTCATAGATGATATACTTATTGTTTGGAAAGGAGATTCTGGTTCATTTGAAAATTTTGTACAACATGTTAATAAGAATGACTTTGGGCTTAATTTTGTCGGCACTGCAGACGCAGATGCAATCGATTTTCTAGACCTGCACATTTTCATTGAACAGGGTAGTATCCAAACTAAGACTTTTCGTAAACCAACAGAAGTGAACTCTGTACTCCAGGCACAAAGCAGCCATTGACGCTCTACAATTGAAAATATTCCTTCCCGTGAATTCTACAGGGCCAGAAGGAATTGCAGTAGGGACTCTGATTATGAAGAAGAAACGAGAGTTTTGAGATCTAGGTTCTTGAGTAGAGGATATACATCAACATGCATTAACAAAGCAGAGAACAAATACCTGAAATATAAACAGTCAGATTTACTCTCTGAGCGCTCAAGTGCGAAACATGCATCGCAACACATTGCAATCATTACTCAGTTCTCAAAAGAATCATCTATTCTTTATCGCTTGATTGATAAACACTGGAATATATTGAAATTGGATTATGATTTGACTCCCTATCTTTCTGATAAACCAAAGTTCACTTAAACACGAGCTCAGACAATAAAACAAAAACTTAGTCCGTCTTTTCTAGAAACTAAAGTCAACGATTCAGAAGAACATTGGTTGAAGAAAAATATTGGGTTTTTCAAATGTGATAATTGCAATCGATGTCAGTATGCTCACAGCAATTGTCAATCTTTCATGGATATGAATGGGAATGTGGTTAAAATTAACCAATTTATCAATTGTCGCACAACAAATGTTGTGTATGCTATCATTTGTGTCTGTGGCAAGCTATATGTAGGGAGCACAATTAGACAACTGAGAGTTCGGATCAGGGAACATTTGTCTAGTTTAAGAAACAATGACCCCAAATCACTGTTGGCCATTCACTGGCGAGAATGTCATCAAATGCACAATAGCAATGATATTCGTTTCATTGGACTAATGAAGGCTAAGTTAGGCAAAAGAGGAGGCAATGTTATGCTCAAATTGAGGCAACAGGAGTGTAAACTAATTTGCTTCTTAAGATGTACCCAAGTGGGTTTGAATTGCGACCATGAAATGCATGTGTTTCTTTAACCATATACAGGCTAGTCACAAAACCATTCTTAGGTGGTTGTGCGGTGCCATTCTTCATTAACCCGATATTAGACATACATGGGTAATTTTCCATAACATCAACGTAATTGTTTGACCCCATTACACGTGAACAAGTCCTTTTTTCTCCTACAATATAATTCATTGATTATTAGATTAGGAGTGGAAACCAACAAGAGAATTATGTTTACCCTTCACCAATAATGATATATATATATTTCTGAGGCTTGTGGAATCTGCTTAGATCACATGCTGTGCATAGGCCGACATCTAGTGGAAGCTGCGGAGTATTACAGTTTGTTTTTCGAAACTCGAAAATGGGCGTCGACACAGGCGTGCCAGTAATACTATCCCTAGTGTGACGTCCACTGTACCCAAGATCCCTCACGCGTCTAGGATCCTCAGATTGTTTTTTTCCGCCATACTGGTCGGAAGCATCTTGCGGAGTCCCCTGGCCTTAGCCATACTTTAACTTTAATTATTGACATCCTTCCCCACCCCAACGTCGACACTCGACGACGGCTGGAGAAGACATCGACCGTCGGCTGCTGCACGACGGATCTGGGCCTAGTAGGCCGCTGGCCTCGGCCCTGCAAGTAGGGAGAGTGGGGGGTGGTACATACTCTTCACTCTTGGTATATAGGTACACCTTATATATTTCCTACACTTACCAGCCCGCTGCCTCAAGGTGCGTATGGAGGGTACCCCTTTCCAATTCTGCCCCAAGTGCAACCGCAAGTACCCTTGGGTCGACAGGCACGCCACGTGCAATCTCTGCTTGCCGAGGGACCACCCCGAAGCGAACTGCAGAGCGTGTAGTAGGTTTAAGCCTAAGACACTTAAGGACCGTTCGACAAAGCATTGGGCCCACCACGCCAGGCAGGCAGCCATGGCAGCGGAGGGCGCCTTCAGCGATGGCAGCGACGCCGTACTTTCGGACGGCGAGGGCATTACGGCGTCGAAAGACTGCCGAGTGCAGGTCCCCGACCTCGGAAGGTTGTCCGGCAGGGCGGCTATGGGGAAGACCCCCGGCGACGCAAGCGCTACACACCCTACACACACTAAGTACACTAAGTCCAACCGAACCTCGACGACGTCGACTTCTCGGAAAGAGGCACAGATAGAACGGTCCGACTCGGTGTCCTCTGGCCGCTCTCGATCGAGATCGCCTCATGACGCAAGGCAATCATCAACTCTTGCCAAGAGTGCCTCGCTCCCTACATTAACGGAAGTTCGATCGTCGGGAGACGAAGACGACTTCCACCCCCAGGCCGCGCTCCAGGAGACCGAGGCCGCAGTTAACACCAGCGAAGCCCCACGCTCGAAACACACAGATACCTCTCCCGACCCTCGACGCCAGGCGTCGAAAGCCTCTGGGGCCTCCAAGGGGCAGGGGAAACATTTTTCCACGCACGGGGAGGGGGGGAAACAGCGGAAAGCACAGCCTTCCACTCCTGTCAAACACAAATCTACTGGGACATCCACATCCAGCAAGGGTACCCTTGATAAGTCCTCTAAGTTGCCTACTAAGATCATACCCTGTTCCAAAGAATGGTCCAGTGAAGACATAGACAGGGTCATGTCAAGGATGTCTTCCTTAGCTGATTTTTATAACAAAAACCCAGAGCATTTCCTTTCGTATGACCCTCAAGGGGCCACACCCTCAGGCTCCTCTGATCCTATCCCCCTAAGTAAAAAGGCCCGGTTCGAAAGACCTGAACCCTTTGAGGTGCAGCCTTACTCTACTCCATACTCTACTCTACACCCCAGATACCAAGGACAGCCTTTCCCTGTAGGGGACCAGGAGTTTGAAATTATGGAGGAACAAACCGGGACTGAATACTATGCGGATGATGAGGACCTGGAGGAGGTAGAAGATGAACAGGAAATTTACAGAGTAGATTCCCCGGTAGAGAGCGAAGCCCCAGTTACCGACTCGCCAGTTGATAACCAGCCCCTCCTTAATGAAGTTCTCGCTCGCGCAGCAGAACATTTTCACATCGACACCCACGGTGTACAGGAGGAAAGGGACTTCGCAGAAGAGTTGGTGGGAGAGAGGAGGCCGGTCGCTCAGACCATCCCTATCCTTAAATCCATCCAACGTAGAATAGATCCATCCCTGGTGAATCCTAACCTCACCAGAGCCGTCAACCCCAGAGTTGAAAAACTTTTTCGGGCAGCCCAGTCTGACCCTCTTTATATAAGAGGACATCTTAAACCAGACTCCCTAGTGGTTACCAACACTCGGAAGAGGGCTGGGACACCCTTATCGTCGTCAGAAGCTCCTCCCGACAAGGAGAGCAAGAAACTGTACGGGTTTGGCAGGAAGGTAGCCTCAACTTCCGCCTACCAAGCAAGGATTGCAAACTCCACCACCCTGTTGGCAAGTTACAACTGCCATCAATGGGAAGAGGTCGCGGCACTCATAGCCTCTGCTCCTGAACCGTTAAAGGGTCAGTTGGCTCGGATCTCGGCAGAAGGGAGAGCCGTGTCTGGTTGCATATTAAAAGCAACTTTCGACGCCGCGGACAACGCAGGAAGATTGATAG
Organism: Ambystoma mexicanum; assembly: GCF_040938575.1. Lineage (NCBI taxonomy): Eukaryota > Metazoa > Chordata > Amphibia > Caudata > Ambystomatidae > Ambystoma > Ambystoma mexicanum. The sequence goes on along the minus strand of NC_090931.1, from coordinate 1,284,005,935 downwards.
CAGAAGGTACTGTTATCAAGAGACATGCGTGGTTACGGCAGTCGGGGTTCAAAACAGAAACCCAGGCTTCATTAATAGACAAGCCGGTGGAACCCGATCTATTGTTTGGGAAAGCGGTCGAAGACGCCCTTAAGAATGCCAAGGACGAATACGAGACTCTCAAATCCCTTGGCCAGCTTACCAACAAACCCCCTAACCAGAGGGGGAACAGTAATTTTCGTCGCCCACGCGGCCAAAATTCACAAAGAGGCAACTATGCCCAAGGGCAGGGTACACAATGGAACAACAACCAGCAGTCTACCCAAAGTTACGGCAGGGGTAACAAGAGAGGTCGTGGAAGAGGCAGAGGCAGCCCCAACAAGGGAGGTGGCTCGCCTCCACCAAAGCAGTGACGCTCAGTTCAGGGTCCCTTCTCACGCAACCCCAGTAGGGGGACGCATTTCAAACTTCACCCAAGCTTGGGAAGGGATCACCTCAGACAGATGGGTGCTGTCAACAGTGTCCACAGGATATTGTATAGAATTACTGCAGCGTCCCCGGAACCACCCTCCACGACAAAGAATACACTCCTTGGAACATCAGAAGATCCTTCTCGAGGAGATCGCCATTCTGCTAGAAAAGGACGCGATAGAACTCGTCCCAGGACACCAGGTAAACAAGGGTATCTATTCAACTTACTTCCTTGTGCCAAAGAAAGATTTGACAATGCGCCCAGTATTGGACTTACGGCCTGCCAACAAGTATGTCAAGCCCCAAAAATTCCGTATGACCACGCTACAAGAAGTAATCCCCCTCCTAAAAAAGGGGGATTACATGGCAACCTTGGATATGAAAGATGCTTATTTTCATATTTCCATGCTCCCAGCGCACAGAAAATACTTGCGCTTCAAGGTGGACAGTCGCCACTACCAATTCAAGGTACTGCCCTTCGCGATAGCTTCAGCACCAAGGGTATTCACCAAGGTACTGGCGGTGGCAGCTGCACACCTACGCAGGGAGGCAATCCCAGTGTACCCTTATCTGGACGACTGGCTCATAACGGGGGAAATCCCAGGAAATTGCAGGTCAAACATTCAGAGGACTATCGACCTCCTTCACGAATTAGGCTTCTCTATCAACGAGAAGAAGTCAAGTCTGGTGCCAAGCACCTCAAAACAGTTCCTAGGAGCAATCCTAGATACTCAGAAAGGGTTGACCTTCCCTTCAGAAGAGAGAATTCGGAATATACTACTGCAAATTCCACATTATCAGTCAGGTCAACAAATAACGGTACGCAAAGCGATGCGGTTACTGGGCATGATGGCGTCATGCATTTACCTGGTCCCCCACGCGCGTCTGCGCATGCGTCCCATGCAGGAATGGTTGGCGAAACAGTGGTCTCAGGCAAGTGGTCAGTGGGACGATCTAGTGGTCGTTTCGCCAACACTCGTACAGAGCTTACACTGGTGGACAAGAGAAAATCTCGCACGGGGAAAACCCTTTTACGATCCCGAAGTACAGGCAGTGGTGACTACAGATGCATGCCTGACTTGGTGGGGAGCTCACCTTCTCCACCACACAACTCAGGGTCTCTGGTCTCACTCAGTAGCCAAGAACCACATCAACCTGCTAGAGCTTCTGGCAGTATTCCGAGCGCTTCGGGCGTTCGAGCCCCCTCTGCTAAACTTATCGGTGCAGATCCGGACGGACAGCACGACAGCCATGTTCTATCTCAACAAACAAGGAGGGACTCGTTCGCCAAATCTGTCCAAGCTTGCCCAGAAAATCTGGATATGGGCACTCAGACGGAACATCTTCCTGTCATCACAACATGTTCCAGGGGAGCTCAATACCCTAGCGGATGCCCTAAGCAGAGACTCCCTCCCAAGAGAACACGAATGGGTCCTTCACAGAGATATCGTAGAAGATCTCTTCTCTCAGTGGGGTTTCCCCACTATAGACCTATTCGCCACAAGCGAAAACAAACAATGCCCAGGATTTGCATCCAGGTTCCCCCAACCAGACTCCCAAGGGAACGCCCTGTGGATGAACTGGTCAGGGATGTTTGCGTACGCTTTTCCACCAACTCCTCTCATCAGGAAGGTGGTGTACAAGATGAACAAAGAATCGATGACGCTCATCCTAGTTGCTCCCATGTGGGCGAGACAACCATGGTTTCCACACCTACGCAGGATGGCGGTGTGCGAACCCATCAAACTCCCAGCCTGGTACAACCTACTGTCCCAGCAACAAGGTCAAACAGTGCACCAGGAACCCAACTCAATGAACCTGGCAGCATGGCTCCTGAAGTCATAGAGTTTGGACATCTCAATTTACCTCAGAGGTGTATGGACATCCTAAAAGAATCCAGGAAACCAAACACAAGGCACTGTTACTTTGACAAGTGGAAGAGATTCGTTATTTGGTGCCAGAATAAACAAATCAACCCAGTTGATTGCACTCCTTCCAACATTGTAACATACATGCTCCACCTGCTGGACGCAGGTTTGGTTTTTAACTCTCTGAAAGTACACCTGGCAGCCCTCTCGGCTTACACCACATCCCATAACAAAGTATCGTGGTGGAAAGTACCAGTAGTTAAAGCCTTCATGGAAGGAGTAAAGAGACTTCACCCTCCTATCTCGAACCCACCGCCAGGATGGGACCTCAATGTGGTGCTAGCTAAGCTCATGGGCCCCCCCTCCGAACCCATGCATAAAAGTAGTCTCAAACACCTGACTTATAAAACTGCCTTCTTAGTAGCCATTACCTCTATAAGAAGGGTCAGTGAAATTCAGGCTCTGTCAGTGCAGGATCCTTTCTTTACTATCCACAAAGATAAACTGGTTTTACGCACACACCCTAGGTTCTCACCTAAATTTATATCTAAGTTCCATGTAAACCAGTCCATCGAGCTTCCGGCTTTCTTCCAGAACCCGCAAAGCTCAGCTGAGGTGAAACTACACACCCTTGATGTGCGTAGGGCGGTCCTCTACTATGTAAACAAAACCAGACCGCTAAGGAAAACAGATCAACCGTTTGTCTCCGTAGCTACAGGTAGAGAGGGGGATCGAGTCTCTAAAGGCGCGATCTCGAAGTGGATTATCAACTGTATACAGCTGTGTTACTCTCTTTCTGAAAAAACTCTGCCTTTTACGCCAAGGGCCCATTCTACTAGAGGCATTGGGGCCACTCTGGCTTTCATTGCAAATGTTCCCCTCGACACCATTTGCAAAGCAGCTACTTGGAGCTCTATTCACACTTTTACTCAGCATTACTGCATTGACACTCATTCCAAGACAGATACACAAGTGGGACAAGCGGTTCTAAGACACCTGTTTGCTCATGACCCTTCTCACATCCCACCTCCTTCTTCTGGTACTGCTCGCTAATCTATGCACAGCATGTGATCTAAGCAGATTCCACAAGCCTCAGAAGGGATACATTACTCACCGTAATCGTATTTCTGATGCTTGTATCTGCTTAGATTCACATGCGACCCACCCTTCCTCCCCTCCGAGAGAAGGCGCATGATTGCTTGTAGTCTTACCTTTCTGTCTATCTGCTTGGATTATCTGTACTCACGCTACTCCTCATGCTTCCTCATGTCAGAAAAAATACAATCTGAGGATCCTAGACGCGTGAGGGATCTTGGGTACAGTGGACGTCACACTAGGGATAGTATTACTGGCACGCCTGTGTCGACGCCCATTTTCGAGTTTCGAAAAACAAACTGTAATACTCCGCAGCTTCCACTAGATGTCGGCCTATGCACAGCATGTGAATCTAAGCAGATACAAGCATCAGAAATACGATTACGGTGAGTAATGTATCCCATATACTTTGTTGCCAACAACAGATATAGTGCGCTGACAATGTGCGGCATCATGTTTACATTGATGACGTCACGCATCACGTATACGCGTGACGTCATCACATTGCGGGCGCCATTTAGTGTGGCGCGGTAGCCGCATTCGCGGCTGAAAAGCTTTGCTGAAGGAACCGAAAGGGACTGCTTCACAAATCAGGAACAGGGATTTATCCCCATAAATAGAAGGTACTGAATTTTGCGATGCAAATCATTTAAATTGGGTTAGTTTATCTCGAGGGGACTACTTGGGGGAACAAAGTACAGTTCATGGATATATGGGGCCACATTTTCAGTGTTATTTTTCACTTATTCAACTTTCACTAAGAAGACAGTACCATAATGGACACAGTGGGCCTCATTACGAGTCCGGCGTTAACCGAGGCGGTAAAACCGCCTGGTTAACGCCGGACTCGTATTACCATTCCGCCTCCGTGATTCCCGGAATTACCGGGGCATCACAACCCCGGCTTTCCGGGAATCACGGAGGCGGAATGGTGTAAATCCCCATTCCCATTGAGTCCTATGGGACTCAATGGGAATCGGGATCATGGAAACACCGGCAGCATCTTGTAATGCTGCCGGTGTTTCCTCGTCCGCCTGCAGGCGGGCGGTGTTAAACCCGCCAGGACAGACCTGGCGGGAACATCACCTCCCGCCTGCAGGGGTCGTGATCAGGCGGTCCGGAAACAACGGTGGCGGCGGGTTTACCGCCACCGCTATTTCCGGACCGCCATGGTCGTAATGAGGCCCAGTATCACTCCTGCTGAATGGAGTATTGTGCACACACACATTAGGAATTAAAAATAAAAAAATATATAATTTTTCTATGGGTATTGATTCAAATTTAAGGGCTATATCATATTATTAAGAAATCTTTATATATATTTTTGCAGGCTACATAAAGATACGTATGCCAGAAATGGCCCATTGAAATTCAGTTTGCTTGTAAATTCGCTATTCCTTAACAAGGTAAGACAATTATTGCTTTTATCAACACACAGTTCTTGTCACTAAATAGTTTATCATAGATTGATATATAAATGTTCATTCACTGTAGAATTACCAACAATTATTTCTTCGGAAAACCCGTTTGATGTCCCATTGGTCTCATGAGATAATTATAATCAATAGTCGCTAAAGACATTGGATCTAAATTCAGGGTGAGTAGGTTTCATTCTAATTATTTTAGTATATATAGAATACACTACTTAGATTTCTAAATTCTTGTTATATTTTGGTCATATCGGGTACTGATGGATGGAACACCTCACAAACCCTGCATAAGCTTGGTGTTTATTTATCAAGAATAACTTTCTTAAGATTATAATTCAGTGTGTATTGAATATAATGGAAGGACAACTTTTGCTAATTTACTCATTGCAACTTTATATTTTCTCTCTATCGTTTGGTATTGAATTCCTATCCTGTTCTGACTCCCACCAACAAATCCTGACCTGGTACATGATACAATATGGTATGGTACTTCTAAGATGTATTGCAAGTTTTCCTCAGGATACTTCAGGTATAACAGCATATCATCAGCATACATTGATATTAAATGTGGCCCTTCTTTTGTATAGGTCCCCACCTCCTCATATTGTTGCCTCGGATATATCGCTAAGGGTTCCAATGCAAGGATAAACCGCATCAGGGACCAAAGGCATCCCTGTCTGGTGCCCCTACTGAGTTGCCACCTCTCTGTTCCCTCAGAGAAGTTATCCCAAATTGAGGTGAGTGAGTGCCATGACATGTGCAAAGTCCAAAGGAAGACATTCTCTGGGAAGGCAGAAAACACCCATGGACGGATCCTGGTGATCAAGATGGAGGCCTTTCTGAAAGTTATAAACAAGGTGTATCTCGATTTGGCCAAACTAAAGAAAAGACACTGTTTTGAAACTTAAGAAAACTGCCCGAATGACAGTTGGCACAGGGGTTTTGGAGCGCCGAGGGGAACTGGGAGTGGTCATTAGATGCTCTCTGTATACCAAACAACACTGCTGATGGAGACCTCTTAAAAAATAGGTCCCAGAGGAAACCCAAAAAACGACCTATGGTGGAGTATGAAAGAAAGGGAAGGGTTATATGATGTCTCCTGCCTGACCTTACTGGTGGATGGTGGGTTTGACGAGAGGGGTGGGTGCTGCCAGGAGACAGGTAATGCTGAGCCCAGGGGCAGTGTGGGGAAGGATCCCCTGTCTGTTCCAACCATGCCACATGCAGGAAGTAAGACTTGTCACATTGCTTCCGAGAAGCTCCTCACTTTCAAGGAACCAGTTATAAGGGGGGGTCATTTAAGCCAGTAGCACCTGGGTGCCGGGTCTCCTCGTGCGGGTGCAGACATCCCACCCAAAATAAAAAAACTAGCTGTTATCTGCTATCGCTGCGTAAATCACAGGGGGATTGAGCGGTGTCATGCCTGCGCCATGGGCGCATTCATTGGCTATCAATATGGACTAATTATTATTCATTTATCTGCGGAGAACTCTTGGATCAACCGTTGTTCACTTTTTGGACCTTGTTTCCTAATTGCGAGACTTTGGTGCTTTTCTATTTTTCCCAACAAACTACACTTACCACAATGCACTTGGCTTTAACTATCTATTCCTGGCCATTCCTATTCGTAATCTTCGGAACTACAATCCCCAGAAGCCCTAGGGATCAGCTCTGCTTCCACCAGCTCAGGAACAGAGAGGGAGGAGGCAGATTGTATGCAGGTGTGCTGACCCAGGTGCAACCAATTAGCCTGCCTCTGTGCTGGGCTGGGCGGTATAAAAGCTGCTGCCTGCAGGGGCTCAGTCTCTTGCATTTAGAGTCCTTCCGGCACCTTTTTACTTCGAGCTACGGATCTTTGGATGCGGTTCCTCCTTACTCCTGTTTTGGATCCAGTGCCTTGCTGGGCTCTCTGCACTGCAGCCGATCACGCTCTGCTGCTTTCCAGCCTTCGCCTTTGCCCTTCCGGGCTTCTGCCTTGCAGCCGATCACGCTCTGCTGCTTTCCAGCCTCCGCCTTTGCCCTTCTGGGCTTCTGCCTTTCAGCCGATCACGCTCCGCTGCTACCTTCCGCCCTTGTCTTCTGGGCTCCTGCATTGCAGCCGATCACGCTCTGCTGCTTTCCAGTCTCCACATTTGCCCTTCTGGGCCCCTGCCTTGCAGCCGATCACGCTCCGCTGCCTTCAACCTACAGCCTTCGTCCGCTGGGCTTCCAGCCTAGCAGTCCTCTACAGTCCTTTGCAGCTTTCTACAGTCAGCGGCCCTGTTCCTCTGGGTTTACTCCTTGCTGCCGGTCCTTCTGGCTCCTTGCCGCGCAGTCTGCTTCTCTCCGCTGCCAACAGCCCTTGTCCTCGGGGCTTCCTACATTGCAGCCGATCTCGCTCCGCTGCTCGCTACCTACAGCCTTTGTCGGCTGGGTTCTCAGCCTAGCAGTCCTCTACAGTCCTTTGCAGCCTTCTACAGTCAGCGGCCCTGCTCCTCTGGGCTCACTCCTTGCAGCCCGGTCCTTCTGGGCTCCTTGCCGTGCAGACTGCTTCACTCCGCTGCCCTAAGCCCTTTCCCTCTGGGCTCCCTTCCTTACAGCCCTGCTCCTTTGGGCTTGCTCATTGCTTCCCTGCTCCTCTGAGCTTTCAACCTTGTACCCTACAGTCCTCTGCTATCCTCAACAGTTCACCTACTTATTTACTTTCAGTTATTGCAGTCCCCCTGTTTCCTGACTGCTTCTCCCTTGTTTTCTTCCTTGTTTTCAACCCTCTGTTCTTTATCCCTATCCAATCCTGTTATACGACTTTCCCTTCATTTCCATCTGCTAGTTTGCTATCGACTTCCTTTTTCCTGGATTTGTCTGTTAGTGTCTTCTCTTGTTCTGTTTGTAGACCCCTTGTACAGAGCTTGTCTGTTGGTTTCCGTCAGGCAACCTCTGCCCTTTCCCTTGTCTCGTTTCTGTGTTACAGACACCCATAGCTGTTGTTCTAAGCCATGAGCAATCAGCGTGGGCCTCTGTTATAGCAAACTGTGCAGAAGCCTAGAGTTTTTCCTAAGGTCCCTGGAATACTCTTTACCTATATCTGCATACACCCCTAGAGGGAATCCATTCTGTTGTACTTTATTTCCTAGCTACACCTGCCTACTCTTCGTTATCATTACTTTCAGCTGTGTGTGTACTTATCTGTCCACCTTACTTCGGCACAACCACCCAAAACCCTTCCTGGGTGTCCTGTGCTACTCTTTATAGAGTGCCATCCGTGACAAGCGGGAGTTGAGCTAAAACAGAAAGCTCGAGCAGCGAAATCACCTTACAACATCTCCACATACATACACCTTGGGCATGTTAGGCGAAGGGAGTCCTCCTTAAAGGCACGGCCACACTATGGCAAGTGGAGAGAAGACCACCCATGCGGAGGAATTAACCAAGACTGTCCCATATCAAAACTGTAAGCTATCCCCAGGAGTCGGCCCATCAGCCATGCTCCATGACAGTTGCACATGGAGAAAGACCTGAATCGTCTTGTGCCCGAGCAAGATTGGAAGGCGGGCCAGTTCTTTTAAAAAGAAGGGAATGTACCACAAGATGCTGGGGAGGTTTGAGAAGGAGATAATTTGGCGATGGCAGAAGAGGCCAGCAGAAGATAGGAGGACAGAGAAAAGACCCAGAAGGCTGGGCAAGAGACCTAGGGTGCTATGTTCTGTCTAGGAATGGGATGGAGAAGCCTCAAAAGATCATGCTTCCTTCTTTGGATGAGACTTCCCTCCTTCCTCATTCTAATGCAAAAGGCAGTGGGTATCCATGGATCCTGCCTCAGGTTCCATCTCCTCTCAGATGGCCGATCCGTCAATATTCAATATTTGAACTCCTCAAACTCTCTGCTTCAATACTGTGAGGAGAGGGCTCTTAGCTACGGGGAAATTACATGCCGTCCCGTATTTTATAGTTGGTATTTATTGTTTGTTTTAGTCATGTTTAATGTTGCTGTATTTTTTGTATGTTAATGGATTTCGTTTTCGGAATAAACGTTATTCTTCTTGGAAAACAAAAAGAAAGTGGAAATTACTGTTCGAGAAATGTATCCACCCTGAGTTTTCACGAAAGGATATGGAAAAAATATTTGTGCCTGTTTTATCTATGTTCTCAGTCCACTGTTGTGTTACCAAATCATATCTTCTTCCTCATTTGTGGCTGTGATCTTGGCCTAGAATTCTGTCACTTTGATACCATTTGACTGCTGTAGAGCTTTTCAGGAGCAAGGAACGTGTTGCCCTGGCAGAACATTATGCAACTAGCCTCCTTCATATTTTTTTCTCTCATTTTTCCAGTTTAAGCTTTTGCCCCCCCTGGGTGGTTCCTATTGTGTTGTGGACATTTCAAGATGCCCTATTCAAACTTCTCGAAGCCTTCATGTCTTCGCACTTAAAAAGTCGTATTTTCTGTAAAGTCATGCTCAGTAAATAAACTAGGAGAATTGGTTTAGCTTTTAAGTAATCTTGATTAGAATCCGATTTCTCCATAACCAAAAAAACTATAAAAATCAGTTATTACACAAAAAAAGAGAAGCACCTTTCACTATAACCATTAATACCTTAATAAAAATATAAGGGCTGATGTCAATCAAAATTCATAATCTAAAAGATTCACATAAATTGAAACCACTGTAAAAGTGCTTCTCTAACAAATTCATATAAACTGTTGCTGTAACTCATCTTGTTACATTTCTTTATAAAGAACATAGCATCCAAAAAGACACAATTTTATGAGACGTAAAATGGTGTTTTGGACATTTACTGCACAAATCAGCATAACATTTACAGATCAATAAAAAATTGCCTAAATCTTCAGGCGCCCGTTTTACAAAAACATCTCTTCCATGCATAACTTGTCCCATTTCCTTCGCTTATTTAAAGGGAGCATATTCAGACATGTCATCAATACCAGTCTCTCACACTCTGCACACCATTTGTCTTTTCATCCCTGTCGTAACTTTATGCCTTATGCTTACGGTTACCTTTTAGTTGGTTATATTCAGTAAACCTAAGGGCATCCACATTTCTAAAACACCAACTTGCTAAAAGATTGCACCTTTCCCTGTACCAAACATACTTATTATTTGTAGAAGACCATACTATTTCCGACCAAATCTTTAATCGTATTAGGATTTTTTGGATATCCTAAATATATCTTTGCATTTAATAATAAGCGGCACGATTGCAGCAGTCAGTACTATCTATATACTCTGCTGCACTAACTAGGGTCTTACTCAACGGCTGGTCTACCCACTTAGCGTCCTCAGAGGCACGTGGCAGGGGTGCTCCTTGTCCCCCTCCTTTTTTAATGTCCATGGAACCCCTTGCAGCTCGTATTCGTAATCACTGCGACATTCGGGATATCCCATATCAGCATAAGGAGCACAAAATCTCCCTTTACGCCGACGAAATCCTGCTCTCCCTGACTGAGGTAAGACACTCGGTCCCTGCCCTGATGGCCAAACTTGAAGATTATGGCCAGACCACTGGGTTCGCAGTCAATTATTCTAAATCCCTAGGACTGTCAGTCGCATTATCACCTGGGAACTCGAAATGCTCACTGAAGTCTGCCCGATTAAATGGAAGTGAGACTATATTGAATACCTGGGCGTTAACATTCCTAGTTCCATTAAATCGATATATGCCGCTAACGTCCCCTCGTTACTGGCGGATGTGGAATCAGACTTAAAGCGATGGCGTAGGCAAACAGTCTCGTGGTTGGGCTGAGTAACAGCAGTCAAAATGACCATTGTTCCAAGACTCATCTACCACTTTTCAGCTCTCTCTACATCCGTCCCAATCCAGAATCTACAAGCATTACAGGGGAAAATCTTTGCATACATTTGGCAACACCACAAACCCAGATTAGCCAAGGGAATCCTATTGCGCAAGGAGAACTTGGGTGGCCTGGGAGTCCCTGATATCTACCGATATTATTTGGCTTCTCAACTCTCGCACATTTTTACATGGGGGCAGTCGGGGGAAGTCCCATTGTGGGCACAGATTGAACAAGCAGCATCCCCGATTCCCCTGAAGCAGCTGCCATTCATTAAGCTGAGCAGTAGCTCGACCGGACATACCCTCCTTTCCCCGACATCCCACACACTTTCATGCTGAATATTGTTCGACAACCCTGAGTACACCCCTGCCATACATGCTTCAGCATTCTCTTCTTGGACCTCTGGGGGCCTATGCCAACATAGACAATTTTTTAAAGACGGCTCTCCACTCACCTTCAAATCTTGTAAGCAATTGTTCTAGTTGCAGGAAGAGGAACAGTTCAGATACTTACGGCTGCACCACTGGGGGTGTCATGCTATTGCCCGACAGAGGGGCATCAGGGACCTCAACGCATTAGAACTCACCTACTTGGCAGGTTGATCTAAGGGAAGAATCTCAGGGCTTTACAACTTACTAGACCGTTTTGACCCCCAGGAACCACTTGCCATACATCTTGGGCTGTGAAAGGGACTTGGGCATCGCCATCGGGGAGGATTCTTGGCAACACATATGGGAACGCAATCACAAGGATACCAGGTGCACCACGGATAAGGAGTGCCAACTTAAACTGTGCTACCGATGGTAGTATGCCCCAGACAGACTTCACCACATGGCCCCTTCTTACCCTGAGAGCTGTTGGAGAGGCTGCCATGGAATGGGCACCTATTTCCACATGTGGTGGCAATGTACCAAGACCCAAATCTACTGTAAGGAGGTCCTTTTGCATATCAAATCCATGCTTAAAATCACTCTACCCTTGGACCCTCTGATCCTCTTGCTGGGAGATTGCAGGGACAGGGCTCTACCAGATCACACGCCATGCATCTACACCTCTCACCCATCTCCTTCCCGCTGCCAAGACCTCACTAGCCCACAATTGGAAACCTTTAGATGGTCCAGTGGTGGCTATGTGGTGGGGGAACTCTGGGAAATGTTAGCTTCTGAAAAAATAACAGCCCTGACTGAAGGGAGACATACCTCTTACGTTGCAACCCGGCTTCCCTTCATTACCTACATACAAGATACTTATCAAGAGGCACACACGCTGTAAAAATACCTAGCCGTACTTTGATCGTCGGAAAGGGGTTTGACTATCATATATCGAAGTGATGTGGAAAGTGCACAACAAACGCTTTCTGTGTTATCTCTGCCCATTCATGCTTTTTTCTTGTATTAATTGATTCCTGCATATGTCAATTTGCACTGTCACCCACCTGTCTCATCAAAAACCAATAAATAAAGATGTTTAAAAGATAATAATAATGTATACAACTTGGCTTTATAGACAATGAGGCCTTTATCAAGTAATCAGGTTCCATACTTTTGAAAATAATCTTAAAAGGCCTCCCAACCTTGCTGGTGCTTTCTTCGCAATCATTTTTTTTTGAATATTCAGTTTTATTGAAGTTTTTAAGGCTATGGCATTAATAAAACAACAATACAACCATAGAAGTTAATACAAATTCAATCACAACCTTTCCCGCCGCCCGCTCCCTCCCTCTAACCCCCTCCCTCTTCCACACCATGGATCATTGAATGATAATAACAGCAGGGTCCAACACAGTATTTTATGACACATTGAAAAACGAAAGGTAGTCCACATATAAGCGCTCAAAACGTAGAGCCCCACATTCGGAAATCCTCCGCCCCATCGGGGCCCCCCAGTCCTCCCCAGAAGGGTGCTCCGAAGGCGGTGTTCAGGCCCAGCGGTCCATCTAAAGTGTTCCATGCCCCTTAAGCTGCTCTCCCGTATTTGTCAAAGAAGGGGAGCCATAGGCCATCAATATTAGTCTTAGATTCATCAATCAAATGGGTCAAGAATTCCATGTCATATATGGCGCGTAATTTAGAGACCCACTCCCTTTCCCCGGGGGGTCGGGTGTCTTCCATTTTTGGGTTCCAGCAACATCTAGCAGCGACTAGCATGACCTGTAACGTGATTGTGTGTCACTTTCAGACCTCCCTCCACCTCAATGCCAAACAACATTAACCAGGGGGATAAGGTTCTTTCAATTCCATCAACCTCCTTTATCCAAGACAGGACCTCACTCCCATAGGTTTGTACCACGTGACACTTCCACCACATATGTACATAGTCCCCCCTTTCAGTGTGACACTTCCAACAAAGAGGATCATAGCCCTTTCTCATCCTGGCTATCCTCTGTGGGGGTAATGCCATCTATGGATCAGTTTCAAGGCCTGGTGGCGGTTTGGGGCGCAGCTGTGGAGCGATTGGCCTGTCTGCAGATCTTGGTCCATCTCCTATCAGTGATGGGAGTGTCTAGGTCTTTTTCCCATTGTACCTGGGCGGGTGGGGGATCCCGCGGGCCAGAGAACAGCAAAAGGCCGTAAAGCCTCGATATCACACCTTTTGTCCCCTTATATGTGATTAGAAATTTCTCTAAATCTGTTAAGTCTCTCCTAAGAGTATCTCCCCATCTGTTTTCGATAAGGCCTCCCTTCAGTTGCAAATATCGGAAAGGAGAGAGGTTGGTGAGACCCAGGGCGTTTTTCAGATCTCCCAGGGATATAAATACTCCGTCCACCCAAAGCTGCCCACCCTGCTAAAACCCGCCTCATACCATTGTTGGAAGGCTAATGGTTCATTGATTCCATCCCAGAGTGGGGGAGCCCAGATGCGGTTTAGGGGCGAGGGCCACGTCATGAGCCATCTAAAAAAAAAACCCTCTTTCCATATGGACCACAGCACTCCCAGGACTGGGTGATTCAGAATTCCCCTTGGGATGCGTGCCTTGGGGACCCACAACCATTCGTCCAATGTGACCAGGGAGAAAAGCACATTGTCCAATGCTACCCACTGTTTCTTATGGCCCATCACCAGGTGGTCAACCAGAATTCGCAGTTATGACGCCTTATAATATGTGTCTAGGTCTGGGAAGTTAACTGCACCCTCATCTTTGGGCCTTATCAATGTATTTTAGGCAATTCTGTGGGACTTTCCAAACCAGAGGTAGCGGAGAAGGGCGAAGCACCGCAAAGGACTGTTGGCTGTCCTGGACTGAGCTGCTGGCTGTTTGTGTGCCGCCTGGAGGAAGGATCATCTGTGTGTCTGCCACAGCGTTCACACTCGCGCTGCCGTTTCATAAGGAGGACGTCTTTCTGTGTAACTCCTTGCAGCGCCTGACTTTCGTCAGTTCCAGGTGATTGAGCTTTCTTTCTCATTGCACTTCCTCACGGCATTGGAGGAAGGAGAAAGGAGAAAGGACTGTGTACTCTTGGACTGTGGGAGGTGCTAACTTAAAAGTATATGTTTAGCATCCCACTAATTTTGTTTTCTTTTTCTATTTTACTTTAAAGGCACGTTGTGATTGGCTCGCGCCTGGCGACGCCCCTGACACCTCCCCTTATCCTCGGCTTCCCGGCGCACCCGCGCCGCGCACCGCGAGGCACCGCAAAGGACTGTTGGCTGTTCGCGGTGCGCGGCGCGTGGCGAGGGGTTGCCTTGGTCTTTTGGTAGGCACTGCGTGTCAGTTGGGACTTACATCTACTTTGCCTCTCGTTCTCAGACGTATTTATTTTACATCTTACATAGTTTAGTCTGGGTGATTTACAATTTGGTGTGCACTGTGTTTTCTTCCTTTGATTAGGTGCAGATAGCTTTTCCTATGGATTCCTCACTCGCGACACTTAGGAATGGCAAATGCCTAAAAGAAGTGGCAAAAATCCCACAGTCATGCAAACTCCCGTAAATCAAATGCGGAGGTTGATCAATTGAGGGAAGCTTCGAAACAATTGCCTTCTTTTAGTGCCTTTCATACTGTCAGCTCTCATGACATCGAAACAATGTCTCCCCCTCGACTTCTTTTGTCTTTGCAAGATACTCCTCAGTTACCTGATACTTTGTTTGTTGACAAACTAAATACTCCCTTTTCATTAAAAATAGCAAATGATGTGGACACCGTGTCCGATGTTTTTTCAGGGGAACTTGGTAAATCGCCTCTTGCCATCTCTGACACCTCGATGCTGGCACCTGGTGTGATATCTGCCCTAGAGTGCCGTATTAGCCTCTCTTTAGGACCCTCTACGCCAGCTGCAGCCTCTTGTGGTTTACGTGAGCAAGTACACTTCCATCCTATCTCACTCCCAGACTCACTCCGATCCAACAAACTCGCGCAAGAGTGCCTTGCCCCGAAAACATTGGAAGGCTCGCCTCGAAGCACATTTCCCTCAAATAGAAATTTGCTTTTTGAAGATCCTCTCAATCATGACTCTACTCTTAAACACTTATCTCAAGACTTTACCACTGCTCAGGTATACTCCCAACCTCTAATTTCTCCCATACCAACTGATGTGAACTCTTCCCATCTGATTGAACAAGAGCTACACTCTTTTCCAGTCCTGTCTCGTATTCTTAATTTACTTGACAAAGGTCATGAATTTACTCATGAACTTTTAAAGGACTTAAGAAACTCTATTTCATCTAACTCGCTGCAACTTGCTAAACTCGAGGGCTTCATCTTGAACCAAGAAGCTCGTTATAACTGTCATGCAGCTTGCCCTCAACGTATGGCTGAGTCAGTAGGTAAGAGTCTGCCTGCTATCCCTGCTATGCAAGTTTGCATTTCACAGAGCACTCAAACAGTAGATGCTCCCCTTCTGTTTAATGGTATGCCTACTTCTTTTGCGAACGCAGTAGCACAATCGGCATCAGTGGATTGTACAAATTCCATCTTTTCTTCCACTGAGCTAGCCGAAATAGCTAAACTTCAACACGATAGAATTTTCCAAATAGAACAAATTATGATCAACTCAAAATTATTTGATTTGGAAGCTATTGGAACTGCGGTACCTCCTCCTTTGACTGCTCCTCACGATAATACTCTTCCTTCCCCAGATAGTCCTTCTGTTCTCACAAACCTTTTAGATGGAGATGACTCCGGTGAGTCATTGTACGCCTCCGATAGACCAGCAAATTTATACCATCCGTCACGCAGAATGAAAAAGGCATACCAGCGAGCGTTGAAACGCAGAAATAAATCAAAGGCAAATAAAAACTCTTCATCTTCTACTGATTTTGCAGCTCCTTTTCGACAAGGCTCTGCCGCTACTTGTGAAACACGTGATGTTTCAATGAACATTTCGCAGTTGGAATCTGAAGATTTACAACTAAATTCGAGTCAATTAAATGAAGAAAGCCAAATTGCCCTACAATTGAAATCTGTTAAAAAAACACAAAAAGGGAAAAAGAAACTTTTACGGTCTACAAATCTCCAACCTATTGTAGAAAATTCCTTAGAAGATCAAAAGGCTGCAGTAGGTGCTGTATGTGGTGGAGGCAGTGTGCCGCCTGTTGCCTCCTGTCAAGCTAATTTGTGCATGTTTTTTCCTACTATGGAGAATAAAAAAACCTCATGCTCAATTAGTGTGGCTAACTCTAAGCTTGATGTTGTGGATAATCTGCCCTCTGTTCCAGTGTAAAACCATCTTCCCTCTCTCAGAGTCTCGCAGATAGAACCCACAACCTCTTCCCTACAGAATAGTACTCCTCAACCTTTATCTTCTGATGTGTCTATACAAAGTTCTACTCTGTTGCCAGCTGAGTCAAAACTTACCATTGCACAGTCTGTGCCCATTGTAACTTCTACATGTTTTGGTTCTACATTGCCAGTTTCCACTTGTGTTGAGAGACACGAGGGGTCGGCTTTATCTATGCCAGTCGTTCCCTCCACTCCAACACTTACAATATTCAATAATAACCTAGTTGCCTTTAACGATATTCCTGAGGAAACTCAAACACTGATTGGCTGGTCTAGTAATCCCCTAATTAATGGCATGGCACCTATTAACCGCTCCTTCTTGATGAATACGTTGTATAAAATTCCCTCATTACGCAACCTTATTTCACAAGATGTTGATTGGATAAAGCTGCCTCTGACTAACAACAATCGGATGCTCTGCAAAGTCTTTTCTCCAATTGTTGCAAAACTTATTTGGGAACACAAAAATGACTTGCTATTTTTGGGATTGGATTTGCAGGCTTTCTCTGCTCTGGAAAAGGCGACGCAGTTTCTAGAATTCATTCCTCCCCGGCTGGAAAAAAATTCTAATATTTCGAAAGTTTCTTGTTCTGACACATCAGAAAATGCCAAAATTTTAACACAATTGGCTTCTCTGACTTCTGCTCTAAATGGTTTTTTAGGGACCTTACCTACTTTACTTCCTCTTAATATACCGACACCATCTACCTCTTCTGCAGCTACAAACTTATAATGTAAAAGCTTCATCTTTCAGTCTTGGAATTGTTGTGGCTTTAAGAACCTTTTAAATTGGTTTCAAAATAAGGCTGCAAATTTACTCCCCACTATTATGTTTCTACAGGAAACTATGTGTTCCAATAATTTTTCTTTGGATGGCTTTACAGCATTTCATCATGTAGCAACTCAACCATCAATAGGGCGACCAGTGGGAGGCATTTCAATACTACTCAACAATGAGTTACGATTTACAATTAATAACCAAATTGCTAATCACTTGTTTCTGATGGTTGATGTCAATATTAATATTTATGGGATAAAGAGAGTGGTGCTTATATCACTTTATTGGAATCCCTCCACTCTCCCCATTGTTGATGCACTTGCCTTGCTTAACAAGGCGCTCATGGATATCCATCATTGTCATCCTCCTGCTGAGATTTTAATTGGTGGTGACTTCAATGCACACTTATATTCAGCCTTTTCTGATATTTCTTTACATGCTGTCTCACAACATGCCAAAAACTCCTATGTAAATGGTGTTAAATGGACCAACTTTCTTGCGGACTGGGACCTCTGTGTAATTAAAACACATTGTTCAAGCTCCCCATGTACCTGGCATAGGGGGAATGCTAATTCTATTATTGACTACATAATTACTTCGAAGTTTTTGTCAGGGCTACTTTCACCAATCATTCCCTTTTTTCCACAGTATGGTGATCATGCTATCTTAGTGAGCACTTTTTCGGCCCAAACTGACTCATTTATTAAGTCACCTGTTCTGGCTTTAGTCCAAAATGATAGGCCCTTTCTTTCAATATGCTGGAATCATTCCACATGTCGACGACTGACCTTTTTAGTCAATCGTGATTGGTGGTCGGATCCGCATATTGATGTCAGTTCCTCTCAAGCGTTATTATCATGGAATACTCAGATGATACAGAACCACCTTAGAGACATAGCGGAATCTTCTTTTAAGCATTCTAATACTGCTAATCTAACGCCAAATTTAGCTTCTAATCTTGCTAATATAAAAAAGGAAAAAAACTTTGCACTTCGTCTTCTTGGGAAAAATCTGTTGAACATGAGCTCTTCTTGCTATACAAAAGCTAAAAACAATCTTCAAAGAAATTTTAAAATGCAAATTAAATATGCCCGTGCCAATTCTCATTTAATTTGCAATCAAAACATGATTCGCCTAATCTGCAAAAAAAACACCAGGGACATTTGGAAAATTCTTAGAGCCTCGTCCAAATTGGACCATCCTCACATGGAATCAGCAATTGACGGCGTCTCTTGGTTCAATTTCTTCGAACACAAATATTCATTGCCCATGCGCTTTCATAAAGTAAATTTATCAGATCTAACTAAATACATACCAGAGACCTGTCCATGGGATGTAGATGATATTCTTCTAGCAATTGCAAAGCTAAAATCCTCAAGGTGTGCAGGCCCTGATGGTCTGCCGCCTTGTGTGATAAAAGATGATCCTCTATTCTGGGCCAATGTACTTTTGCAAGCATTTCAATTAGTATTCAAATCAAAAAGTATTCCCCCGTCCTGGACCTGTTCCATTATTATTCCTTTGCATAAATCAGGTCCCTTAAATAATCCACTTAACTTTAGGCCAATTGCGCTTATTGATGTGGCCGCAAAGATCTTCGCCTTATTGCTTCTAAAAGATATTGAAAAATATATCTTAGAAAGGAAGATCCTCAATAAAGTACAGACTGGCTTCAGAAAATATATGGGGACCCAATTAAATGCCACTATTCTTGCACATTTGATTGCTAAATCCCATGAACCTGCAAATGGACCAATCTTTATTGCTTCTCTGGATTTATCATCTGCTTTTGGCTCTGTAATTCGTAGCAGACTATGGGCTAAAATGTTGCTTCTCGACTTCCCCCCTCGATTTAGTAGCACTTATTGCTCTATTACATCATAATACCTCATTCCAGGTACGGATTGCAAATAATGGCCTTTTGACTCATTCTATTCCCACAGCTACTGGTGTCAAGCAGGGCTGCAATCTTGCAGCAGTCCTATTCAACTTATACCTGACGGATATTGAGGGTATCTGGGATTTCTCCAAATCTAATTCGGTCCGTCTTGGAAAGCTTCAACTATCTTGGCTTGCCTATGCTGATGATGTACTTCTATTTGATAGTACACATTCTGGGCTTCAAAGCAAACTAGATACCTTCTCTTCCTTTTGTAGAGAAAATAATCTCTCCATTAATGCTGTTAAATCAAACATTCTCATTTTATGCTCTAAAAAAAAAATTCGTAAATTTAAGTGGCAAATCGATTCCAGATACCTTCAAATCGTTAATCATGTGACTTATCTTGGTTACAACCTGGCAAATAACGAGTCCGCCAATTTTTGGAAAAGAGCAATAGTTGAAAAAATCTTACCGTTGCAAAATCAAATGCGCATAATTTATCGTAAATACTGAAAGTTTACTTTAACGCCCTTGTTCGAGTTCTATTCCAAAAAGGTGGAGGCCATTATATTATATGGTTTGGATACATGTTTGGTAGACCTGTCGATCTTCTTAAATAAAATACAAGCAAAACTGTGGAAAGTGACTCTGTGTCTCCCTACCTTTCTGCCAAATGCACTTGTACGCCATGAATTAGGTCTAAATTCTTTGGCATCTCGACATCAGTGGCGGCTTTTGAAACTTTAACACAAAATGAACTTCCCTCTGGAAAATTCGCTTTATGAAGATTTCCACATCATGTTGAGAGAATCGCAGCCTAGATCGATTACACACTTTCGACAGCGAATATTTAACATCCTAGCTGGGATCAATATTCCTGCGGAAGATTTAGAGTTCAAATTGAATATTGCCTATAAACGGCTTTTCAACAACGACTGGGCGGCAACTTGCCTACAGATATCTCAATTTGTATCATTTGTGGAATATGCATCGTACAGACATGCACAGGTTCCTCGGCTATTCTATCTCATGCTGTGTCCTAGTGCTGAGACTCGGGAAATCTACATGCGATTTCGATTTGACCTTATTCACACTAAATCAAGAACTCAATTTTGGTCCTACAATAAAC
This sequence comes from Ambystoma mexicanum, assembly GCF_040938575.1. Classification (NCBI taxonomy): domain Eukaryota; kingdom Metazoa; phylum Chordata; class Amphibia; order Caudata; family Ambystomatidae; genus Ambystoma; species Ambystoma mexicanum. Next base: position 1,283,985,791 of record NC_090931.1, on the reverse strand, counting down.
ACATTTCTGCTGATATTACTTGCAGATTTTGTAAACTTGCAGAACATAGCGAGACTTTAAAACATCTCTTTATGATTTGTCCAGTTTTTGAAGCAGATAGACAAAAAATCATTTCTGCTTTTAGTTCTAGTAATACTCAATTTGGAAGAGATCTAATTTGGTCGCGCTGTATGTGGGGTGCTTCAAAGGCAATAATTTTGCCAACGGTACGTTTGATAAAAATCATCGATGCAGCAATTTCTCTACAGCCAGAGATTTCAAACTCATAAAAAAAAAATTGATGTATTGCATTGAACTTGTGTTTCGTTAATGTATATATCCTTTAGACTGTGGAAAGGCTTATTCATGAATAACTGCTCGCCTAATTGTATGATTTTGCTTGCACTTGGTTATGAATTATGTAGTCTGCCTAATTGTGAAAGTTGTTTGTGCATTGTGAATATCCGATAAAAGTGAACGCGCATATATTTATGTCCCTATTGCTTTGCTGTCTAGTAACCATGTTTTATTTCTTTATTTTTAAAATTGTAGTAAATTTGCTGTAAAAAGTTTTATTGTATTTTTGAATGTGATCTAAATTTGTAATGATGCGTAAGCATCAAAAACAAAAATAAAAAAATAAAAAAAGAAGGGCCCGCTTAACCTCTAGAAGGAGCAGCTTCGGTATCTGGGTCGGCAGCATTTGAAATAAGTACAAGAACTTGGGAGGAACACCATTTTAATGGAATTGAGGCGTGCCATCCATGAGAGGCCAGACTTCGTCCATCGCTCCAAGTCTCGCTTAATCGCCAACCACAGGGGAGGGTAATTTGCATTGAAAAGATCTGCCAGGTCTGGTGGTATCTGGATCCCTAGGTGACAGAGTCCCTCTGCTTGTTTACAGAACGGGAGGTCCTCAATGTATTGCCTCTCTACCTCATCGAGCTGACTCGCTATAAATGCGACTGACTTTTTCAAATTTCCCTTATAGCCCGCGAGGGTCCCATATTGTTCCAAGCTATTCAGTACCTCGGGGACCGATTGGGATGAGTTGGAGAGATATAGCAGCACGTCATCGGCAAATAGGCTTATTTTACAGTTGGTTTCCCCTATCTTAATACCTTTCATTTTGTCGTTCCCCCTAATCGCAATGGCCCAGGGTTCCATCACCAATGTGTATATAAGGGGAGATAACGGGCACCGCTGCCTCGTGCCCCTTTCCAGTGGAAAGGGTTCCGATTCACCACCATTTACTACCATCCTTGCTGAAGGGCTAGAATAAAGGGCAGTCATCCACCCTCGCCATTTAGGCCCCATCCCCAGGGAAGACAACACCCCCTCCATAAAGGCCCAACCCACCCTGCCGAATGCCTTCTCCAGGGATAGGAGAAGAGCACCCTCTTTTCTGACTCCTTTTGAGCTTAGTATGTGTATGGTTTTGCACATGCTATCGGCCCCCTGTCTGTTTAACACAAAACCGACTTGGTCTGGGTGGATCAGTCGGGAGAGACCCTTTTCTAGGCGTGTTGCCAGGATCCTGGTAAAGATCTTCACATCTGTGTTTAAGAGTGAGATGGGCCTATAAGAGCTGCATTCCGCCAGGTCCTTGCCAGGCTTTGGTATCACCGTGATCATGGCCTGTAGGAATGTCGGTGGAATGGTTTCCGGGGTCTTAATTTGGTTAAACAGCTTGGTTAGCAGTTGTATCAGCACCGGTTGATATGGTTTGAAGAAGTCGGCTGTATATCCATCCCCCCTGGGGTCTTACCCACCTTCAGCCATTTAATAGGCCCCTCCACCTCTTCCTCTGATATTTCCCTTTCCAATGCCTCCCTCTCTGGTTCTGTGAGCTTGGGTAGAGGGTGTCAGGAGGGGCCTGAGGGTAGAGGCGTGCCCACTAAGCCAAAGGGAGAAAGGCACACAAGAAGCTGGACTACAAGGAGTCCTGTAGACAAGAAACGATAGGCAGCAGAGGCTGTGAAAAAAAAGGGGCAGGGAATACAAAGATACAAACACGCTGGGTTCCCTCTTGGGGTGTATGCAGTATGGGGAAAGAGTGTTCCATGGACTTTTGGAAACTCCAGCTTTCTGCACAGATTGCTATTACAGGGTCCCACTCTGAATGCTCATGGCTGGGAGCAACAGCAGTGGGTGTCTGTACCTGAACCCTAAGGCACGAACAAGGTAACAGTACTCACAAGACTGAAGCCTGTACAGGTCCAGCAGGAACCGAACAATGTCTGCTTCCTGAAACAGGAACCAGTACACTGTAAACAATGGCACGAAGTACAACACTGAAACGCGACAAGGGAAGGGGCAGAGATTGCCTGCTGGAATCCAACAGTCAAACTCTGTACATAGGATTTACATAATTACATAAAACAAAAGTGAAGACAAGAACAGAAATATCCAGGGAAAAGGAAGCCAAAGAGAGCAAGGTTCAGAACAGAGAACCGGAAGAAAGTTAGGGCAGAAAGCTAGTATGTAAATGCAGGGAATGGCAACCGGAAACTGTACACAGGATTCAAGAACAGTAACTCAGGGCTGGAAAGACAAGAGAAAGCTAGCAGAGGGAAATTAAGGAAACAGTATAACTGAAGTGAATAACCAAAGGGGAGGACTTGAAGACTCAAGGAAGACAAGGACAGGAATCATGAACAGAGGGCTGCAGGAAAGGAAGAGATAAAGAGAGCAGTAGCCAGGAAACAGATGGCTTTAAACAAGAAAGGGAGCAAGGGGGCTGTAGCCAGGGAACAGAGGGCTGCAAACAAGGAAGCAGGGCTGCAGTATGGAAGGCACAGAGGTGCAGGCAAAAGGCAGGGGAGAGAGGGCTGAGAAGCAGGGCAGCAAGGCAGGAAGCACAGGGCTCTGGAACAAGAGCAGGAACTGGAAGCCACAGGACACAGCAAATATCCAAGGAACAGGGCAACAAAGGGCTGGTAGAAAGCTCAATGCAAGAGGCCTGTGCTCCTGCAGGCAGCTGCTTAAATACTGAGCTGCCCTGTGCTGAAGTAGGCTAATTAGCAGCACCTGGAGCAGCACACCTGAATGTAATTGGCCTCCACCCTCTCTAGTCCTGGGAAAGCAAAAGCTGCACTGTTATCCAAGGCTTCTGGGGATTGTAGTGCTAGAACTGCTGTATAGGAATAGCCAGGAAATGGGAACTGCCACAAGGTGCATTATGGGACATGTAGTTTGTAAAAGTAAATACGAAAGTTCCAGAGCCTTGTAAACGGAAAGAAAAGACAATAATATGAATAGGTGTTGTCCAGGGAGTATTATGGAAACAATTGAGTCCCAAATAGTCCACGATGGGTGCCAATTGGTGCGCCAGTGGCACAATCGTGACAGAGGGTGATCCTCGAGATATCTTCTGATCTCATCCAGGGAATCACCATCCTGTTTAGTGTACAGTTCCTTAAAAAACCCAGCAAATGACTCGGCTATGTGTTTGGTTTTTGTTTGGATGTTGCCCACCCCATCCCCGACACCCTCGACCCGTCTGGCAGCTCTATTTCCCCTCAGCCTGTGTGCCAAGAGGGTCCCAACCTTGTCTCCCTTCTCGTAATATCTCTGCTTCATGTATCTTATTTTTTTGACCACCTCTCCAATTAAGACTGTGTGTAGGGCCTGACTTTTTCCCCTCATTTCACCCAGGAGGTTTGCATGGTCTGTGTCACCCTTAGTGAGCTGTGCCCTCATTACCCGTAGGTCCTCGCAGAGTTTGGATTCTATTAGCGCTCTCTCCTGTTTCCTCCTCGAGCCCTCTGCAAAAAGGAGACCCCAGAAGGTGGCCTTTGCGCTTCCCAAACTGTGGCCATTGGGATCCACCCTGTGTCGTTTGTTACAAAGAAGGCTTCTATTTCTTTCCGTAAGAATTCTTTGAGCACCTGGTCTCTCATGAGGGTGTTGTTACAGCGCCACCTATATGACTTTGGGGCGCCCTTAGTCGCCAGTCAATAATGAGAAGCTCATGGTCCGACCAGGTCACTGACTCAACCGCAGGGTTTCCAATCTCCTCTCCTCCTTCCTCTGATACCAATAGTAAGTCAATTCTAGTATATGTTTGGTGCGGGGGGGGGAGAAGAATGTGTATCCCCCGGGAGTTTGCCAGCATTTTCGCCATACATCCACCCAATAGTATTCTTGTAAGAGGTCCCTCATGGCGAGGTTATCCTTAGTGGGTGCCTTTGTCCCTACCGCTTTAGCAGACCACCAGTCTAATCGGGGGTATGTGATGAGGTTAAAATCTCCACCCAGGATCATTGCACCCTCCGCCCATTTGTCCATGACCTAAAGTACTTTATGGATAAACCTGATTTGGCCAACGTTGGGTGCATACAGAGTGGCCAATTTAACACGTGCGCCCTGAGATAGTCCCTTGATCCCCAGAAATCTACTCCCGAAGACCCTTTTCGTATCAACCTTGGTGAGATGCATTGAGTTTCCACTCCCTCCTTCTTAGAGGATTTGTGTGAGGCCCAAAAGTTCCTTCCTATCTCCTTTCCTTTTATCGTCGACTCTGCCCCCCTTCTATAGTGTGTTTCTTGTAAGAAGAGGACTAGCAGTTTTTGTTTACGGAACATATTGCTTGTGAGAGAGCGCTTGTTCTGTGAGTTTAGGCCCTTCACGTTGAGCGTACCAATCCGGCCTTCAACCATGATCGTCACTACCCTTGTCCTGTGAAATTTCAGTGTGGTCCCCCTGTATCATCTCTTCGCTTGACCCGCAGTTTCATGGCGTGGTGTCCCCATTGCCCTTGTCCCTCCCCCTCCCCATCCCTTGTCCCCTGTCCCCCTTACCTATTTTGTAAGGCATTTGTCTCCGTCACCCGACAGACTTCGGGGTTAGTCAACGAACCACCAGGGTTACTACCCTGGCCCCGGGAGAATTGGTGGTGTGGAACGTTCCCTACCATCCACCACTCAAGAGCATTTCCCGATTTTGGATAAGATCGGAATCCCAGTGATGGTCCCCCTCCGATGTTCCCCTCCATATGCCCACAACATGCAATGTGCCCCACCAACTGTGAGCTCCTCAGCACATTGTCTTTCGCTGTGAGTCGGAGAAGGTCTCTCCAGTTTTGGAGATTGAGTGCAAATACCCCCGAGACACAGCACCCCTCAAGCCTCTCATCGGGTGGGCCCCAAACTTTGTGTCGTTTCATTAAACAGAAACCTCACCAACTGTGGCAACACCTAAGGGCAACATATGATTCCCCAACTTTGAGAACCCTCTGGGGATCGTGTAAGCAATGCATTACAGAGCCACCGTGGCCCGCCGGAGGATGCCTAGTTTTCTGGAACTTGAGAGTGCCTTTCACCTTGTGTTTCCCTTGAGTTAGATCAGGGCCCTGTGGGGCCCGGCTGGGGTCCCTGTCAATCCCACTCCGATCTCTGGATGTTCCTGGGGGATCCCCAACTAGCTCATCAATGTCTCTTTGGATATCTTCTTTCGTCACGAGCTGGTGGCTCTCGCCTTGCCATTCAAAAGCTAAATAGAATGGGTGTCCCCAGCGACATCGGACACCCTTCTCCTGTAGCCATTTGGTGTTTGCCACACATTTGTTCCTCATCAGCAGTATGAGGGCAGAGAGATCTTGGTAGATTGCCACCCTGGAGTTGCCATATTGTATGTCTCGCAGGGTCCTCGCCCTCTCGAGTATCCTTGCTTTATCTCTGTAGTAGTGGAATCTCGCCAGCACTGAGCGTGGACCCCTTCCGCCTCCACCGCCTGATGGACCCTGTCGATCAGGACTGTCTCCCCAGAGTCAGTTCCTAGAACAATCCTGATAATATCTTGTACCTTGCCCTCTAGGCCTCTCTGGGTCTCCCCCTCCGCCAGGCCGAAGATCCGCAGGTTGCTTCTCCGTTCGCGGTTTTCCATGTTGTCGACCTTGAGATTGAGTTCTCCCTCTCGGCGCTGTATCTCTCTAAACCTCGCCTCCGTCTGTGTATCCAGGAGGATGGTAGACACCTGGTTGTTTTCCACCTCCATCCATTCGGTCCTCCAGCGTGGAGACTTTGGCTGTGAGATCGGCCAGCTTGGCTCCCATGTCTGTTCTCATCCCCCTAATTTCGTTGAGGATCGTCTGGATGTTGTTCTGCATGGTGTTCATGTCAGGAGCCGGGGTGGAGGAGGTTCCGGTCTCCATCGCTAGGTCTCCAGGTGTGAATTGGTATTTCGCTAGGGTTTCTTTCCAACTCATGTGCTGCTTCTCCCCCTAGATCTCTGTGGCTTCTTGGTGCCCCCAGTGGTATCTCCCCGGAACCAGAGCCTGCCCCCTTGCCTCCGCCCCAGCCTGTGTGATATATTACGTGGTAGGCAAGTCCTTGTGGTTTAATTCACGTGTTCAGGATTCCCATTGACCACAGTACCCAACTTTACGATCGCCAGTGCACTTTACTCCTTCAATCCTCTGGGCCTGGCCACCAGTGATGCCTTGCGTTCGGGTCTGCACCCGAGAGGTGCTCTGATGGCTTCTATGTCTTTTTTTTTTTTTTTTAAATATATTTTTATTTTATTCAAACCAAACAACAATACAACAGAACATAAATAAACACATTAAACAACATAAACACCGCAATCCCCGTCCCTCCCCCCTATGAGCCTGTATGGTTTTCGCATTCAGTATCCGCTTCGTGCGGCAGGGTATCGCCGTCCTCGGATTCAACAGGAGCCGGCACTGCTCCAAACAGTTCAGCTATCAGTAATTTCCATGCCGTGAGGGAGCCCATTTCTTCATCCTCCCCCGCATTACTAGCCTCTTGCCACACCACTGTTTCAGCCTCCGCCCATTTTTGTAGGTCCCTCCACCAGACCTCCACCCGTGGCTTATGACACTCCTTCCATCCCATGGCGATCCTACGTTTCGCAAGCACATATGCCAAATCTCTCAGTTTCTCAACATGTTTGAGTTTTCGCGCTCTGGGATACCCGCCCAGCAAGCAGGCCCAGGCCTAATCTACTTTGAGGGTAACACCCTTTCCTGCTAGTTTCTGCGCCACTTCACCCCAGTAGCTTGCGATTACTGGGCACGCCCAGAACATGTGCATCATGTCAGCATTCTCCTTGTCACACTTAGGGCACGCCTGGCGTCCAGTGTTCCGAAACTTGGATATTCTCAGGGGGGTCATGTACGCCCTATGTGTTATATATAGCTGTATCTGTTTGAACCTGGCATTTCTCGACACCTTCTTGTGATATCCCATCGCACGTTCCCACAGCCCATCTGCCATCGGGGCTCCCATCTCTGTTTCCCATTCCAATCTCAAGTGCACTAGGTCATTCCCGACCTTAGTCATCAACATCTCATACAATCTAGAGACCTCATGTCCGCCCTCCGATGTGTCATATATTATCTCAACCGTAGCATCCGGTTCATCCGCCAGGATAGTTTCAGGCCACCTACTCCGGATCTCCTGCACTACCCTATGATAAGTGACATAATGGCCCCTATGCAATCCCGACACCTCCTCAAGTTCCTCGAACTCCATAATGGTCCCGTCCTGCCAAATGTCTCCCATAGTGACTAGTCCCACTGACTCCCAGTATGTCCTGATGATCGCCCTCAGCTGCCTGTCTCCCCTCGCCAGTGCGACCAGTGGTATCTGCGGAACACACGGCAATGGGTCCCCCATCATCCGACAGGCTCGGCGCCACATGTTCCGCCCCAAGGCCAGCATTCTAGGACGCTCCCTCATGTTTGCGCTGGCCACCCAGATCATCTCCCGCAGGTAAAAGGGGGTACAGTCCCTCCCGAGCAGCCTGTGTTCAGGGGTCTCATCATCGGAGAGCCACTTGGCCACATATTGCAGTTGCGCTGCCACATAGTAGGCTTCAAAATTCGGCAGTTTAATACCGCCTTTCTCGTAGAAGTTCTGCAGCTTCCATAATGCAACTCTGTTCCGGGTACCGTGCCACAGGAATTCCCTGCACATACTGTGCAGCTTTACAAAAAACTTCTTGGGTATCATGTATGGGATGTTGGCGAAGTAATGCAAAAGCCTAGGTAGTACCACCATTTTAAGCATAGCACCCCGGCCCATCATCGCTAATGGCAGTCTCTCCCAGAACCTCATGCATTTCCCGATCTTCCCAATGGCTAGTTCAGTATTGTGCCTATGTTCTTCCTCTATCGTGTGATGCACGTCTATTCCCAGGTACCGGAAAGAGCTCGTCGCCCACGGAATCTGCAACACTGGCAACCTCTCCACAGGAGTCCCCACATAGCTACCCAGCGGAAATAGTGTAGATTTCTGGGGGTTCACCGCTATACCGGACAGCCGGGCATATCTCTCCATCACCTCCAAGACATACCGCAGATTTTCTTCCGGGTATCTCAGATATAGTAGCATGTCATCTGCATACAGGGATATAAGGTGACACTCCCCTCCCACCTCGATACCGATCGGGTCATATTGCTGCCGGAGGTAAATTGCTAGGGGTTCCAGCGCCAATATGTACAACATTGGGGACCAGGGGCACCCCTGCCTAGTGCCTCTACCCAGCTGCCATCTTTCCGACACCACTGCACCCATGCGGACCCTGGCGAGTGGTGCACTGTATAACATCTCGGGCCACCTAATGTAGCTTGGCCCCACTCCATACCCTCCTAGGGCCGTCAGCAACCACGGCCACTTAACAGAGTCGAACGCTTTAACTGCGTCCAATGCCACTATCGCCATTTCACCATCATCACTACACCCCCATTCGACCACCCGGTGGAGGCGTCTGTGGTTGTGAGTGATGTTCCTGTTCGGGACATAGCCCGTTTGGTCAGGGTGGATCAACTTGCCGACCACTCTCCGCATTCTGTTAGCCAGGACAGCTGTCAGGGTCTTGCTGTCCTGGTTCAGCATCGACAGGGGCCTGTAGGAGCCGCAACTGTGTCCCGGTTTATTGGGTTTAGGGAGCGGTATTATAATCGCCTCCCTGAGTGACTCTGGCAACCGTCCCACCTCGAATGCTTCATTAAGCATTTCTAGCCTGGGCGGGAGCACCTCCTCTCCATACACTTTATAAAATTCACTAGGGAACCCGTCTGCACCTGGAGCCTTGCTGGTGGGTAACTGCCTCACAATCTCTTTCAACTCTTCCAGAGTGATCGGAGCATCCAGCTCCTCTCTCTCTTCGTCACTGACCTTAGGCAGGCCTATATCCTCCAGTACCTCGTCTATCTCCTCCTGGCTGCCCCCCTCACCATTTTCATATAATGCCTTATAGTATTCCACAAATGCCCTATTTACACCTTCTTGGGTGTCCACCTCCTCGCCCTCTTCATTGATTACCAATCGAATCGGGGATCTCGGGGTTTCGCTCTTGTACAACCACGCTAGAAGGCGGCCCGTTTTGTCTCCTCCCGCATGCTGTCTCTCTATATACTTTTTATAATTTAGGTTACAGAGCCTGTCCCAGTATTCTGCGCACTTCTGTTGTAATTTGGAGACTACCTCGTATCAATCCCATCACCTTCCAACTCTCTTTCCAGCTCAATCTCAGCTCTATGCAGATCAGCTAGGACTCCACCCATCAGTCCCTTTGACTTCGCAATGGCGATCCCCCGCATTACGACTTTAAAAGCTTCCCATAAAGTACCGGCTGACTTTACACTACCAGTATTCACCTTAAAGTAAGTAATAATCTCCTCCCTTATGTCTTCTCTGAAGACTGGGTCCTTGAGCGCCTCTGCCCTGAGGCGCCATGTTGGTATGCGCGCCCTTGGGAGGCAATGCTGCCACCACAGGACCAGGGGCGAGTGATCAGAGAGAACTCTCGCTCTGCAGTCTATATGGTCGCACTCCGCGACTACGTCCGGAGTGGCAAAGAAGTAGTCAAGCCTCGTATGCAGTTGATGCGGAGCCGAATAGTGCGAGTATTGCCTCACGCCCGGGTGTCTCACTCTCCACACATCTACCAGGCCAAAGTCCGCTAGCAGCGTCTGCAGTACTTTGGCCGCCGGGCTGGGCTTGGCCGTCTTATCATCCGACCTGTCCACCCTAGGATTCAATACACAATTGAAATCCCCACCCCAAATCACCGCACCCCCACACCGACACTGAGCTTGGTACACAGCGTCCTAAAATATGCCGCCGTGTTCTGGTTGGGAGCATATGTGTTTACAATGCATACTTCTTTGTTCTCTAACAGCCCTCTTACTATGACCAACCTCCCGTCCGCCTCCACAACCTCCTCAGTTAACTTAAATGGGACATGTGGCACCACCCAAACCAGTACTCCTCTAGCATAGGCAGAGTACGTTGACCCCACCGCTGTCCCTTTCCATTTCCTCCCTACCAACTCCATTTTCTCTCGCGTCGGATGCGTCTCCTGTAGCAAGGCGACGTCTATCTTCTGTCGCTTCAGATACAGCATGACCTTGTTTCGCTTCAAATAACTGTTAAGCCCTCTAACATTCCACGTTAATATCCTAAGGTCCCCCATGGTTCATCAATTGTTTCCCTTCCCCTTTCGAAGCAACCCTCCCCCCCACACCAAGCAGACACCTAATTTTAGTTCCTCCCCCCCAGGCTCATATTTAAACTTACACACCCCAAAACCCCAACCCCACCAACTGCCCAGCTCCATCCCTGGATCTCAGGCATCCCCGTGTTTGGTTCTCCCTGGGAAACCCGAGTAGAGAACCCGACAGGGTGTCACCCCACTAACAGTGACTAGACTGAACTCTAAATGGGGTATAAAGAACGGCCCCTGGAGGCTCCTTCCTCTCGCAGCCGTATCCGTGCTCACGGACCATGCTTCCTAACAACTGACACATACATGTTCTCCAACTGCTTCAATGACTATATTCAAGTCCCACCGTTCGCAGCCCGACCGGGCCCACAGCGTTACTTATCTCGTCCTACTTCATCTGCCGTCTGGACATCTGGCTCTTGAGGGCAGTTTTGCGCGTCCAGCCACTCCATAGCATCCTCTGGAGTATCAAAGAACAGCATCCTGTTCTTAAAGAAAACCCTTAGCTTGGCCGGGTAGAGCAGCATGTATTTGTACCCGACTTCCCGCAATCTCCTCTTGACCGATCCAAAGTTCATACGACTGCTCTGTACCTGCAGGGTATAATCAGGATAGGCAGTTATGTTCGCCGCTCCTCGTTTTATTGTTCCTCCCTTGCGGAAGTGTTCAAAGGTCCTTTCCCGGTCCCGGTAATTGAGGATCTTGGCGATCACCGGCCTGGGCGGATTTCCCGGCGGCGGCTTCCTAGTTAAGGCTCTGTGCGCTCTTTCCACCGCAAAACCCTGCGACAGGGTGCCCCCTGTGATCTCCTGCAGTAGCATATTTTCAATGAACTCCGTAGGGTTGTGGCCCTCGGCTCCCTCCGGCAGGCCCACAATACGGATGTTGTTCCTCCGGGCGCGTCCTTCCGCCTCCTCCGCCCTACTCTCCAAGTTGCCCATACGTTGCACCAGGGCATGGAGCTCACGCTTTTGTGTAGCACAGTCTGCCGCAGTAGGGCCCATTTCTTTCTCCAGAGTCTCCGTGCGCTCCGCCAGAGTCCGCACGTCCTGCCTTAGGAGGTTCACGTCTTCCTGCACCGCCCCGACCTGGAGTTCGATTGCGGTCTTCAGTTCCATCACAGCCAGCTGGAGCTTGGTCTCCCAAGCCACTTTCAGATCCGCGATCACCGCGAGGACCTCCTGATTCGCGCCCCCCGTGGCCATTTCCCTTGCTTGAGATTTGTCTTTACTTCTGGCTCCGTCCGGGCCAGGCGGTGTCTTGGCGTATTCGTCGAGCGTGGGCTGTTTATTCTCCGCTCTCAGGAGCTGATTAGACATTTCTTTCGTCAAAGGCAGCCTCCTGTCCGCGCTCGGATCTGCAGCAGGATGTCCCAGTGCGCTCTTTTGCTGTCCCTTCGCTATCGTTGCATTCCTGTCACGAGGCTCCTTTGTTCCCTGGCCCCTCCGACCATTCTATCTTCTTCCTCTGCCTTTCACAGCCCCATGATAGGCCAGGTTGCGCTTCTCCCTTTGAAAAGTTCTGAGGGCGCACGTGTGTTTCCAACAACCACTGGGATCTTTATCTGCGCTTTAGGCCCTTCGCCCTCCTGCAGTTTCGCCATCCGATACCATATCGCAGGCTCTCACCACCAGCTAAGCCCGGCCTTCACCCCATCTATCTCCAGCTGTATGCTTATTAAGAGCCAGCGCTTGGGCTACGAAAGGTCAGGGGCCCCGCTCCATGTCCAGACGCACACTACTTTTGTAGCCTACAAGTCAGGTTACAAAGTACCTCTGGCCAGGCCCGGCTCCCTTTCGGTTACACGCTGTCCTCAGCAACGATGAGTCGGGCAGGCTGCGCACCTTCCGATCTCGACGCTCTCACTCCTGGCCGTATCGGCGACTCCCGGACCCCGCGGTTGCGTCGCACGGAGCCGCCACACTGCAGAGGTTGCACACCTCGCGGGCCTAGGGCTGGATACGGATGTCCTTAATGTTCACGACGCACCCGATCCATGCCCCACCAATGCCGCTTTACTCCGTTGCCATCGCCAGGCGCCCAGGCCAGCCACTCCTTTGTTCCTCGATTATGCGGCGGCGGCCATTTTCTCCTTCGTCGCGCTCTCGCCTCTAGATTTTCTTTTAGCTTCTAGCAGCGCTTTCCCGGTGCGGGCCCGTGTCGAAATGTATCCACACGTGCACCCGAGCTTCATGTACGCGATCCTCTTTGTCACAACCGAATTGCATCGGTCCTTGCACGGTTTTCAGTCGGATAATGTGCGGATCTGCAGGAGCCCCCGTATGGACACGTCTTTTCACATGGCTTCTTGGCCACGCCCCTTCCATGGCTTCTATGTTAGTCTGCTTAGGGCCCCAGGCGGTTACCTACTTACACCTCTGAGTTCGGTGTCGGGAGTCTCCTCTTATTTTGGCACTCCCCTGCCTGCACCTCCCAAGTGTGGTAAGGGGGGGCAGTGACCTGGGGGGTGATCTGTGTGACCTTTCCTGCTGTTTGTTGGTACTCATGTTTGGGCCACCATGGGCGTGTGGTTCCTGTTGTAGGACCGCCGGGGTAGTGGCCCTCGGGGTGTTCGCTCAAGTCCAGCAGTCTATGAGGGCTGTTTCCAAGAAGCGGGGGTGGGGCGGTGGAGCGAGGACCCCCCTCACCGGGGTTTCATGTGTGTCCCTACACTGGGGAGGCAGGCTCCTACAGCCCCTGCGTCCCGTGGGTGCTCGCCCCAGACAGTTCTCTTTATGGGGGTTAAGCAGGCTGAGGAGGGGCCCAGGCACGCTCCAGCGTCGGCCCAGGCCTGTAAGGGGGCAGCCAGAGGAGAGCTGCAGTGGCTGCTGAGTGCTCCCTGCTGTTGTGCCACAGCCCCACCTGCCGCTCCCCATCGAGGCCGCCCACTCCGACAGCTGCATTCTCCGGGTGTCCAGGGCGACCTCCTCAGATGCCTGGCGAAGTTGGGCCCAAGCCGGGAGGAGGGGAGAGTAAGGGGGCCCGGGCGTGCTCCCGCGACAGCCCGGGCAGGCCAAGAGATCTGCCGGTGGGGGCGAGGAGAGCGAGGCTACACTGCTAGAGCCCCTGGGTGACGGAGGCCCGGGCGCACCTCAGGCCACACTGCGTCTCGGCCTGCCCCTCCCTTCTGTGCCACGCTGGATGCAGAGAGCAGGTAGGTGCCCTCTGCACGATGTCCTGCGGTCAGGGTCCCCAGGGGAGCCCCAGCTCTCCCACTGGATGTCCCGGCAAGGCTGTAGATGGCCGGGCCAGCAAACTGGATGCGAGGCAGGACTCCTCCCCTGCAGGGTAAAAGGCAGCTCCCCGTTCCCCGGCACGTGTGTGTCGCAGGCCCGGATGGGGGAGGGGAAGCACCAGATTCCTCCGACAAATATCTCCGGATCAGGAGCACCTCCAGATCTCGGTCGGGTGTCCCTGGGTTCCTTGCAAGTTCCAAAAGCTGATTTTCCTCATTTAGAGGGAGCAACGTTCCTTTTTTCCCTATATCTCTGCACTTATTCCAGGGCCATATGGGGAGCTTATGGATCAGGCAGCCATCTTGCCTGCGCCCCCTGGTGGCCTCTCCTTTGCAATCATTTTAATGTGATTTAACCAGTTACCATTTGTTCAAGAAAAGGAGGCCTAAATGAATGTAAGAATCCTCCTCCTCAATATGTTCCCTTTTCAAATACCAAGAATAGGGATTTGGACCCTTCTCAAACACCATGATTTTTGTTTTGTGCATACTGCGCTTTAAACTGTGGTCTCTAAAATGTTCTATTACATAAATAAATAAGTCCTTGCAGCAAACCCCGCTGTCTAATCTAATAGGACTGTATCATCTGCATATAAGAGCACCTGTATAATGAACTTTGTAACAAGGGAGTTGTGACGATTCATGGCATCACGTCACTTATGTCCAGGGGGAGCCCTTCCCTGTGAGGATAGGGAGGTAAGGAACTCCTTAAACCTCTTGCCCGTGACACTGTGAAACCCATATGGTCTGCTGTGAATCAATCTGAAAGCACTACTGTATGTTATTGCAATACACATTCCTTTCTTCCGGTAAGAATTAATACCACCAAGACAAGGAAGACTAAAATAGACATACAGGCTGATTATAAATCGTCTTCCAAAAGAACTGAGAAGAAAAACATTGAAGGAGTTATAAAAACGACGCCTTTGCCAAGTACAAACGATACTGGGAATAGGTGGCCGTGAGGAGGACACAAACAAAGGACAATGGTGACACTCCGCTGCGGAGGACCCAGCTACATGACATAAACATGGAAAAAAGACTCAATGAGAAGCGAAGCAGGCGTGAAGTCTAGCAGCCCTGGGAAGTTCAAACCTGAAGCAAGGAAGTACGCAGAGGAAGCAAGTCTTCAGTCTGGAGGACACTGATAGCAGGTCGCCGGAGTCCTTTGCAGGCTGACGGAGCGCGGGCCTGAGTGGAAGCTAGGAAGCTGGAAAACGTCTGACGGTGCCGTGACCTCGAGGAGGTGAACCATGGGGTTCCTCAACTGCGCTGACACCGGCAGGCTGGATACCCTGGGAGCCAAAGCAGGGCCTCGGTGAACGGAACGAGAGGCAAGGAGAGCGCTCAATGGAAACGCAGCGACCCAACACCCCAGGAAGAACCGGTGATGTGCCCCCACCAGAAAAGAGTTAACAGGAGCTACGGGAGACCCAGTAGGGAATTGAGGAAGTATGACAAATGTGAAGAAGACATTGAGAGTACTCTCCCTTGTCTAAGTAGTTGTGGCAAAAGTACTGAATGTGAAGAAGGCATTGGGAGTAATCTCCCTCGTCTCAGTAGTTATGATAAAAGTTCCAAGTATGAAGATTACAACAGAAGTTTCAGTTGTTGTGCCAAAGATACTAAAAATGAAGAGCATATTGGGAGTAGTCTCCCTCAACAAACTATCCCTAGAGATATTAAAGCTAAAGAGTGCCATGGGAGCCATCTCCTTTATCAGAGTGTCAGAAGGAACCAATGACACTGTGGGAGTAGCTTCCCTTGTTCTCATAGACAAAAGGAAGATAGAGAAAGTCAAGGAGTAACTTTGTATTGGAAAAAGGAGTATGTGACATTTAAGCAAGCCCTAGGAGAAGCCTGGAAAGATTTTCAAGGGCTTATAAGAACTGTTTCAGGAAGTTATCAGAAGACAGCCAAGACTGGAGAAGGGAGTCATTCTCCTGATTTGCCACATAATTGTTGATTCAGAAACTAAAGCAAAAGGTTATCAGATAGCAGCCTGGAGGCTGACCAGGAGAAGATAGTCATTTTCTGGGCTTCACATATTTGGGTGCTGAATTTGAACTATTACACAGAACTACCAGAAGACATCCAGAGGCTAAACTTGTTGGACCAGGAGAAGAGAGTCATTCTCCTGGTGTTATCTACAGGGGTTGAAGTCGAAATATTATCAAAGACTGGCAGAAAACCACCCATCAGACTAATCCCATTGAACCAGGACAAGGCAGTCCTTCTCCTGGAGCTATTTATGTTAATATATTTTGTTTAGTGGAAGGGCTAAAGTAGGATAGTTTGGACAGAGGACGGACACTTTGAGTTTGACAACCACCCTGAAGACGAGCACAAATATTTATAGTTGAAATGTCACCCCTTTGTCTGACTCCTTACTACAGCACGCCACAGAGTACATACTTTCCTCAGAGTACTCAAGGGATACAAATCTGAAATGAGTAGAATTAATAGTAATGGGGTGAGAGAGCAGCCTTGCTTCACCCCTTTATTTGTTGGGAAATTTACAGAGGGGCTTCCCTTTCTCATACCCCACATTGCTGCGTTCTTCCCTGCATAACACAGTTGGATCAAATTAAGCAGCCCTTTCAGCACTTTCAATGCATCCACTTGAGCCACAGCACGTTCCTGGGTATGGAATCGAAACCTTTCTCTAAATCAAGAAAGACCACATATAACTTCCCTTCCCTAAGTGTACAGTATTTTTTATAAAACGTTTAAAAGAAAGCAATGGTTTATAGTAGAAAATCGCATCCTAAACTCTGCCTCCGATGGTTTCAACATATTCATTGAGAAGGTCCATTCCTCTAATCTAGCCAACAAGCATTTAGTAAAAAAATCTTATTTCCTCTATCTAAGATGAAAATAGGACGATAACAGCTGGAATCACAAGTTGAGCCTTTTTTAAAAAAAAAAATAGGGATTATCACACTACTGGCCCAAGATTTTGCAAAATCCCAAATTGGCAAATAACATTAAAAAGATTGTATAAAATCGGTAACCACCAATTGGGAAATCTTTTAAAAACATCAGACTGCAATCCATCCGGCCCAGTCACCTTGCCATAATCAATAAACTTTATGTAATTAAATATATCTTCCTCACAAAACACCATGGGCCTCATCACAAGTTGGGCGGTATCCCGGCAGTAAATCCGCCGGGACACCGCCCAATGCAAATAGCATTACTGCAACTTGGTCTGGCACTATTGGCACCGGATCCCAAGTTGCGGCAAGGCTGTAAATCCCCATTTTATTCAGAGTCCACAGGACTCTATGGGGCATTTTCAGCGCATTTACCGCAGCAGATTTACCTCCAGCTAAAAGCTGGAGGTGAATCTCCCAACTTTACGCCCAAACGCTGGATTGGGTGGAGCGGTAATACGGCGGTAATATCGTTACCGCCACATTTTTACCACTCCACCCGACCCGTGTTAAGGCCCATAGCCTTAGCATGATAATCCTGAACACTGTCCCTATCAATATGCTCCTGCTTAAAAAATATCCCCTGAAAGTGGATTATCCACTGATAGGGCAAATTGAGGTAACCTTGTTCTCAACCGGCACTTCAAACCCATTAGCCATCAAAATCCAAAAGAATTTACACAGCCTTCTCCATTGCTTAATTGCATATTCCACCTCTTTCTTTCTCAACAACTTTTGATAGTCTTTCAAATTAAATAATTGTCCCAGGCGTGTACCACCATCCTTAACTGTTCTGTGAATTACCCTTTTCATAGTTCTGCATTCATAATCGTACCAGGGAGCATCTGTAAACCTACCTATTTGAATCACTTTGGTGGGAGTCTCTACTTGGTGACATACATTTGAATCTAATCACTTTGATTACATTTTCAAAACCTTTAACCACAACATTAACCGTAGTTTGATTAAATTGAATGTTTCCTACCATATTTTTAATTTCAGGCAATTGTAGAATTCCCTCAAAAGCAGCCTTACCCGCTTTTTTTAATGGTATTTGATAATTAGTGGGTGCCTTCTTTGCAAGGGTGTTATCAATTGGTATTGCACCAGCAGTGTGAGGGGAAATGATTGCTATCCATTTGATTTGCCACTGAAACATTCACAATTCTAGGGACCTGTGGTGGGTCAGAATGAGGACGCAGACTCTGAAGATCCATTTCATTGAAGTATTTATTAAATAAAAGGATACATGCCTACCTTTCTCTATGTTATGAGGCTTCCCTACCAAACAAAACTAGCTAAGGTGCTTGTCAGTCGTCAGTAAATGTCTTAACAGAATCTATCCACCATCCAAACTAACCCTTTCTGACCCTACCACTATTTTAACAATGAAAGAGGGAAGAAGGTCTCCCTTCTCTTGAGGATTTGTTTCCCATAACATTCAGTTCAATAAGCTATCTTCAAGTAGTCTCTGGTGACTGTTTCTATCACCTTGTATAGTTAATTCAATGTGTTATTGGACCTTTGTTCCTTCTCTCTCTTTGGTAACAAATTTCCATTCCTTTCTTGACCTCTTTTTGAACTGTTTAAAAATAGTCATTCTTTTCTTTTCCCAAGGGAAAGTTATCCAATACTTGTAATGTTCCCCTCTAATTCTCTTTTCATTGTTGTACAGTTCATAGTCTTTGTTCTTTTTTCTTTTTCTTGAACTTGTCTTTCAACTTATTCTCTTCTGTTCCAACCTTATCTTCATGCTTTTCTGTTATGTCTATTCTCTTTAATTAGACTTTCTTTATCTTGGCTGATGCCAGTATGAACATTTTGGCAGTGATTTTCATTCACTCTTCTATATTGCAATATGCTAATTTCTTCTCTTGACTGGGACGAGCACTCCAGTAATGATTCTCATTCAGTCTTCAATGTCTCAATACTTAACCTTAACTGGAATGAGTGTGAGTGTTCCAATAATTATTCTTGTTTGTTTCTCTTGGTGTTCTGCTTAAAGTTTCTTCGTCTTCCCTGTGACGAATATGAGTTCTCCCACATTGATTCTCATTCACACTTCTATTGCTAAATCTTTTATCTTGATTGGGACGAATATGTAGATTCCAATAATAACTCTCATTCACTCTTTTGTATGTCAAGATTTTCTATGGACTTAGATGAGTTTAAGCATTCCAAAAACTATTCTTATTCAATCTTCTATATTTTAATGCTTTTTCTTGACTGGGATAAGTATGAGCATTTCAATAATGATTCTCAGTCCCCCTCCCGGGTCTCCCATTTTCGCTGTTACCTGCAGTTGTTGTCAATAACGTCACTGGGTTTGTTATTCATTCGAGTTCTTCTGTCTGTTCCGTGAAGAACCTCTTATGTTCCTTCAATTGCTTTTACTTCGTGCCTGTCGCATAAGCTGGCTCTTCGGTATTGCAGCTACCAATTGGTTCTGTGTTTTCCGTTGCAGAGTTGTATCATCGTTGTTCTTGGGACCCCGGGACGCCATGATTTTGTTGTGGTCATGCCACCACTCTTTAGTTCTCTTTTTCTCTCTGTATTGGGAAGCCACGCATCTGCCTTGGCTTCTCTCTTTCCTTGCTCCTAGATGCAGCACGTCTTCTTCTGCTTTTTGCCTTCTCGCAATAACAGGACGCTTGTCATCCAGCCTCTCCTCAGTACCAACAAGCAATGCAATTCATAACTTGCAGGCTTCCTCTCTATGTCTCCAGTCCCTACCCTCTCATATATTACATAGCCGTGGGACTTCCCAAACACAGTTCTGTGTTCCTTTCTCTCTGTCTTTAGTGGCTTCTCTTCTCCACAGGTCATCCTCCTTGTCCCTGTAAAAGATGATTCTCCAGTTAAAGAGATTGTCAGTTTCCTGCTGACAATAACACATACTGGATACATTTGAAGAGGTATTGTTGGAATGTTTTCTATGGAGCTCCTCACTGGAATGGGAGTCCTTGTCCCCAAAGGGGGAGTCTCTTACGGTGAGGTCCCACTTGTCTCGACCCGTTGGTAGGGTGTTGCGGAGCAGACTCACATCCGTAGCCTCACAGGTGTGGGGGAGCTCGCCCTTGGGGTAGAAGGGACAAATTCCCATGATTTGCACATACCAAATAGCAATCTATTACGAAATAGTCTATATGGGGGCGCTGTTGCGCATGTGCTGGAATGGCTGTGTGGAGTGGAAGCTCTGCTTGCCTGTCGGCAGCACACAACGTTTTTAGTCATTTAATGCACTCGGATTTGCTTCAAACCTGGTACGGGGTGCCCGACAGCTGGCAGCTCCCTTTTTATATCCGGAGAGGACTCCCCGCCGCGGCCCGACCTATATCTTGCTGGAGGCCTTGCCGGCCTCTCCGGCTGGAGATCTGGGAGATAGCAGATGGCTCCATCTGACCCCGCCTCCATTCAGTGCCCGGGTGCTGCTGCTTTCTCCGTCGGCCCTATTATCCGCAGCTTAGCCTCTGCTGCCTGGGATCCATGCCTGGGTCCGGCGGTGGGCCATCAACCACTTGACAGCGCTGCTGTGCCTTCGCCGTTGGAACCGGCAGAGTGCCTGGATACGTGGCTCTTGGGCCCAATGCTGCTACGGCTTCTGATCCTCTGCCGTTGTCGCTTCCTGACTGCTCCGCGTGACAGCCCAGATTACTGCTGTTGGGACACTTAAACTTCTGTCTTCCTGCCGGGGCCCGCGGTGTGGCCGGTTCCCCATTGCAAGTTCCTCTGCCCCTGGATCGCCAATGCAGTGCATCACCACCACACCACTGTCCCCTGGCTTGGTGGTCTTGGGCCGGCCCTGTGGCCCTGCCCCTAGTGCTCTTGGAATACATCTTGTTCCTCTTCTCGGGGACGGCCTGCCATCTACATTATGTGCCCTGTTCTGGCTGAGCGGCGGCCTGCACCCTGGCGGGCTCCTACGGCACACGGCTCTGGGGCCCACTGGAGAATAGGTGAACTGCATTGCCTTCTACAGGCATCCGGTATCTGTACTATCCGCTGCGGGGAGTGAGAAGCACCCTGGCAGCCTCAGTCTGCCCGCTGGTCCTTCCCTGGCTCACCTCTAAAACCCGTACCTACATCCGGATTTCCTTTTCCTGCAGCCCTTGCCCCGATCTACCATCTTTGGCCCTAACTCTCACGACAAGCGCTCTTTGGGTATCAACTGCAATCAAGGTCTGCACCTTAAGAGCGGCCTGTGTAGCTCAACATGTAGCGCACCCATTGTGTTCGAGACCTGAGGGCCTTTTCAGTGTTTACTTTCTTGCCACATGGACATGATTACTGGCTTTCGCCCTGACCTTGTGGGGGGGAAGATGCCATACACTTGCTTTGCTCGCCTCCCAGAAGAGGGACTCTATTGACCCCACCATCACTGCTGCCAACCACCTAGCTGCCCCGTGGCTCTTCTGCTTCTGTGACACCGGGCTTGATGAGTGTCCTTGCGGCCGGCCCCCGCATCTAAATCTCTGGTCCCTTTGATTGGCCACTCTGCGGGTCCACACCGTTGGGCGGACTGCATACCTCCAGACTTACCTGAACACCCCTGCTGCTCTCCCGGCGAGCCTGAATCCTGGGGCCATTGCACTGTCCTGTGCTATTAGCTGGGCCCTTTCTCCAAACTCGGAAGGTCAACTCTGTGCACAGCTTCTCCCCCTTTACCTGTGCTGCATCCTCGCTGGTATACTCGGTCACACTCTCATATACAGTCGGGTGTGGCCATGACTGTGGGGGCGGGCAGGAAGCAGAGCTCTATCAATATGTTTACTAAGACCACACTGAGGCCTGAAGAAACCCTACCACCAGCCGAAGCCACTTCCGCAGCGTCAACCGAACCCACGTAGCTCCAAAAGTTGTGGAGTATATGCGGGAGGGATTCACAGCACTGCAGAAAATGCTGGATGATATGAGGGAGACAATCAGCTCCATCAAGGCCCGGATGGAGAAGACCGATACCCGGGACTCGGAGGTCGAAGCCAGAGTCGGCTTAACAGAAGACAATATCACGACACTCAGATCTGAGGTGGCCTCGCTGCCCAGAGAAGTCAGGTGGTTAGTAAAAAGAACGAGGACTTAGAATCCAGATAAAGGCGTAATAAACTTTGCATAATTGGCATCCCTGAAGATAAAATTGATGGCCCCATGGAGGATTATGTAGAGCGCATCCTTTTCTCTCTGCTAGATGGTCCTAAGCTTTCACCACAGTTCCTGATTGAACGGGCCCACCTCCCTAGCTGTGAGATCCAGGCCCAGAGCCCCCTTCCCTGGCCTATCATAGCCAGAGTCCTGAACTATTGTGACAGGGATGCATTGTTGCGAGCGGTCAGGGCCAAGGGCGAGCTAATGTTGGGCTCCGCCAGGATCCATCTATATCCAGACTTCTCTGTAGCAGTCCAGCAGGAGCGCAAGACCTTCTGGCCGGCAATAAACTTCTCCGGCAGTTAGGAGTCAAGTACTTCATGTTATACCCAGCGAAACTGAGTATCGAGCATGCAGACAGTCTTCTTTTTCACCATCCTGGAGGAGGCCTCCGGGTTCCTTGATGAACATTTCCCAGGCTAGTGGCTGCCTCTTTCTGCTGCATGCGTACTCTTCCTGTATTTCTTCGCAATACGACCTTCCTTATCAACCTGCGGGGGGCCTGCAGGGACTCAACTCTTTGTGAACTCCCATTTAATACATTGCCTTGCTTATACAGCAGTCGGGAGCCAGCGCAGGTTCCACTTGAGCTCCCTGCAGTCTCTCCTTGTCAATTTCATGACGTGCACCATACTATGCTTTTCTATGTTAGCGTCAGTGTAGTTGCCGTCCTCGGCCAGCGCACTGCCTCCATGCAGTGCTGCTATTGTTGTTGTTGGGGTTTACTTGTTTGTTGGGGTTTCACTCTAATTGGTAGGGGTTTGGGGGTGGAGGGTGGTTGGGTTGGACAAAAGTTCAAAAATCAGCTTGACTTGCGATTGAGGAGACGAGTAGTAATTCAAATTCAATTTGATTGCATCATGAATCAACGCTTTCCTGCCTGTTCAGGATGTTGACTGCTATAGAGCGATCAGGTTCTGATACCATTGTCAGAGGACTGGGCAATCCTGTTAAGATGCGCAAATTTCAGCTGTATGTTGAACGACATAAGGTTAAGGTTCTTTTTTTGCAGGAGACGCATGCATTGGCTGACGGGTGTGACAGATTCGCCAGCTCATGGGGCCCCCAGTGCTACTTCATCCACGTACTCCACGCAAAGCCGGGGGGGGGGGTTATGATCCTGATTCATAAATCCCTCAAATTTGCTCACAAGGTGACAAATATAGACCCCCATGGGCGATATATCTTATTGTACGGCTCACTGGTGGGGCGGGAGGTAGTTTTATTTAATGTTTATGGTCCAAACATTGATGATCCTGATTTTTACCCGCTACTCTCTTCCCTATTGGCTGGGTTCCCTCTTATTCCAATACCGTGGGGTAGCTATTTCAACACCATAGTAGATACTGACCTGGATAGGTCTGGCACTGGTGCACGCCAGCTCTCCAGAGGTAGGTGCTAAGACCATCATAGAGGCGCAATCCTCACTGGGGGTAACTGACGCATGGAGACTGATACACCCTGATTCCCGTGTTTTTTTTCCTTTTACTCGTCGGTACACGATTTGCATTCTCGTATCGACAGATGGTTAGTTTTTGACATATAGCGCAGATGTCCATCCTGCCTAGGACCTTTTCTGATAATTCCCCGGACACTGTCTCGCTGAGGTGGGGTGTGAACGGGAGGGGGGGTCACGCTGCTTTAAATCATTTTATCAGGCAATCAGTGGCTTCCTGTGGCACTCTGATGTGGTCTGCCTAAAGTTGGACATGCTGGCTACTCATTTTCCACAGCGAGGGTTTGCAGCACCGAATTTTGAGCGTTACGTAAGCCCATTTTGCTGCGTTTTGGTTTGAACCCGGTGGATCCCCTCCTCATGTTAAACTGGAGTGCCTTGAAACCGGGAATCTAGATATTCGGTCATTGGTTCTCCCCTCCTCGTGTCTGGAACTTGATCCCACCGAGGGTCACGATGTCAGCGTGGCACAGACTTTGGAAGCAGGTAGACGCTCCCTGTCCATTCCATGGTGACTTTCCCCTGTGAAATTGCCTGCCCCGGATCCCGCTCGTGGATGGTGCAACGGTTAGACGTAACAAAAAGATGATGGCTGGAAGGTTTTGAATTAATCATAGGCACAGCTTTGGGCTACCCTCCAGACCATCGTTTTTCAGCCTGCCAAGCCATTACAGAAGGGGAAAAACCATATGCAAATCAGGCTTGGTCCTACCCCAGAAGGGACAGTCCAGCCCAAACTGCTAGGTCAGATCCCTTCTGCACGAGAACACAAGCATCCCCAGACATGTTTCAGCCTTGTTGGGCGTCATCAGTGAGGAGTAGCTTGGGTCTCTAGGCCAGACTGATTTGCATATAACTGGACCCCTTTTGCAATGGCGCAGACGGGCTAAGAAACTGTGGTGTGGAAGGTTGCCCAGAGCAATGCCAGTGGTACAGATTCATTTAAAACCTTCCACCCATCACTTTTATGGTTACAGTTTGTCTCACTATGTGAGAGAGGGTATGCCCAAACGTGGGTTTCTTGCTCGCTGCGCCATAGGGAACCAAGCTGCACCTCACTGAGGAGGCCCAACAAGGCCGAAACATGTCTGGGTTTGCTTGTGTTTCCGTGCAGAGGGGATCTGGCCTAGCAGTTCGGGCTGGGCTGCTACCATTGGTGGCAGTACCTGACTGATTTGCATATGGGTGGACGCCTTTTTCAATGACGCAGACAGGGTAAAAAACGATGGTGTGGAAGGTTGCCCAGAGCAATGGCAGTGGTACAGTGTCAGAAGTTGATTGTCGCGAGGATTATAGTAACCTCCGTCCCCAAGTACCGAACAGAGAATAATAAACAACTTGCTGTTGAGTCCTTGAGGCCACAGGTGGTGGTTAGGTACAGGAACGCTGGAGATCCCAAGAAACACTGCAAGGGAAACAGGCAATTGCATACACAATAATGCAAAGCACATGTGGCAGGTGTCACAAGTATTAACAAGAATGGTCTTACCAGGGTATGGAATGGAGAATGCTTGGATGAATGCACAGTAAGCAAGTCCTGCACCCTCAGTGAAGAGGCAGCACAAAAGAAGAGACAGCTGTAGAACTACTGCCCTGAAGTATTCACTGGATGCCCCAATATGTTTTTTGAATCAGCACAGCACTGAACGAAAGGGGCAAGGTGCTGCAAGTTCCAAAGTAACCAAGTCCAAAGCAGAATCCAACAGAAATCCGGAAACAGTTCCAAGGTCGAGATCCAAGAAAAAACATGCCGTAGACAAATCCAATGGGCAAAAGAAGAGGCAGTCCGTGAAGCAAAGTCTGTGGTCCGTGAAGCAAAGTAGTAACGAAACAGAGTATGCACCAAACAACCAAAAGGAACAGCTGTGAAGCGCAGTACAACGCTACTCGTAACTTTTTAAAGTCACTGTCTCACGTGATCGTTGTTCCGTGTCACGTGACCTTGTGTCCGCGTCACGTGACCGGCAATGACGCATGGATCAATGGGAAACACAGAGCCCCGCTCGGGTCGTGGTCCTGCGCCATGGCAGCTGCCAGTGAAGAAAGGAGCGCAGACCACGGGATAAACGGAGGCTGCGCTGCGTCCCTGCTGCTGATGAATGAATGTTCATCCTTGAGCGAGCCGAGGAGAGTTGAACATGCCGCTGTGAGGTGCGTGATTGGGAAGGTATGGCTGGAGATGTTGAACACAGCCTTAGGGCATTGTGGGACTTTGAGTGCGGGGAAGCGGGAGGCATGACATACTGATTCATTCAAAACCTTCCACCCATCACATTTGTGGTGCAAAGGTTAGCCACTGGTCGGCGGCAGCTTTCGATTCTCTTCGGGATGTGTTTGCTACGGGATCCTTTACGGAGTGGAAGAATTTGCCAGAATCCTTGAGAGAACGCCCTTCGCGTTGGCTTCAATATGCAGGCATACGCCGGGCGCTCAAGGGCAATTGGTAGGAATTCCCCTCGACCCGATGATTCACTATTATCCACGATTATGGGCGGTTGCTCGAGTGGTGGGGTGACCAGACTATACAGTCTCCTTCAGGACAAGGCAGGTCGGCCACTGGACAAGCTCACGGGTGCATGGAGCCGGCATTTGGGTATAGACCTGACTGATGAGATTTGGGAATCCATGAGTGCCCGCACTCAGGAAGTCTCCTTTAATTCCAGATTTAGATTGATTCAATTGAAAGTTTTGCACAGATACCACTATACCCCGACCAGGTTACACTGTATGTTGGGTGATCGGCCCTCTCTTTGCCCTAGATGCAACACTGATAATGCTGATTACATTCACATGTTATGGGCCTGCCCAAAAATCACTACCTTCTAGCAGGGGATTTGTGAGGCTGTGTCTCTGATGCTGGACTGCATTATTGCACTGACCCCAATATCCTGTTTATTTCACAAGCTCCCCTGTACTGGCCGCAAACTCAGGAAGCTGGCTGGTCTCTGTATGCTGCTCGCTGCATACTGTTACTATGGTTGAGACCTGTGGCCCCCACCTTTGACCAATGGCTTCAGGCTGTCACCTGGGCCTCTGATGTTGAGGAGCGTTGGTCTGCTATGCAACAGGCTACGAGTAGGCCCAAGAACATTTGGATCCCTTTTCGATCCTACCTGCATTCTCGAACTGCTGAGGATGGGGATGAAAGTGACAATCTGCCATCCCCAGCACACTGACCTTGTCATTATGTTTGTGCGCTTTGATTGTTGATTGCCTCCATGCTGATATGTTTAATGAGGTTCTATGTATGGGCCCTGTGTGGCCGCATTGCCTGTTCTTATTCTGTTGATGCTATTGGTGTATCCATGTAATGCTTGGTGCTCAATGTTGTAAAGTCAAGTATGTTAAATAAAGTTTTTTTTTTAAAAGTCTATATATTTTTTTTCATAAGACATTTTATTAAATTTTTGTGAGAATGCACAACAACATCAAAAATGCAATATTCAATGATAATGACAATACATTTACGCCACCGGCTAGAGCAATTTCAATGGAGATGATAATGTTCCAATTTATCTGTGTCTATGCATTTTCCCCCTGCCTTAGGATGCCCCATGTGCTCTAAGCACTGCTCCCCTGCTCTCTGATTTAATAGTTTGCCCCGCCTTGAAGCCATCTTGTTAGGGGGGGATCTTCTAGTAAGAGCTGGGAACTTTTCTGCATAGTCCATAAATGTCGCCCACACATTTAGGGCATTGTTCAGGAGGCCCGAGCGAATTGCTGTGACCTTTTTCGCAATAGCGATCTCCCAACATTTGGACCAACACAATGCGGCCGAGGGGCCGTCTGCATTTTTCCAAAGCCGTGCCATTGCGATTTTTGCTGCTAGCAGCAGGTGCGTACACAAGCGGCGTATAGGGCCTGAGAGCGGGAGACCCCCTCCTCCTGTTTCACCCAAGAGAATTATTCCAGGGTCCCAAGGAATGGATAGCGCTGTGATTGCCTTGATGTGTTCCGTCACTTCTCTCCAGTATCCTTCTGCTTTGGGGCAGGACCAGACCATGTGGAATAGTGTACCTCGGGTTGGGACACCCGGACCAGTAGTTAGCAGGAATTTCAGGGTTGGCCTTGTTTATTTGGTCTGGAGTGAAGTAATATATGTACCAGAGCTTGTAGCCCCCTTCCCTGTTTGTAATGCACTGTGTGCTTTTATGTAGTCTGCTCCAGATTTTCCCCCAGTCCTCTATGTCTATTTCCCGTCCCAGGTTTTCTCCCATTCAAGCATGTATCTTTGTTTTTTAGTGGAGTCTGTTCTGTCCAGGAATCGATAGAGCGCTGAGGTTCTTTCTCTTGTAGTCGGGGATGTTAGAGATAGTTCTGTTAGGCAGAAACCTGTGCAGTTCCCTCTGGGACCACTGCAAAAGATTTAGGACTACAGGTGTTTGGCAGTAAACCCACTTGGTAGCAGTCTGTACCACACAGTTTCACTTGGTAGCTGTGGCTAAGCAGTCAGACTTCCCTCAAGAAGAGTTAGGCAGTATACAGAGTATTCACAGTAGGTCAAGAGCACACAATAGAACAAGTAAACACTGACCAGGGCTTGGTGTAAAAGAGATATAATTATTTATTTAAAACCACATCTAGAAAAACACACAGGCACTAATAGTAAGCAATTCAAAAACACGGTCACTAAAAGATATACACTCCCTTAAAAGAATATTAGACAAGTCTTAAGTAAAGCCCCGCTTATTTTCAGACAGTGGTGAGCGCTTAACGTAGATGGCACTTTAATAGTTCGTTTTAAAAAGGGAGAGAAAAGCAGAGAACAAATTGAAACCGATCCAAACACTTTTTCAAGAACACAACAAGAGAAGAAGGCAAGGAAAAACCGTGAAGTTAGAGTTCAAGAGGCCGGATCCACTTTCAGAGGATCCAAACAAAATGTGTCCAAGGTCACACGGTTGCAGTGCACAAAAGTCTTGTAAAGGTTCAAAAAGGAGTTGGACCACAGAAAGGGACCAGTTAGAGGGTCAAGGCGGCCAGCCCAGTCCAGAAGGTTAAGGAGTTATTATGACCTTGTAGCAATCTTTAGAAAGGGAGGCCTTGGCGGACACAGTACCTTAAAGTGGTGAGAACGCTCCAGCGGGGGCAGTTGTTCCTGGCAGCAGGTGCAAGTCGGTGCTTCGTCCGGGGGAAGAGAGGATCTCGTCTGGGAGGAAGACAGGAATCCGTTGCACTGCCAGGGAAGAAACCAGCCGCGGAGTTTCTCAGGTACAAGGAGTGGTCCGGTGATTCGCCGTTCAGTGGGGAGTGGCTATCCGGCTGCCGGGGTGCTTGGCACGGGCAGTTCGACCACAAACCGGGCTGGGGTGTGAAGAAAGAAAGGAAAACTGGTTGTGCCCACCAGTCAGGGGAAGAAGCCTCTCCAGCCGGGAGATCTTCTCTGTCGTCGGGAAGTGGTGAGTCGGTTCTGCAGGGCTCCACCGGTGGTGTCGTCGTGGCAGGTCAGCTCAGCTTCTCCCTCGTCGGATTCTCAGGTCCTGTGGCGACTTCTGAAGTTCCAGTCCCCAAAGCCCTGCTTTTATGCAGAAAACCCCCATTCACTCAGCCTAGTTGTCACTCAAACATGCTAAGTGGTGAGCCGGCCAGCTCACCCCTTGGGCCAATCACACAAGAGTGCGACCTGAGTTACCAAGGTAACTCGGTCCAGGGTGCCTAAACCCCCTCCCACACCCCCTGTGGTACCCAGACAGAGTGCCCCCACTTTTGGAGGCTTCTGTGGAGAAGCCTGCCAAAAAAGTGGAACAAAGGGCTCGACTTGGGTTGGAGTCACAGAAGAGAACACAAACGCCATTTTAGAATAGAGTTTTGGCAAAAAATACCAACCGGAAAATTAATATTAATTAAATAAACCGGCGGTATGTTCGAGGCTATGAGAATTAAATAAATAAAGTTGGTAGCCTCGAACAATGGGAAAATCCCATAGGAAAATATTTGCGGTTGAATATAAAAAGTAGTTTCCACTGCCACCAGCCAAAACGCGATCAGGGGGGACAGAGACGTGCCCCCTCGACTAACAGACCCCGGGGCAATCGAATGGCCCCGACCAGTACGTCCACAATATGATGGTTTGTACTGGTTTCTGTTAATAATTTGGGACTAGTAAAGCCAATGGTGACTTTACATGCCCTGGGAGACAGTAGTCAGTCCCAGGGTATGGAGTCAATGGTGGGGTGTCACTATGACACCCCTGTGTTACTGCACGGAGGGTGCTGTGTAACACACATAGGAAAAACACATGAGACCCTATGGAGTAAAGGACCCCATTGCCCATAAAACACATTACCAGTCAAAGGAATACCATTAATCATGTCCAAGAGTGGGAGGAAAAGAGTCTCACTCTTGGCAGGAGGAAAAAAACAAACTCCAGAAATCCAGCAAAGCTGTTGGGGGACTCACTAGGTTAGGAAATTCAGCCTAAAGAGAGAATTCTCCGTAACAAGTTCCAACGCTGTTAAGTCTCTACCGCCTTTCTCCCTGACTCCCCTGTGGGACAACCAGTGCCGGATCTGGGCATAATGGAACCTTTCCTGTTCACCCACCCCAAACTTTCTTTGCATCTTTCAAATGTAATGGGGGATCCGCCCTCCAGGAAATCCATAATTTTCGATAGTCTCCCTTCCTCCCAATGTTTGAAGCCAAGTGGTTAATTCCCTGGTGAGAAGTCGGGGTTGTTCCAAATGGGCGTAAGTGGGCCTAGTGTACCTCGAATGCCCCATTTCCGTGCTGCGGCTTTCCAGCTGCGGGCTGTTGTGCTTGTTGCTGTCAGGGGCCCCCCATTTGTTTGAGCTTTTAGGCCTCCTCCAACTGTTTCCACCTCGGTTGATGCTCTGCTTGGGCCCCAAGTATATGCATGGGAGAGTTGCGCTGGGTGGGCATACCTGGTCACGTCGGGGACTCCCAACCCCCCTTGAGCCCTCCCACGAACCATGATTTTCCTTGCTATTCGTGGCTCCCCCCACCCCCCAGACAAATTCTTGTATTTTCCTTTGCAGGGAGACCAGGTCGGTATTTGGGATGTGGACCGGAAGCGCTATGCAGTGATACAACCACCTGGGGGATTAGGTTCATTTTTATAGCTGTAATCCGCCCAAACCAGTCTATTTCCTGGTTCTTCCACTGCTTTAGACCTTGGCGAAATCCGCTGAGTAGCTGCGGGAAGTTGTTTAGATACAGGCGTGCCGGGTCTTTGGTAATCTGTACCCCGAGGTACCCGATCGCTTCTTTGCTTGGGGGAGATTAATTGCTAGTGCTGAGGATTTGTCTAGGTTAACCCTGAACCCGGAGACCACCCTGAAATCTTCATTTCTGCCCAGAGGGGCCCAAGGGAAGCGGCCAGGTCAGTTGCGGTAATCAGAACGTCGTCCACGTATAGAGCAATTTTATATTCGCGGTCTCCCACGGTGAGCCCCTTTATCCTCGGATTTTGTCTGGTTCTAGCCGCGAAGGGTTCCATGCACAAATCGAAAATCAGAGGCGAGAGGGGGCACCCCTGCCGAGTTCCCCTAGTTATGCTTATTGCTTCCGATCTGGTGCAATTAACCCACAGCTGCATGATGGGCTTCTGATAATTGGCCATCACCCATTTTGTGAAGTTGTGGACGAAGCCAAAGTGCTCCAACACCTTCCGAATGTACCCATCCATCCGGTCAAAGGCTTTGTGTGCGTATAGTGATATGACTGCCATTCCCACACCCCTCTTATGGGCACTTTCGATGAAGTCTATTGTACGCCTAATGTTGTCCCCCTCCCTGGTATGAATCCTGTTTGGTCCTGATCTATCATGTTCGTGAGAGTCACCCCCAGCCTACCTGCCAGGATCTTTGTAAAGATTTTCCCGTCGTTGTTCATTAGGGTTATCAGC
This sequence comes from Ambystoma mexicanum, assembly GCF_040938575.1. Taxonomy (NCBI): domain Eukaryota; kingdom Metazoa; phylum Chordata; class Amphibia; order Caudata; family Ambystomatidae; genus Ambystoma; species Ambystoma mexicanum. Next base: position 1,283,954,706 of record NC_090931.1, on the reverse strand, counting down.
CGATAAGACAGCTTGCTCGGGGTCTTTCCCTGTCTTATGGTGTAGACCTGTGAGCGACTCTGCCATTGATTTTGTAACTGATCCAGTTACCAAGAAGGAGTTCAACAGGGCTGATAGGTGAGGGACCAGTATACTCGCATAGCTTTTATATAATTTTGCGGATAAGCCGTCCGGGCCTAGCGCCATGTTCTTCAGGGATTTGATGGCTTCAACAGTTTCGTTGTAATAGGTAATTCCAGGGGTGCTAGTTGGGCTATGTTTTGAGGTTGGGTAGGTTGTAGGTACTCGGGTAGATCGGCTAGGGGTGTGGGCTGCCCGGGCATTATTGCTTTGATATCTCACCAGTTACCCAATTTTATCCGCATCTGTATATAGGGTCTTGCTATCAACCCTTATCAATCTCAGGATATTATTCCTGCTATGTACCATTTTTAGTTTGTGTGCTAGTACTGATTTGCTTTATTCCCTTTGCTATAGTAGAACTGTTTTTTAAAGGCTAATGATTTGGCTGTGCGATCCGCCCAGTGCATTTCCAATGCTATTTTGGCTTTCTCCAGGGCCCTTTCGGTTTTCCTAGAGCTACAGGATTTCAGCTCCGCCTCCAAGGACTTTACCTTTTCCTCGAATTTGGCTTCTGCAATATTCGAGACCCTTCTCTGTTCCGCCCTTGTGCTGATAAGGGACCCTCTGACCACTGCTTTCATGGCATCCCATATGATGTTCGCAGGCGAGTCAGCGGTCGTGTTCTCCCTAAAGTAGTTGGTTATTGTTTCGCTGATCTCCCTTCTAATGCATTCATCTAACAGAATGGAATCATTTTGTTTCAAATGTCTCTGGGGAGGATGCTTTTGTCCCGCTATATTGAGATTTGCGGATACCGGGGCATGGTCCGAGATCATACAGGTGTGAATCTCTATTTTGTTTAGGCAAGGGTACAGGACCCCGGAGAATAGTACAAGGTCTATTCTTAAGTAACCTTTATGTGCACAGGAGTAATGGGTATAGTCTCTTGTTGCCCCATTTGCCAGCCTCCATGCATCGACCGTTTCGGTTTCCCTGAGCAGCTTTGCTAGAGACAACGCTTGCGCAAAGTCTGAGTTGGTGGGGGGCAGGGTTTTGTCTATCTGGGGATCCGGAACTATGTTAACATCTCCACCCATGATGAGATATCCCTCCCTGAATGTCAGTTCAGAGACAAACTTGCTCTGGGCAGAGTTGTGGCCGTAAATTGCAACAATGGTGATGGGTTGCTCCACGAATAGCCCCTTTATTAAGAGGTAGCGACCAGCAGGGTCTCTCCTCATCGTGATCTTTGTTAGGGGAACCATATCTCTCAGCAGGATTGCTACTCCCCGTTTCTTCTCCCCAGACGAGGCAAAGTATGCTTTTTTTATATCTATTAAATCTGACTCAGCGTTCATCTGCCTGCAGTAAGTGGGTTTCTTGAAGGAGTACGTCTCCTGACAATTGCCCCAGTCTGTGCTCCACTGACCTGCGCTTCCTTGGAGAGTTTAAGCCCTGAACATTCCAGGTGAGGACTAGCACTTCGTTTATGTCAGCCATCCCAGGGATAATCAGTAGTGACTTTGTCGAGCTCTATGCCCCCTGACATTCCCGGGCCATTTGAGTGTGGGGTATTGTGGTCGCGAAGCCATGGCGTAAGCGCGAGTGTTGATGTGTTGTGTTACGTAACTAATTGAGGAGTCGGAAAAGATGTATCTGCACTCTGTGATTCTAACTTTCCCCTCCCCCCCTCCAAGGGAAGAACTTATCCTACCAAAATCGGGTAACTGGTGGTGCAACAGCACCAATAAAGTGGCCAACTGGGCCCATCGAGAGAACTGAACTGTGTCATAGCAGCCGAGAATTGGCTTATGGGATAGCCTGCTCTTATGCTTTCCCTAGAGCGCTTTCCATAGTTAACCCCGGAAGGGCCCCCGCTCCCCGTCTCCCCCCCTCCTCAGCTCCCCCCTGACCCGCAGCCCGAGTTAGGCACTGTGCTCATAAGGATACATGAGATCTCGAGTGGGAACCCACGGAACCTGGCTGATAGGCGATGTTGATGTTATTCAGCCTGTGTTGGGTTCTTTCCGGGGAGGACCGCAGATCCTGCGCTCTCTACTGGCTTTCATCCAGGATGCCCCTGTTTGCTTTCTGGGGGCTGCGTGGGTCGTCCCTCTGATTCTGACTCTCTGCTTCCCCCGTCAATGCCCATGAACTTTTCAGCTTCCTCTGGTGAGTGAATTTGGAGCTGAGCCCCCTCCCAGGTGAATCTCACGGACATTGGGAATCCCCAGTGGTAAGGGATCTTCCTTTCATGTAGCCATTCCGTGAGTGCCCTCATGGCTTTCCGTTTTTGGAGAGTGGAATTTGCTAGATCCTGATGGAGAAGTATCGTGGAGCCCTGAAAGCTAATTTGGTGCATCGCACTGGCCTCTTGCATGATCTCTTCTTTAACTTGAAAGAAGTGTACTCTAGCAAGGACATCCGGAGGAGACGCAGATGCTTGCCTTGGGATTGTTCTGTGGACTCGGTCCAATTCCAATGGTGAGCTGTCAGGGAGCGTTATTATGAACCTGAACAAGTCCGACACGTAGCCCTGCAGATCTGCATCTGGGATCGAGGACGGGATCCCCGCAGGCGGATCCTGTTTCGTCGGGAACAGTTTTCTGCATCCTCCTGTTTTGCTTCCAGCAATTCGCATCTCGCTTCAAGGGCTGCTATTCTGTCCCGTCCCTGCTCCCACTAAAAAATGTTTTTGCAGAGTTCAGTTTCGATCTCAGCGGCGCAGTGCTCCACAGTCACTACTCTCTTGCCTTTTTGGATCTCCTTCGTTAGTGCGGCCAATAGGTCTCTCAGGTCGGATTTTGTGGCTGTATGTGCTGGGTCAAAGCCCTCTGAGCTGGGGTTGGAACTCATTGCTGGTTCTCCGGGTGGGTCCCCCCTCCTGCACTTCTCCGCGTTTGTGCCGCTCATTAGTGCTGCGATGTCTGTCTGTCTGGATGCCTTCCCACTTTTTGCCATTTCACCTGGGAGTGAAACTTGTGGTTAAGTGGGATGTAGATGCACTTCACAGCAGCGGAGAGGGAGTGCTGTCCGGCGCTCACGGTGCTTCACTAACTGGGGCTGGAGAGTAATGTCTTTAGTGCTTCAAACTCATTTGTGGCAGGGGAGTACCCCCCAGGAGGGGCAGATCGATTTATAGGAGGATCCCACTGGCAAGAGGGCGCTGTAGTGTACGAAAATGCAGAGAGGTGCTCCAGCTCTTGGGGGAGTGGGGTGGGCTGTCTCTTGGAGCGGGATTTCAGCATGATCACACTGGACATGAAGAGGACGTTTTCCTCGTCCTCTTCCTCCTCCTCCCCTTCCTGAGGGGCCCCTTCGTCACCCTGGTCCACCTGAGCAACGTTGGACGTCCTTTGGGGTCGGAAGAAACCGGCTCGAACAGGCCCCCTAGGCACTACCTTGGGAGCTGCAGATCTGCACATCCTGGCGAAGTGGTCCGCGCCTCCGCACCTACCACACTTCACCCCAGTCGCAGGGCATTCAGCTGGGTGCGGGAGATCGTACCCACACTTTGGGCACAAGAAAGTAGCCCCAGGCGGGCGCGGGCTCTGAGTGTTCATGGGGCGCCTCGCTCCACGGCCTCTTCCGACCGCGCAGACCTCCTCCACCTTGCCTGGGCGGGCACCAGCTTCCATTCTGGTCGCCCGCAATTCCGACACTTTGTGGCACCTTCCCAGTTCTAGGATGCGGGGAAGGGTGATGCCAGGCTCGCGCAATATCTGGCGCCTCAGTTTCCCAGAGACACACCCCTGAATGAGTTGGTTGCGAATCATGACCTCAGGGTCGTTCCACGCACATGGCGCCGCCAGTCTCTGCAGCCGCCCATAGAACACATCTAGAGTCTCGTCATCCTTCTGTCGAGCCGTCCCCATGAGAAAACGTTCAAAATCTGCGTTGGCCATTGGCAGAAAATGATTATGGAGTGCATCCTTTGCCGCCGCAAACGACCCATCCGCCGGCTGCAGGGACAGAAATATCTCATGCACTGCTGGGCCAGCAGAGTACAGGAGAGTAGCCAGCTTGCTGTCGTCGCTTGTCTCCATCGTGGCCCTGAAGTACATCTCAAGCCTATCCATCCACATCTTTCACCTCTGTCCCAGGCTTGATGGAGCGCCCGAGGTATCAAACTCAGGCATTGGCTGTAGGGACCCAGGTGGTTTCAGCGGGGGAGCAGGCGGAGGCGCAGCATCAGCATCAGCAGCAGCTTGACTCATGGTGGATAGCGCACAGGCACCCCAGAAGATGTAATTGATGGGGCCGCAACTCACCACCAGCAATCAGCTTCCAGAGATGGTTTAAATTCTGCCTATCACCAGGCGCAGATGTATCGCTCCAGCCAGCAGGCAGACAACGAAGCGTCCAAAAATTGAGCAGGGGGGAAAGACCCCGAATGTATTCAGCAGGCTTCCCATAGAGTCTCACCCATCTACTCGGTGAAAAAAAGTGAAAATGTCAATGATTCATTTTAAAATTGACATGTGCTGTTTCCAGCGACTGTCCGCCGCTGAAATATCCAAAAATTATTTCCGGATGGCTCACCGACGCTTCGTTATGAAGCCGTGAGTATCCGAGGCCTATTCATCAAGATGGCCGCCGGCCGCGTGTGTCTCTTCCTTCTCCGCGGTCAGAATTCGCTGAAGCGCTCACGTAGGATCATCTACGCTCCGAGCAAATGTCTCCGCCTGTTCCAGGAAGTGATCCCATCCTCGTCGCCACTGTTGGCGGTCTCCGGATGCCGCCGTCCGTGAGCCACCCAACCCCCGTGACACAGAGACACGGAGACAGCGGTGTTACCAGTGTGGGCTCCCCGGTGATTGTGTCGTCACCGGAAAGCCCCGTTTATTTAACTGCGCACGCGACGGAGTGAACGTCACCCCGTCGCGTGCGTACCCTTAAAGGGCCAACGCCACAGGGATTCCTATTTCCTCGCAGCTGCATGGAACAGCTTCACTCGGCAGCCAGGGCTCTTCTGTCTCGCCGCCCCTCCCCCTCAGAGTTGGTGTTCGGAACGCTGTCTGGCGGCCGCCATTTTCTTGAAGCTAGGAGCTTGTTGAGGTTTTCCGCCTCGCATCTCAGCTGTCTGGCAGCGTGACTGGACCCGACTTGGGCGAAGTCTGCAGCAGCTGTTCCCCCCCCCACTGTGCCTTCAATTTCTGGCCATAATCTGGGCAGAGGGCTGTCGATTTCCTGCTCGATGCGTCGCCTCAGTCAGGAGCCCTTATGGAGACATACCGCTCACGGCAGCTCCGTGACACCCCCCCCCCCCGAATAAGTCTATATTTTAGGATGCCGACTCTTGTTTAAACGTATGTATTTTGGGGGCCTTTCTCTGGGACATCTTCCATTCAGCTCAACTAGAGCATGCCCTCTCAAAAAGAGTAAGCTCACGTTCTCTGGAAACCTGCTTTAAATGTAATATGTTCATAGCCGGAATTCAGCAGCAGGATCTTTCTTTAATTACAATTCTCCTGGTTAGGGCCCAATTCTGCATTCCAATCTCCCGTTATTATACGTTTTTCAGCTAACTTAGGGCTTGCTAGCATGTCAGCCATGTTATTCAGGCTATGGTCAATAGAATCTTTTATTTTTTTGGTGCGAGATAAACATTATTGATTCTTAAACCTTGAGTACCATTAGGTCCGCTGACAGATATTGTACCACCTGTTCTGAATCAGCTGCAATCTTTTCGGACTTGAGTGGTAGAGTCCCTGCACCAGAAAAGTAACACCTCCACTGCCCCCTTACACTTTTTTCCCCATTATTAGAAAAACAGATCTAACCCTTCAGTGTAAAATCATCAACCGCCTGTAGGCAGATTATGTCATACTTCCTGATAATCAGATAGCCTCTGCCCATCATTCATTTTGTATCCAGACCCTGCACTATTCCATATCATCAATTTTAATGGGGTAGGGGTGCAGGTATTTTTAGGGTTACAAATATATTGGTGGGGTTTAGTTAATGCAGCCAAAGACTGCATCGAGAGCTTGCCTAGAGAAATCAATAGTACTTCCTCTTTGCTGAAAAATACGCTCCAGCAAACCTGGTGGTAAATCCATAATTGAGGAGTGTAGTATCCAGCTCCTCTGCACTTACCTTTACCAAACCTGTGCTCGAGCAGGTTGCATAGCCCCAAAAGTAGGGAATAATCATGAAAATGGCATTGCTTAGCTTTGGCATCTAGAAAGACTTCAATGCCTTTGTTGGCAAGTGCCTCTCTGCATTGGATCCAGCCTGCCCTTAAGTAGAATTTATAAAACTAGTTTCCACGTTACACCCCTTGCAGAACTTAAACTCTGACAAAATGCGTATTGAGGAAAGTATTTTAAGAGATGTTGGTTACTCCAAGAATCAGACATAATGCCTTTACCAAAGAGCGTTTGACAAGTTTTTATTTCCATGAGTCTTCCCTTTAAAAGTACAAAATCAGATTTGTCTGTCTCCAATCCTCCAGTAGGTCTGTAGATGCAGTATTTGTCTCCAGATTATCGCTCTGCTTGGTCTTTGCTCTTCCCATTAAAACCTACCTTACAGATTCAAAGCACAGTTTCATCTTGACAAATCTCTTTGCACCTACCAACACCAACTTAGCACATTTTGCCTGGGCCTGCATCTTGACGCATCCCAATGCCTACCACCCCTGATAGTTCTGACCAAGGTTCCATCTTGGCATGTCACATTGCACGGCCGGGTAAGCTCCACACATTTCATCATCTAGAGGGGGGTGGGTGGTCTTGCCTTAAGGGAGACGTTGATCCTCTGCGCCATTATGTTGATTGATTGAGGTCTTTATATAGCGCGTGTATCACAAATCAAATAGAATCAGAGCGCATATGTTGATCTGAGAGCAGTAGCTCCATCAAAGCTTTAATGCTTTATGCTTAATCTTCCCTTCCCGGTAGTAGGTCTCATCTTTATTTAAACAAATATGTTTAAAAAAAATTCTGAAATACTGATGGGGATTCCATTCTTAACTCGGGTGGAAGGCTGTTCCAAAATTTTGGTCCAAAAACAGAAAATCTACAATCTCTTATGTACACACATTGGGTTAGTGGAACGGTCAGCAACTGCATGTCTTTTGATCTTAAGGTGCGGAAAAAGAGGGGTACCTCTTCTAGTTCTACAGGTCATTCAATCAGAAATAACAAAAGGAATGAACTAGTAGACAAATATAAGGATGACGGGAAAACACTGACAAATTTTTAGCTTGGTTTCAATTCCCAAGACTTTTTAAAAAGTCTTGGGAATCGAAACCAAGCTAAAAATTTGTCAGTGTTTTCCCGTCATCCTTATATTTGTCTTTTGATTTTAAGGACCGTATTGGTTGATAACGGTGTAGTTTTTCCACAAGGAAGCTAGGGGCTAGGTTATTCAGACACTTACAAATTATACATCTGAAGCTTCTGCATACGTCCCCGCCACCAGGGCCGAAAAAAAGGGTTGGAGCCCCCCACCCTGCAGCCCTTGAAGAGCGTATTTGGTAACCCCCCCCCAACCAGATCGGTTATTGAATATCACTGTGTCAAGGGGGAAGCGGAGCACCGAACGAGTGAAAGCGGGCCGTCAGTTCTGTGTAATACCGGAGCCGTTTCAGAAGGAGCTCTGCAGCTAAATGCGCGAGGCTGCAAGGAGCCAGGCTGAGCCCCCGAAGTGAGGGGTACGCCCACCCTCACATTATCGCTGTGACGAACATCCCGGGAGGGGCCAACGAAGCGGTCCAGCGCAAGCCTCCCCCCGGCTCAGAGGAGGCTTACTTTAATCGGCCAGCAGAGAACCTGCAAGAGAGGCGCGGGCAATCAGAGCAGCCTGCGGCCCCCCTCCCCCCTCTGGTCCGCCCTTCCCGAAACTGCGTAAGACAAGGGGTGAGTGAGCGTATAGAGCCAGCATAAGGCTCCTTGGACACCCGAACCCTCCCGGGCCTAAAGTGGAAAGGGAGCCCCCCCCCCATTGGCCTGAAGCACTGACGGGAGGCCAGGGGGCCAAGCAACAGCGGGCCAGACTCCAGAAATAGCACTCCTGGGCCCAGGAGCAGAAGTTCCCTTCCCTGGAATATATATACTGCAAGCACCACACCAAAACACCAGGCCCCATCTCTCCTCAACTAGCGGAGCACCCCGCGTCAGAAGCTGTACAGGGCCCGCTCCCAATGCACCAGCTGCCCTAGTTCTCAGCCCAACGGAACTCCGACCGAAGGCCTTGCATGCCGCATGCTTATGTGATTCGCTGCTGAGGTGAACACTGCATTAACAAACCCACGTCTGAAAAACATCAGCTCACTCTCAGCATCCACGCTGCACCCCTAGTTGTTCCGGCACCCGTGAATAATCCCTTTCACTGGACCCTCGCAGCAGGCTTTGCGCCCCTACAGCCATCTCAAGAAGGATTCACCAGTGAAGAAGCAGATGCATGCATCTGCACAGTGCCTCATTTATTTCCCCCCGTAATACAGAGCACCCAGAAAGAGGCTGCTAAACCAGCATCCACACAAAGGGTAAAACATACGCAAGCAAGTAGCCCCGATGGACACAGGGCTAAACAGCACCCGCACCTCCCTCTCTGACTGGCATAACCCAAAAAACCAAAGTCTGTTAAATTCAAGATCTGGCTCGTCAAACAGGGGAGGAAGGGCCTCATATTGACTAGACCAAGGACCATAGCCCTTATCAGCGTACCTGAGTGCATGTGGAGAACGACAACCATAACCGATTGCCCTCTTGCAGGAGAGATACGGTGCCCCTGCACAAACACAACAAGAACAGTGAGGAAGTACTCCCTGCAGACCGAGGTAACCTGGACGAACGATAAGCTTGGAACCTGGTAGCAGACCCCCTTGTGCACCGGAGGCGAGTTGTACAGCCCCGGACCGCTAATTCAGAGGAAGGAGCCACCTACAGAGCAGCGGGGTGGACGCGTGAGGCGCAAAAACAGGTCGTGCCACCCATCAACCACCCGCGCTGCGGCTTCGTCTGAGAGCCGAGTCGGGGCTCCAGCCTGAGGCCGGCGGGGGCCGCAGCCCATGTCTGCCTGCACTGTAATACTTGCAGCCGTAGTCGAATGACAGGAGAGGGCGGAGGCGGGCAGGGAGCACTGTCGGGGACCTGCCACCGGTGAATTGCAGGCCGGAACACAGACTCTGCAGCTGCCAGCACATGGGCTCCCCCTCCCCAGCGACCACTGTGTGTGCTGGGAGCTAACGGTCTGGGCGCTCGGGTCGTGAGGTGCCCTCACAAGGACTGCGAACTGTAAATAAGGTACGTGAGATAGACCAAGTACAATCTCCGCCCTTTGTATGGACGCAAGGCGAAGCTGCACCCGGGGCTCCGACACGCAGCAGGCACGTCTACTGGGCTAACATACAGTGGTCACTGGGTGCAATATTCTGTTATTGTGTGGGGGATAAATAAATCCTAAAGGTCCAGCACCGGCTTGCAACGTGCAGCTCCTCCTCCCCGGAATGCACCGGAGAAATCACCAAGGCTACTACCCGGCGCGCCTTGTTTCCCCCGACATGTGTGCAGAACTGACGGCGACAAAGCGCGGAGTGGAGGACCCGCCACGGGTTATAGCTGTTCTCGTTCCTGCATCCCGTATCGTACATACACGACCCGACATCCTCGTAGGAGAAGGGGTCAGACACCGCTGGCCCTTTCGCTGGCCAAAATCGGACCCTTTTCAGCATCTGCCCCAGGAGAGAGGACCCACAGCTCGCGAAAGGTGGAAGAAGGAAGATCCAGGAGAGACACCTGACCACAAATAAAGGCAAACCACCACCAAAAACTCGATTTAGCTGGGTACCTCCTCTAACTCGAAGGTAGCAAGTCATAGGAGAGACCCACGGTGCCCCAAGAGCAAAGTTAGGCAGGCCATTCTCTATAGGAACGTGACCCCTCTTGTTCTGACATCCAATAGGGTAACCCCTCGGATCGCGAGTGGCACTGATGGCTCCCAACAGAAACAATTCAGATGCCAGGGCCCAAAGCGAGATCCAGTCAGTCAAAAATGAGAACTCCGGCCAAAACCCAAGTAGGCCAACTGGAAAAGTGCTGGGGACAGGGACGACGAACGGAGAGCGAATCACCTCCTTGCCCCCCTGGAACGACCTAACCACGCAGTGGCATCACCACTAAACACCATGGCGTCAGACAAGTAGGAACTCCTAAATTGTTTGAAGGGGATGGAAACCAGACTCACAAATACATTTCGCAACCAGTTGGAACAGATGAAGGAGGAACTGAAATCCTCCCTCCAGGAGGTAAGCAGAGAAATGGCGGACCTGTGAGGCAGAATAGATATCGCAGAAAATGGTCTGTTAAATGTAGCAGAAGAAATGAACAAAAACAGCGTCCTTCTAGACCAGCTAGCTAACGCAACAACCAACCTGGAACTACAGGCGGAAGACCTTGAGAACCGCTCAAGAAGGTCTAACATCAGGGTCAAAGGCCTGGCCGAAACGATCCAGGATAAAGACCTCAAAGACACCATGCAACAATGTTTCAGCAGCATGCTCCCGGACACGCAGCCAGATCAAATTGGGTTTGACCGAATACACAGAGTTGGCCCAAAACGGAACGACCCCGGAGCAAGGCCTAGAGATGTCTTGATAGCAGTAACGTCTAACTGCCTGAAAGAAGACATCCTGAGAGCAGCAAGGCCCCACAATGATCTCACAATCAACAGCTCTCATATTAAATTATACCAAGATCTAGCTTTGGTCACCCTCCGCAAGAGAACAATGATGCAGCCAATTACAAAAGCACTCCAAGCAAAGCAGATACAATAAAGGTGGACGCATCCGTTTGGCCTATCCTTTACATGGGAGGGCAAGCAGCAGAAAATTAACACCTGTGAGGAGGGCCGTTCAATCCTACAGCTGGAGGAATACCAAGGTCGCCCGGACGACCGACCACGACCAAACCCTCCAGGCACAGCGAGTAAACCTTGGGAATGGTCAACCGAAAAAAGGCATAAGTCAAGGAAAGCAAAAAAGTCCATGGCTCAGCAACAGAGCCAGGAATAACTTGTGGTGGAAGAACAGCAGGAGAAGCAACCAACAAGAGAGTTAATAACCTTAGAACAATGGTCGCAGACTACAATACACTGATCTGTACGGAATCCGCACGGAGGAAGAAGAATAACACATCTTGGATGCTGCATCAGGATAAGGTTAGACCCTGGCAGATCAAAGACTGGAGACAAGTTAAGGCCCAACACCCAGTGAGGAGAGACGGGAGGAGTCCCTCGAATCTGGGCCACATGTATCCTCAGATAGGAGATGGGTAGTGGGAAAGGGGGGAGGGGGAGGGGGACGGGTGGAAGGGTTTGGGAAGGAACCAAGAGTCACAGCAACAGAACAGGCTAGAGGCCCAGGGGTCGGAAGAGAAAGGTGAGGGAGACACCAGAGAGCCCCGCTCTCAGCCCAAAATAGCGCAACTTCCTCTACACAGAAATGGTTGAGTCAAAGATAATATCCCGGAATTTACAGGGCCTGAACTCGCCAATAAAACGTTGGGTGGTTCTGGACATGCTGAAAGCAATGCAGACAGCGATAGGGCTCCTACAGGAGAAGCACCTCCTCCCTAAGGACGAGACGAGAATGGCCAATCGAGCCTTTCCACAGCAATTATTTGCCTCAAGTGGTGGGAAGAAAAGTGGGGTAGCCATACTAATTGGGAGGGCTCTAGATTTAAAAAAAAGTACAACTCCGTAGAGACAAAGAGGGGCGGTACTTGGGGCTCAAGGGGTTGATAAAGGGGAAAATGTACACAATCTTGGCTATCTGCGCTCCTAATAGTTGCCAAGATGTGTTCATAACGGATCTACTGGGCAAACTGGGCAGCTGGTCCGAGGGCCAACTGATTATAGGTGGGGATTCTAACTGTGTCATGGACCCATTGTTGGATAAAACACCCCTCCTCCTGTGATGCTGGAACTGCATCGGAGGGACAGGGCCTCCGTATCCTTGTCCTTTACTGTTTTTTATCGTGTGTCCTGTCGTGTTTTCCACACAGGAGTTCATGTGGGACTCCTGGCGGTGCAGCTCTCTTTTGGTTTGGTGAACGGAACCGTGGGATACATTTATGGCACCCATGGGTGGGGGTACAACCCTGTGCCCCTAGTGTATGCTTTTGGGCACCTGTGGGTGGCCCACAGAGCAGGGTATGGGCTGCTGGCAGCTCCATGCTGAAATTGACAAGTGCACGGAGTATCCTCCATTTTGGGATACCCCGGTACTGCCATTGGGATCCGTTGATTCCTGATGGAAAACAAGATGGCCCCTGTGGCCTCTTGCTTTCTATTCCCCATTACCTTTTTTTCCCCAAAGTCCTGGGAAGCCCTGACTCTGTCCCTTCCCCCTGACTGACTGTTGGGTGGAAGTGCCATATATGGTGTTGCTGTGAAGGCCCAGCCAGACTGGCTGGTGCCTTCCCGGTGATGTATGTTGTGGGTACCTCCTGTGGGTGGGACCTGGGCGAATAGAGTGTGTGACGAATATGTATACTGTGTTGTGGGTGTCTAGTATCTGGTGGTTGACACAATGACTGAGACAACCCTGCCCGAAACCGGTATGAATGCAGCTTGGAGTGTTGAATGGCTCGGTACTTGTGCCAATACACACAACTTGTTGTGAGTGTCTGGAGAGAAGTGAATGGCCTGAATATCTTGTGTGCCTGATTGGCTGCCGCCTGCATGAATGCCCGTAGTCGTGATTGGATGCTTGAGTGTGACCCAGCGGAATGAATGGGAGATCAACAGTATATCCGGGGACCTCTCACTGCTAGGAATCGTGTTCAGAAGCTGAAGTCCACTACGACGAGTAACTGACGCTTGACCTTGAAGCCCTGCCGGACGAGAAGAATTGCTGTTGCTGTCCTTCACAATCTGAAAGCTGCTGTGCCTCCAAGGACTGACCCAGAGAGGACCTGGTAAGGCGCCCTCTTCCCGAGCTACGAGGGACCATCGTGCACAGCTGATCTTTGCCAACGCTCCCTGGTAGACAGACCTTCGACAGGCTGCCGACCCGATACGGGGACTGCTGCGGAACTCCAAGGAGAAGCACTCCGACTGTTGTCCGCCACTGTCGACGACCGCTGTCGCCGATCGGAGCCGCCGTGCTCCCGTTTGCCTAAGAACTTCCATTGATCATTGGGCGCTCTCGTCTGCATCGTCACCCGCTTGTCTCACCGCTGGAGAAGGCCTGACCGTCAACGCACCGAGGAGCATCCACCGGTGGGTTTCCCGCCACCTAAAGACCACAGAGACACCGACGACTCGACACCCTTGTTGGGCCACAGTTCTTCATCATCTCTTTGCGGTCCAGAACTATCGTCACTGAGGTGCCCCGCGCGCCTCTTCCTTGCAGGACGCCAACGCTCTGTCGTCGACGAGCACCACTAGGAACGAAGCTGCCACTTCCCTGCCATAGTTCACCCTGTTCACTGTTGACGTTCTACGACCCGTGACTCCTGCCTTAAAGGGAGGGCACTCAAGAAGGATCGGTTGACGCATCGTCAGAGAACTCTACTCCACCAGGTACATTGGGGGGGTAAAACCTTAATAGGAAAGAAGTGAGACTATCGAACATTATATGGACTGGGCTTGTGCTATATATCTTTATTTACAGGTTGCCCAGGTGGAGGGATCTCCACACAGAACTGTGCCTGGTGGTAGGGGTCAGTTGTAAAGACCGGTAGGGGGTGTCTGTACTTCCGCTCACTATATGGTAGAGGAGAGGCACAGAAGACCCAAGCCAAGATTCTCTATAAGGTAGCAATGGACGAGCAATCAAGGCCTTACTTCTCAGGAGGTGATGCAGGCTGGTTCTTAAGTACAGTGTAGTCCCCGAACCCCCACAAAGGAATGTCCACACACTGTATTACTGAAAACACATATAATTACTATTCAAAGGTATGCACACGATCACAATAACGCACTTTGTACTCAGAAGTCAATAATGATAAATATATACAATTCTAAAGTGGTACCACCAATGTTATCAAATCTCATTAAAGTGCATCAACTGTACGGTTAAAATGTCACACAGATTAATAACGAGGAAACCAGCAATAGAGATAGGAAGGAACGCAAGATGGTTGAAACAGTAGGCAGAATACTGGCCCCGTACCCTAGACACAGTTCTGTGTGGAGATCCCCCCACCTGGGCAACCTGTAAAATAAAGATATATCGCACAAGCCCAGTCCATATGTTCAATAGTCTCACTTCTTCCTATTAAGGTTTGTTTTACCCCCCCCCCCCAATGTACCTGGTGGAGTAGAGTCCTCCGACGATGCGCCGACCGATCCTTCTTGAGTGCCTCCCTTTCAGGCGGGAGCCACGGATCGTCGAGAGGTGTCGGGGAACTTGGCCTTCGGTGTCGGGGAATCGACGGCCCTTCTTGAGTGCCCTCCCTTTAAGGCGGGAGTCACGGGTCGTCGAACGTCTGACGGTGAACAGGGTGAACTACGGCAGGGAAGTGGCAGCTTCATTCCTAGCGGTGCTCGTCGACGACAGAGCGTTGGCGTCCTGCAAGGAAGAGGCGTGCGGGGCATCTCGGTGACGATAGTTCTGGACCGCAAAGAGATGATGAAGAACTGTGGCCCAGCAAGGGCGTAGAGTCGTCGGCGTCTCTGTGGTCTTTAGGTGGCGGGAAACCCACCGGTGGATGCTCCTCGGCGCGTTGACGGTCAGGCCTTCTCCAGTAGGAGACAAGCGGGTGACGATGCAGACGAGAGCGTCCAATGATCAATGGAAGTTCTTAGGCAAATGGGAGCACGGCGGCTCCAGTCGGCGACGGCGGTCGTCGACATTGGCGGACAACAGTCCGAGTGCTTCTCCTTGGAGTTCCGCAGCAGTCCCCGTATCGGGTCGGCAGCCTGTCGAAGGTCTGTCTACCAGGGAGCGTTGGCAAAGATCAGCTGTGCACGATGGTCCCTCGTAGCTTGGGAAGAGGTCGCCTTACCAGGTCCTCTCTGGGTCAGTCCTTGGAGGCACAGCAGCTTTCAGATTGTGAAGAAGAGCAACAGCAATTCTTCCTGTCCAGCAGGGCTTCAAGGTCAAGCGTCGGTTACTCCAGTTACTCGTCGTAGTGGACTTCAGCTTCTGAACACGATTCCTAGCAGTGAGAGGTCCCCAGATATACTGTTGATCTCCCATTCATTCCGCTGGGTCACACTCAAGCATCCAATCACGACTACGGGCATTCATGCAGGCAGGCAGCCAATCAGGCAAACGAGGTATTCAGGCTATTCCCTTCTCTCCAGACACTCGCAACAAGTTATGTGTATTGGGACAAGTACCGAGCCATTCAACACTCCAAGCTGCATTCATACCGGTTTCGGGCAGGGTTGTCTCAGTCATTGTGTCAACCACCAGATACTAGACACCTACAACACAGAATACATATTCGTCACACACACTATTCACCCAGGTCCCACCCACAGGAGGTTTCCCACAACATACATCACCGGGAAGGCTCCAGCTAGTCTGGCCGGCCTTCACAACAACAGCATATATGGCATTTCCACCCAACAGCCAGTCAGGGGGAAGGGACAGAGTCAGGGCTTCCCAGGGCTTTGGGAAAACAAGGTAATGGGTAATAGAAAGCAAGAGGCCACCGGGGCCATCTTGTTTTCCATCAGGAATCAACTGATCCCAATGGCAGGGCCAGGGTATCCCAAAATGGAGGATACTCCGCGCACCTGTCAAATTCAGCATGGAGCTGCCACCAACCCATACCCTGCTCTGCGGGCCACCCACAGGTGCCCAAAAACATACACTAGGGGCACAGGGTTGTACCCCCACCCATGGGTGCCATAAGGGTATCCCACGGGTCCGTTCACCAAACCCAAAAGAGAGAGCTGCACCACCAGGAGTCCCATCTGAACTCCTGTGCGGAAAACACGACAGAACACACGATAAAAAGCAGTAAAGGACAAGGATACGGAGGCCCTGTCCCTCCGATGCATTTCCAGCATCAAAGTCCCCCCCCCAGACTGAGGTGGAGGGTGCCTAATCTCCCACGGGATAGACACCCTCATCCAGACGGTCAACATACCTTCTGGAAAGGGCATCTACATTATCGTGACTCTTCCCTGGTCTGTGCTCTATGTTGAAGTCT
Organism: Ambystoma mexicanum; assembly: GCF_040938575.1. Classification (NCBI taxonomy): domain Eukaryota; kingdom Metazoa; phylum Chordata; class Amphibia; order Caudata; family Ambystomatidae; genus Ambystoma; species Ambystoma mexicanum. Next base: position 1,283,938,525 of record NC_090931.1, on the reverse strand, counting down.
AGCCCTTGCAGGCTAATGGACCACCTTAGCAGTTTCGGGTTCTCACCCTTCATCTGCATAAGCCACTTCAGGGGCTAATGATCTGTTTGGACCTTGAAGGTAGACCCTGTAAGGTAGGGCCTAAAACGCCTAAGGCTCCAAACTATACTAAAACATTCCTTTTCAACAGTAGCCCACCTAAATTCTCTACCCTTGAGTTTTCTACTGATGAATATGATAGGATGTTTTCTCCCTTTGTCATCTAACTGGGACAAGACAGCTCCAATTCCGGTGTCACAGGCATCCGTCTGGACGATAAAGGGTCGGCTGTAGTCAGGCGCACACAACACGGGTGCTCGACACAGACTTTCTTTCAAGCCATCAAAGGCCCTCTGACAGTCTTCAGTCCAATTGACCTTCCTAGGCTGCTTGGGGGAAATCAGAGCTGCCAGTGCTGCAGCTATGGTTCCATAGTCCGCCATGAAATTGCGATAATACCCGGTGAGGCCCAAAAAGGCTCTCACCTGGGTTTGAGTAGTGGGAGTCTCCCAGTCCTGTACATCCTGTACCTTACTGGGGAGAGGTTGGATTTGACACCCTCCTACCTCATGACCAAGATACGTGACTTTCCCCTGAGCTATCTGGCACTTGGTGGCCTTGATAGTGAGGTTAGCCCTTTTTAAGGCCTGCAACACTCTACCCAGATGTGTCAAGTGCTCTTCCCAAGTGGAATTGTAGACGGCAATGTCATCTAAATAAGCCAAACAAAGGCTTCCAGCCTACTGAGAGCATGATTGACCAATCTCTGGAAGGTGGCAGGGGCATTCTTCAACCCAAAAGGCATGACCCTAAACTGGTAGAGTCCCTCTGGTGTTGAGAACGCCGTCTTTCCCTTGGCATGGTCCGTCAGAGCTATTTGCCAATAGCCTGAGGTGAGGTCAAAGGTGCTCACAAATTTGACAGCACCTATGGTGTCCACGAGCTCATCAGCCCTGGGCAATGGGTGCGCGTCAGTTTTGGTGACGGCATTGACTCCTCGGTAGTCCACACAGAACCTCCAATCCTTGGTACCTGCCTGGGAACTTGCCTTGGGGACAAGGACCACGGGACTGGACCAGGGACTGGTTGTGGGTTCAATAACACCCAGATCCAACATCTTGGCGACCTCAGCCTTGATGTGGTTCTTAACCGTATCTGACATTCGGTAGCTCTTGCTCTTGACAGGCACGCTGTCACCAGTGTCAATCTCGTGCTTACACCACGGTGTAAGGCCTGGCGTCAGCGAAAACAGAGAGGCATACTGCTGGAGCAAAGTCCTGCAGGCCCTCTGCTGCTCGGTTGTCAAATCTGGAGAGAGCTGCACTCCCTCCACTGAGCCATCCTGAGGGTTGCTATGCAGCAAATCAGGAAGGGGCTCACTCTCATCCTCTTCTTGCTCTGAAGCTAGCAAGAGACATGAGACTTCTGCTCGCCTGTGGAAAGGCTTGAGCCTATTAACATGGATACCTGAGGGGATTATACCTTGGAGATTATCCTGAAGGGTCCAGTCCATTTATCTGCCAATGCCCGAGGCTTGGTAGGCTCCATCACAAGGACTTCCTGTCCCGGAGTCCAATCCACTTGCGATGCTTTAAGGTTGTGCCAGTATTTGTTCAGTTCCTGGCTGGCCTTGAGATTTGCCGTTGCTTGACCCATCATCTGTGTCATCCTCCGTCTGAGGCCTAACACATAGTCCCCCACTTGTTTGGCGGGGCCGGGAGGGGTGGCTTCCAAACCTTCTCTGATCAAGGCAAGGGGCCCCCTCACGGGATGTCCAAAGAGTAACTCAAAGGGGCTGAAACCAACACCCTCTTGAGGTACCTCTCTGTAAGCAAACAGCAGGCATGGCAGGGGGAGATCCCATTTCCTCCTTAGGGACTCTTCCAAAGCACCTAGCATGCCCTTGAGAGTTTTATTAAATCTCTCAACCAGACCATTGGTCTGGGGGTGGTAAGAAGTGGAGAACTTGTAGGTTACCCCGCACTCTTTCCACATGGTTTTCATGTAACTAGACATGAAGTTGGATCCTCGGTCAGAGACCACCTCCTTGGGGAATCCAACACGGGTGAAAATGCCCAGGAGAGCCCAGGCAACCACCTTGGCCGTAACAGTCCGAAGGGGTATAGCCTCACGGTACCTGGTGGCATGATCTACCAAAACCAGGATAAACCGATGTCCACCTGACGTGGGAGGGTCAAGGGGACCGACAATGTCGATGCCCACCCTCTCAAACGGTGTGCCAACCACTAGCAATGGCTGCAGTGGGGCAATGACACTGCCTCCAGTCTTGCCAGACAACTGACAAGTTGGGCAGGTCCTGCAGTTGGACTCCACTTCTACTCCCATTCGAGGCCAGTAGAAATGGGCAGAGAGCCTCTGCTTAGTCTTCTTGGTACCAAGATGACCAGCCAAGGGCACCTCATGCGCCAACTGCAGTAGGAAGGGCCGGTAAACTTGGGGTACCACTAACCTCTTGAGGGCACCAGGTTCAGGCTTAGTGGGCTCACTAACAAGGAGCTCACCCTCCCAATAAATCCGGAAAGTCCTAGGCACTTCTCCTTGTGCCTGGGACAGGGCCTGTTTCCTCAGACCCTCGAGAGAGGGACACTCTCTTTGTCCTTTACAGAAGTCTGCCCGGGAGGGTGCCCCTTCAGCTGACAAGCATTGAAGATCGGGATGATCCTCCGGGTTGAGAGCCTCTCCCACAGGAGAGTCTTCTGGCTCTTCTCCCACAGGAGTTGAGACGGGGTTTACCACTGGACCCAGCCCGTCCGGAGCATGGATCCAAGTGGGTGCTGTAGAAACAGCAGGAAGAGAAGGGGCTCCCTCCACAGAGGTGGCCTTCTTGCTCTGCCTTCGTCGTGCCTTAGGCCGCGCCTTCGGCTTGGGTACCTACTCACAGCCAGACCCGGTGTCACCTGTGACCTAGTGACCGCCGCAGCAGTCATGGGAAGACCATCCGCGATCAATCCCAACTCGACTAGATAGTTACCTAACAGAATGTTAGCAGGGACGATGTCCTGAACCAGGACAGGAAGCTTTGCTGTCTTGTCTCCAATTACGAGTGTGACTCGGGCTACAGGCGATAATTTGGGAGGCCCACCAGCTAACCTGATGGTTCTCAGAGGAACATCGACATAGTCCTCTGGCTTGAGCAGGGTCCTGTCCACCACTGTCATGCTTGCCCCAGTGTCTCTCAAACCAGTAGAAGGCTGGCCATTCAGGAGGACACGTCTCAAAAATCTACGGTGTTCTGTGGGATAGTCGCCAGTACTTCTGCGTACTGGTCCCAGGCCCCAAGGGACACTAAGGAAATCTCTACGGGAGCACCAAAAGTGATTCCGGTAGAGGAGGGGAGGACAGTGGCCTCCACCTCAGACATGGGGTAAGGGTAGGTCAGGCTGACAGCCTGTACTCCGAGTGCCTTACCTTTCTCCAGCATGGGGTCTGGCATGGATTCACATGCTCATGAATATTCCCCGTCGTCAGGCTGGGAATCCTCGGTAAAGAAAAATCAGTATCAGTTTCGTTTCTGATCTGTCTTTCGTAGTAGTAACCAATCACTGATCTCTGCGTCATACTGACCACAGCCAATGACTGCCATCTCCCTAAGCCCCGCCTCTGGCAGCCATCTTCAGATTTTTACCGCACGTTCAAGTGTTGGGATCCTCGTGCTATTGCTCTCGAGCTTTAGTGCTTTTTTCGCGCTTTTTCTTAGGAAAATTTTCTCTTTTTCGGTCAAAAGAGCCTCAAGCTCCACCGTTTCTTTATCCGATCAACGGGGACCCGTGTCGGATTCTTCTACGCCCCTCAAGGGTGAAGAGATTGTTGAGCCACGCTTTTGGAGGACTCCAGAGGTTTCTCAGGCCCATCTCGATCATGGCCCAGGAGAAGGGAAGCTCGACGCCCGGAAAGCTGTTCAGGGTCTGCCCTGGATGCCAAATTCAGAATGTCTTTAAGGAGGATGAACACTCCCTTTGCCTCTACTGCCTGCATGAGGACAAGACGCACATGGAGAAGGACTGTGCGTTTTGCGGCAATATGTCGGAGCGGACCATGAAGGACCGCCATCTGCGTCTCGCCAACTGGCTGGAAGGGAAGAGCCCGTCAGGCGAGAAGAAGAAGAAGAAGTCCGAGCGGTCTTCTAAGACCTTTGAGGGCGCCCCGGCGACGGGGGTACAACAGAAGGCCAAGCACCGTGAGTCCGCTGGCACCGGGAGCGCCGAACGGTCGGGCTCTACGGGCGCCAGGCAGGGCGCATCCTCCCCGGCGCCATCAACCACGAGCCAACGCTCTGGCTCGGGTAAGAGGAAGGCCGAGCACCCGGCGAAGCTCCTGGAGAGACCCCGGTTGAGCTCGAAGGCCCCATCGGAGGGGGAGCGAGGCGGTGACCTTCCCCCCCAAGGAGAAGGCGGTGAGCGCACCTAAGGTGGTGAAAGCCTTAATCCACCCAGCCAAGGCCTCTATTGAGAGAGTCGCGACGGCCCTGGCTCAGCCTGTGGAGGCTACACCAGTGGTGGCGACCTCGGGGCCCAGAGTCTCCCTGCCACCACGGAGGGAGTCCTCTTTCATGCCCATCGACAGGACCCCCGTGAAACCTACGACGGAGAAGAAAAAGGGGGGCAGGAGGTCGTCACGGATTCGGCCTCAACCTCTGAGGAGGAGCTGATCGAAGTCTTAAGCCACGGCGTTGGCGTGGAAGAAGACCAGCCCGTCGGGAGGGACCCCGACGTAGGAGACGACGAGAACGTCGAGGGTGCCGATGGGCCTCCTGACCGCCCGTCGGCCTCCCCACAACTAGTGCCGCAAGACAACTCGGCGGCCATTTTGTTGGCTATACAGTCCTTATGCTCGGAGATAAGGACGAGATTGCCGTTACCACCAACGGAGGAACCTCTCTCGACGGGGGACCCGGAGCCAGGCCCTTCTGGGAGCCCTCCTCCTAAGAGAAGAAGGATTCATCCTCCACCTCCTTTTCAACCATCGCGCCCTGCTCAGCCCTCCTCCCCGTCCACGACCCGTGGGGATGATACGGGGACTGACACGGCCGCGACGGGCACAGACGAGGAGGTTTACGACGAGGATGTCCCGTCGTCACCTCCTCCCCGGGCTTCCCCCCCGACGAGATTGGATCTTTTCATGCCATGATCGCCAGGGCATCCAAGCTTTTCCAGCTCTGCCCGGAAGAGAAGAAGAAGGAAGGTTTCCTTTATCAACGGCGCGAGACCAAGAGGAAGACGGTCCTCGCTGTACCTCTACTGGACGATATCTGGGATGAGGGTCTCGCCCTCCTCAAGAACCCATCCACAACGCCTGCGAGAAGGGATCGGTACGAGAAGAAGTACCGGGTCCTGGGTCCCGGACTCGGTCGTCTCCGCGGCGGCCAGGAAGAAAGCGGGGGGGGCCTCGGCCTCTACGTCAACCTCCCCGCCAGACGGCGAGGGAAAGAAATTGGCCACGATGGGACGCAGAGTCATCTCATCGGCAGCGATGACGATTAAGGCTGCCAACGCCTTGGCTATCGTAGCCCGCTACGACAGGGAATTGTGGTACAAAATCGCCCCCCTGCTGGACTTCTTACCAGATGACAAGAGGGCGGAGGCCCTAGAGATCTTGCAGGAAGGAGAAGTGGCGTCGGACCACGCCATTACGATAGCGACGGACATCGCTGACACTGGATTTCGCCAGTTGGGCAACGGCGTGTGCCTTAGACGGCGTGGATGGCTCAACGCAACTGACTTCCGTCAGGACGTGCAGACCAGAGTCTTGGACATGCCGTTCGACGGGAGCAACCTGTTTGCAAAAACAGTGGACGATTCCCTACAAGCCATCAAGACGGAGACGGCCCGGGCTCTTGGTGTTCTCCAGCAACGACGGCCGCCCTTTCGGAGCATCGGAGGCAAGCAGGGTGCCTCCAAAGGTTCCGGCGGCGGATTTTCCACCTATCGTCAAGCGGCCCGTTCGTCGTCACAGGAAGCCTACAGGGGAGGAGGCAAGTCGGGCGGACCCGCCGTCGTCGCCAAGGAGGACAAGGCGGCAAAGCCTCGTCGAAGCAGGACTGAACCGGCCGTGGGGTCGGGCCCCCACCGAAGCACCCCGGTGGGAGGCCGGCTGTCGAGCTTCGTCAGCGTGTGGGAGTCCATCTCCACCGACCGTTGGGTGCTGGACGCCCTGGCCCAGGGTCACGCGCTCGAGTTTCTAAAGAAGTGCCCGCGCGTCCCCCCCGTGGCCAGGAAGGAACATCACGTCCCTCAACTTCTCTTGGAGGTAAAGGCGATGCTCAAGAAAGGCGCCATTGAGCTCGTCCCAAAGAGGCTTCGGGGCTCCGGAGTTTACTCAAGATACTTCCTCGTGATGAAGACGGAGGATGGCGTCCCATCCTGGACCTACGACGACTGAACAAATTCATCAAGGCACAGAAGTTCCGGATGGTCACCCTCCAGCACGTCCTGGGTCAGCTGGAGGAGGGCGATTTCCTGTCGTTGTTGGATTTGGAGGATGCCTACTTCCATATCCCCATCCTAAAGGGACACTGAAAGTTTCTCAGATTCGTGGTCCAAGGGCGTCACTACCAGTTCAGAGCCCTTCCCTTCTTATTGAGGTCGGCACCCAGGGTGTTCACCAAGTGCCTCGCACCGGTGGCGGCGCGGCTACGCCTGGAGGGGATCCACGTCTACCCCTACCTGGATGACTGGCTCATCCAAGCAAAGACGAAGGAGCTCGCCGCGGAGCACACGGCGTGGACCGTCCAACTAGTCACGGACCTGGGATTCTCCATAAACTACTCCAAGTCCCACCTGGTGCCCGCTCAAGACGCAGTGTTTCTGGGAGCGAAGCTCGACACAGTGGCGCTTCTGGCCTCTCCGTCGGAGGAAAGAACGAGGGCCATCTTGGGCAAGGTACAGCGGATGCTGGTTGCGGACGCAGCCAGGGTGAGGTCCATCAAGTCCCTCCTCGGAATGATGTCTTCTTGCATTTATCTCGTCCGCCTGTGCAGGCTTCGGATGCGCCCGTTACAGGAGTTCCTGGAAGCTCGCTGGATCCAGATGACGGGCAGCTTCGAGGACAGGATCACACTCGACGAGAGCTTCCGACGAGCGATCCGGTGGTGGGGCACCCGCGCGCATCTGACGGCGGGCATGGACTTCCAGACCCCGGGCCACCAGAAGACAGTGACCACGGATGCCTCCCTGGAAGGGTGGGGAGCGCACACCGAAAATCTGCACGCGAGGGGCCTTTGGCTACCGACGGAGAAGTCCCTCCATATCAACGTCCTGGAACTCCGTGCAGTGTTTTGGGCCCTCAGGTCCTTTCTTCCGTCCCTCAAGGTCAAGGTGGTGAGGATCTTCACCGACAACACCACCACCATGTTCTACATCAGGATGCAGGGCGGTACCAGATCCCCAGCCCTGTCCAAGGAGGCTCAGGATCTGTGGCATTGGGCCGTCGCCCAAGGGATGTTTCTGGTGCCGTTTCATCTGGCAGGGATAAAAAACACCATCGCCGACTCGCTCAGCAGAGAGCTGCGCTCGTGCCACGAGTGGGAACTATGACAGGATCAAGTGGATCGGCTCTTCCGACGGTGGGGCACACCCCAGATCGATCTGTTCGCGACAGCGACGAACTCCAAGTGCCGGAGGTTCGCCAGCAGGTTTCCCCAGCCGAGGAGCATGGGCGATGCTTTCTCGTTCCCCTGGGAGGACCTGTTCCTATATGCGTTCCCTCCTTTGCCGCTGCTGATCCGGCACATCAACCAGCTCAAGAGGTCACAGTGCAGGATAATCCTCGTCGCACCTGCGTGGCCGAGGCAGATATGGTTCCCGGACCTTCTGGACTTGTCAGCATCCCCGTCAATCAAGCTGCCAGTGGACGCAGATCATCTCTCCAGAAGGAGGCGCCATCCTCCATCACGACCCGAAGTCGCTGAACTTGCAGGCCTGGCTCCTGCCATCACGACCCGAAGTCGCTGAACTTGCAGGCCTGGCTCCTGCAGCGTTAGAGTTTGGAGGTTACGACATACCGGCCGACTGCAGAGAGGTTCTTGCAAAGGCCAGGGCATCCTCAACTCTTAAATGCTACGGACACAAATGGAAGAGGTTCTCTGCCTGGTGCCACGCACAGAAGATTAACCCTCTACGAATTACGCTCCTCAAGTACTGCCGTACCTGCTGACGCTGGCCAAGGCTGGACTGGCGCATGCTTCCATCAAGATTCATCTTGCTGCGATCTCCCGATACACCAGAACCACGGGACGGACGTCTTTGTGGTCTCATCGTCTGGTGAAAGAATTCATGAAGGGACTGTTCAGATCGTTCCCGCCGGTGAAGGCCCCGGCCCCGGCGTGGGAGCTCAACGTGGTGCTGACCAAGCTCATGGCACCTCCGTTCGAGCCTCTGCACTCAGCTCCGTTGAAGTTCTTGTCGTGGAAAACAGCTTGTGGCCATCACCTCCGCACGACGGGTGCGAGAGATCCAGGCCCTTTTCTGCCCACGTACTTGACTTTTCACGACACAAGGGTAGTGCTCAGGACGCACCCCTCCTTCATGCCTAAGGTGCCGTCGGACTTCCACCTCAACGAACCCTTGGTGTTGCCTGTTTTCTTCCCGTCGCCTTCGTCGCAGGCTGAAAGGACTTTGCACTCGCTGGATGTGGCTAGAGCGCTGAAGTTCTACGTGGACCGCACGAAGTGTTTTCGGAAGACGTCACAACTTTTTGTGAACTTTGGACCTGTCAATCAGGGGAAGGCTCTCTCGAAGGCTTCCATTTCCAGATGGCTCTCTGGCTATATCATGTACTGTCATCGGTTGGCAAACCGACCGCTGCCTGGCCGTCCGAGAGCCCATTCCACCAGAGCGATCGCAGCTACCACGGCGTTCCTATCTGGTGTGCCCTTGCTGGACATCTGCAGGGCTGCTACGTGGAGGTCGACACACACCTTCACGAAATTCTACTGCGTCGATCGGGATTCCAGGGAGGAGTCGAGGGTCGGCCAAGCAGTGCTGTGCAACCTGTTCGCCTAAGGTGAGCCTGGTGAGGAGGTAAGAATTGCTTAATGTTGAGTTTTGGATGTAATGCTTAATGTTGAGCCTTTGCCACCTCCCGTGGTTGTTAATGTGTGTACTGCTATGTATTCTTTTATTCATGAGCATGTGAATCCATGCCAGACCCCATGCTGGAGAAGGAACAAGTTACTTACCTGTAACTGTTGTTCTCCAGCATGGGTCTGGCATGGATTCACATGGATTCACATGCGAACCCTCCCGCCTACCCCTCTGCGGCTCTTCACTTGGACATACTGTCACTTCACGTGCTACCAAATCTGAAGATGGCTGCCAGAGGCGGGGCTTAGGGAGATGGCAGTCATTGGTTGTGGTCAGTATGACGCAGAGATCAGTGATTGGTTACTACTACGAAAGACAGATCAGAAACGAAACTGATACTGATTTTTCTTTACCGAGGATTCCCAGCCTGACGACGGGGAATATTCATGAGCATGTGAATCCATGCCAGACCTATGCTGGAGAACAACAGTTACAGGTAAGTAACTTGTTCCTTTCACTTGAAGTCACCCCTTTAGTGATCCAGAGCCCCACAGTCCCAACAAGTGCCGGGAGTGCGGGGTACGGTACTGGAACCACCGGGAGCCTGCTTTGCAGCAGGGGGAACACTACTCTTATTCCCACCCAGAGATGACTTATCCCCACTAGATTTTGGGGTTTTAGGAGAGGAGGGTTTAGGTTTATTCGACTGTGACTACTTTTGGGACTCCTCAGCTTTCTGAGAGGCCCCCTTTTCTTTGTCCTTGTCCTTCCCACTGGAGTCCTTAGGGGACACCCGGTGGGAGACCCACTTGTCAGCCAACCTAGCCAGCTTAAAGGGGTCCAAAATGTTCTGGTCAGCAACATACTGACGCAGCTCTGGTGAACAGGCTTCTGAAAAATGCTCAAAAAACAACAGGTGGGACAATTCAACAAATGTTTTCACCTTGTAACCATCAATCCACCCCATCATATTCATGTGCGCATTACTCACCCAGTCAACCCAAGACACATTCTCTCTTTTCTTAAAATCCCTGAACCTTTTAAGGTATTGGGTAGGCGTCTTGCCAAACCTGGCAATCAAAGCAGATTTTATACACTCATACTGACCCCTTTCTTCCACACTCAGCTTCAGAATACAGTCATATCCAGTTTGAGGCACTCTGCTTAGCAAACAATTAGCCCAATCTCTTTTGTCAACATCATGAATTGCACAAGCCATTTCAAACGCTTCAATCCATTGGAGGATATCAGAACCCTCCGAAAACACACCAACCAAATCCTTCATAAATTTAGTTGCTGGGGACCTGACACTCTCACTGGGTTTCGCTGAAGTCTCCACTCGAGCTTTCTCTAGCTGGATTCTCTGACATTCAGTGTCCTTGTCTTTGAGTTCAAGATCCCTATTCTTGAGTTCAACTTGTTGCGCCTGCTCCTCTTTCTTAAGCTCAGCAGCTATTTCCAACTTGCGATATTCAAAGGCCAATTTCATCCTTAATAACTCAAGTTCCAAGGAATTGCTGGGGGTCGGAACAGAGGCAGCAGGAATGGCGGCATTCCCAGAAACAGATTCAGTAGAAACCCCAGGGGCAGAGTCCTCATTGGTTGCATTTCCCCCCTCATCAAGAGTTTCACCATCGTTCTTTTAGTCCACCAGGGCAGCTATCAGCTCAGCCCTAGACTTATCAACAAAGTCTAACTCCCTGGCTTCACAAGCACTCTGGAGAGCCTCTAAGCTCATCCGAGTCAATTTACCATTCGCAATAGACTCCATTGCTTGTAATGCAGTTATTTTGTACACACCCAAACCTTAATCTAATAAGGTGCGGATATTTTGTAAGTGGCACGGTTATACACTGAGTCTTAAAACCATAAGCATCCCACCGATGCCACCAGTGTAAAGACCGGTAGGGGGTGTCTGTACTTCCGCTCTCTATATGGTAGAGGAGAGGCACAGAAGACCCCAGCCAAGATTCTCTATAAGGTAGCAATGGACGAGCAATCAAGGCCTAGCTTCTCAGGAGGTGATGCAGGCTGGTTCTTAAGTACAGTGTAGTCCCCGAACCCCCACAAAGGAATGTCCACACACTGTATTACTGAAAACACAGTCTTTATATAATTAATATTCAAAGGTATGTACACGATCACAAGAACGCGCTTTGTACTCAGAAGTCAATAATGATAAATATATACAATTCTAAAGTGGTACCACCAATGTTATCAAATCTCATTAAAGTGCATCAACTGTACGGTTAAAATGTCACACAGATTAATAACGAGGAAACCAGCAATAGAGATAGGAAGGAACGCAAGATGGTTGAAACAGTAGGCAGAATACTGGCCCCGTACCCTAGACACAGTTCTGTGTGGAGATCCCCCCACCTGGGCAACCTGTAAAATAAAGATATATCGCACAAGCCCAGTCCATATGTTCAATAGTCTCACTTCTTCCTATTAAGGTTTTACCCCCCCATTGTACCTGGTGGAGTAGAGTCCTCCGATGATGCGCCGACCAATCCTTCTTGAGTGCCTCCCTTTCAAGCGGGAGCTACGGATCGTCGAGAGGTGTCGGGAACTTGGCGTTCTGTGTCGGGGAATCGACGGCCCTTCTTGAGTGCCCTCCCTTTAAGGCGGGAGTCACGGGTCGTCGAACGTCCGACGGTGAACAGGGTGAACTACGGCAGGGAAGTGGCAGCTTCGTTCCTAGCGGTGCTCGTCGACGACAGAGCGTTGGCGTCCTGCAAGGAAGAGGAGTGCGGGGCACCTCGGTGATGATAGTTCTGGACCGCAAAGAGATGATGAAGAACTGTGGCCCAGCAAGGGCGTCGAGTCGTCGGCGTCTCTGTGGTCTTTAGGTGGCGGGAAACCCACCAGTGGATGCTGCTCGGCACGTCGACGGTCAGGCCTTCTCCAGCGGGAGACAAGCGGGTGTCGATGCAGACGAGAGCGTCCGATGATCAATGGAAGTTCTTAGGCAAACAGGAGCATGGCGGCTCCGGTCGGCGACGGCGGTCGTCGACAGTGGCGGACAACAGTCCGAGTGCTTCTCCTTGGTGTTCCGCAGCAGTCCCCGTGTCGGGTCGAAGGTCTGTCTATCAGGGAGCGTTGGCAAAGATCAGCTGTGCACGATGATCCCTCGTAGCTCGGGAAGAGGTCGCCTTACCAGGTCCTCTCTGGGTCAGTCCTTGGAGGCACAGCAGCTTTCAGATTGTGAAGAAGAGCAACAGCAATTCTTCTCGTCCAGCAGGGCTTCAAGGTCAAGCGTCAGTTACTCCAGTTACTCGTCGTAGTGGACTTCAGCTTCTGAACACGATTCCTAGCAGTGAGAGGTCCCCAGATATACTATTGATCTCCCATTCATTCCGCTGGTTCACACTCAAGCATCCAATCATGACTACGGGCATTCATGCAGGCAGGCAGCCAATCAGGCACACAAGGTATTCAGGCTATTCACTTCTCTCCAGACACTCACAACAAGTTATGTGTATTGGGACAAGTACCTAGCCATTCAACACTCCAAGCTGCATTCATACCGGTTTCGGGCAGGGCTGTCTCAGTCATTGTGTCAACCACCAGATACTAGACACCCACAACACAGAATGCATATTCGTCACACACTCTATTCACCCAGGTCCCACCCACAGGAGGTACCCACAACATACATCACCAGGAAGGTTCCAGCTAGTCTGGCCGGCCTTCACAACAACACCATATATGGCATTTCCACCCAATAGCCAGTCAGGGGGAAGGGACAGAGTCAGGGCTTCCCAGGACTTTGGGAAAACAAGGTAATGGGTAATAGAAAGCAAGAGGCCACAGGGGCCATCTTGTTTTCCATCAGGAATCAACTGATCCCAATGGCAGGGCCGGGGTATCCCAAAATGGAGGATACTCCGCGCACCTGTCAAATTCAGCATGGAGCTGCCACCAGCCCATACCCTGCTCTGCGGGCCACCCACAGGTGCCCAAAAACATACACTAGGGGCACAGGGTTGTACCCCCACCCATGGGTGCCATAAGCGTATCCCACGGGTCCGTTCACCAAACCAAAAAGAGAGAGCTGCACCGCCAGGAGTCCCTTCTGAACTCCTGCGTGGAAAACACGACAGAACACACGATAAAAAGCAGTAAAGGACAAGGATACGGAGGCCCTGTCCCTCCGATGCATTTCCAGCATCACATCAGTATTCTGCCTATTGTTTCAACCATCTTGCGTTCCTTCCTATCTCTATTGCTGGTTTCCTCGTTATTAATCTGTGTGACATTTTAACCGTACAGTTGATGCACTTTAATGAGTTTGATAATATTAGTGGTACCACTTTAGAATTGTATATATTTATCATTATTGACTTCCGAGTACAAAGTGCGTTATTGTGATCGTGTACATATCTTTGAATATTAATTATATAAAGACCGTTTTCAGTAATACAGGTTGTGGACATTCCCTTGTGGAGGTTTGGGGACTACACTGTGCTTAAGAACCAGCCTGCATCACCTCCTGAGAAGCTAGGACTTGATTGCTCGTCCATTGCTACCTTATAGAGAATCTTGGCTGGGGTCTTCTGTGCCTCTCCTCTACCATATAGAGAGCAGAAGTACAGACACCCACTACCAGTCTTTACACCCCCCCACAATAACCGACTAGAAAAATAGACAGGCACTGAGTCGGTTCTTCAGAGAATTAGGGGTTATTGAAACTTGGCAATTCTTCCAAGGGGACAACAGAGAGTACACTCACTATTCAGCCATCCACCTTGAATACTCTAGAATAGACATGATCTTATATCCGCAACATTAGTCCCGCAAATAACGGAGGTAGAAATAGGAGTGGAATGTCACTGAGATCATGCCCAGTGTTGGTGGGTGTATAGACTGGGGGTAGAAGGGAGCAGGGCAAAACCGCCTTGGAGGTTAAATGAAATCCTCCTGAAGGACTTAGCACTAAGAGCTCATATGGAGGCTACCATCAACAACTACTTTAAAGAAAATGACAATGGGGAAACAGGCTGGGGGGTAATATGGGATGCAGGAAAGGCGGTGATCAGGGGAGAATTTATGTCACAGGCAGCGACATACTACAGGGAAAGAGCATTGGTGACAAACCAGCTGGAAAAGGAGGTGAAAGCTGCCAAAGCCCAACACAAAGCCCATTGTTCGAGAAAATCCCTAAGAGCGCTTCACAAAATCGGAGCCCAACTGGAGAACCATACGGCGGACTAGATTGCCCAGTCACTGATACAAACAAAACAATCCTATTATATCCATAGGGCCAAGGCAAATTCCTTGCTGCGAAATTGTGAAAACGGAAAGCTCATAACTATATAGCACAACTGGACGATGTCCATGGAAAAACCCCACACAGCGGAGCTCGACCAAAAAGAAATAATGAAGGGTTTTCATGAGGAACTTCTAAGTAGCAAGAACCCTGACCCGGGACGGAAACTCTCCTACATCAGCACGCTCCCGCTGCCCTAGATCGCGGAACAAGACAGAACTAGTCTTGGGAGCCTGTTCTCGGCACAAGAGGTCAGTGATGTAATTTCAGCACTACCAGCAAATAAGACACCAGGCCCAGATGGCTTTGGCAACGGTTATTACAAGACGTTCCACACTGAGTAGAGGGGAAGGGTATGCTCGATATGGAGAGGTCTATAACCATCCTGCCCTTGAACCCAGGAAAAGATCCCCACAATTGTGCAAGCTATCGTCCTATAGCATTTCTGAACACTGACGCAAAAATCTATGAGAAAATCCTAGCTACGTGCCTGATGAAAATCCTCCCGAACATAATACACAACGACCAAGCGGGGTTCATCACCGACCGGCACACCCAGGATAAATTCAGGAGTGTAGTTTACATCATAGACGCGGGGCGACGAACACAACAGAAGTTTGCAGTTGCTGCCCTGAAACTGATCTTGGAGCGCTTCGGCTGTGGCCCAGAATTCACCAAGATGGTCCTTGCCAATTACCAACATCCATCGACAAGTTTCAGGATCAACAAACAAAGTACGGAATTTGTGAAGATTAGAAGGGGCACGCGACAGGGGTGTCCACTCTCCTCCCTGATCTTCGAGATGGCAATGGAACCATGCGCAATGCAGTTCTGACAAGATGTTAGCGTTAAAGGAGCGACGATCGGTCAGGAGACCCACAAAATAGCACTGTACGCTGACGACATCATGCTCTTCATGGGAGACCTGAAAAATACGATGCCCAGAGCAATGGCCCTGCTAGGTCTCGGGATTCTCCATAAACTTCTCCAAATCAAAAGCTATGAACATCACGGCAAGGAGGGAAGTGACAGAGACGTTGGAGAGGACATTCCCGATGAGCTGGGTGGGGGAAACACTGGAATACTTAGGGATCCACCTTACTAGCGAATCACATAAGCTATATCAGGCAAACATAACTCTGCTGTGGAAACAGTTACAGGAAGACATGCTCAGATGGGAATCTCAGGAGCTGTCATGGTTCGCCCGCATCACAGCTGTCAAAATGACTATCCTCCCTCATCTTCTGTATGTAATAGGTTCAATACCGGTGCCTGTACCGCCAGCTAAGATCTGAGAGTTGCAAAACACGATATTTAAATTTATATGGCAAGGTAAGAAACCCAGGATTCAGAAACGATTTCTAATGCGACCCCCCGCTACTGGGCGGCCTGGGAGTTCCAGAAATGTACAGATATATCTTAGCAGCACAGCTAGCGCCAATGTTGAGATGGGCAAAACCTGAGAATCACAAAGGATGGTGTAGAATTGAACAATCAGCCTCGTCAACTCCCCTAATAACCCTGTTGAGCCTGAAAGAAGAAAACTGAGAGAGCGGGGATGCACTTCTGGAAACGGCGAAATGGTCACTGCAAAGCTGGGACAAAGCTCAGAAAAAGAAAGGCATCCCGAGCGGATTGGGCCCATACACGCTGTTGATGCACAACCCCGATTTCCCACTGGGTCTCCAACGAGAATATTGGGTGGGATGGTCGGGTGCCGAGACCCTGTGCTTGAGAGACATGTACAATGACGGTTCTCCATTACTCTTCACAGACTGTCAGCAGAAATTCAACATAGGAGAACACGAGCGCTATAGATATGCACAAATAAGGCACTGAATAACCCACCCAACAGTGAAAAGAGCAGGCACAAGAACACCATCAGGCCTAGAACTGACCCTGCAGGAGGGCCACACAGCAAAGGGGGTCACCAGACTCTACAGACTGCTCTCCAATGATCAATCGACTAACAGACTCCTATACAAAGTGAACTGGGAAAGAGACATGCAAGAGTCGCTAATGGAGGAGGAATGGAACCAAATATGGACATGTGCACACAGCACCTCCAAATGCACTACGATTAAGGAATCGGCTTACAAACTATGCCTTAGATGGTATATGTCCCGAACCGCATTCATAAAATCACAAAGTCATACTCGCCAAACTGCTGGAGGAACTGCGGTGAAAGGGGAGACCTATTCCACATGTGGTGGACTTGTCCTAAAGCAGTGGCTTACTGGAAGGAAATATTAAGCCACATAAAGACATTTCTGGAGTTGAATTGCTGATGTCCCCAAAAACAATTCTCTTAGGAGTCCCCATAGAAGGAAAAAATGCAATGTCAGGAGCGACAGCTACCCTCATCACTCACCTGTTATCAGCAGCAAGAATGACCCTTGCACAAAACTGGAAAATCGAAGCAGGCCCGACTTCAGCATGGTGGTGGATCAAGGTTTGGGGAGTAATGGCCATGGAGAAGATATGTGCACTTAGTACTGGAAAATATCTAAAATGCCTGTCTGTCTGGAACCCTTTCCATGAACTGGTGCGGGATAGAAAGGCCAAATCTTCAAACTTTGCCTTCTCCAAAACACACGTGTCATCTGAGGCCTACCAGACGTAAAGAATCTGGGTCTCAACCGTCCGGGAAAGAACTTATAACCGTTGAACTCTGTTTTGCAAAGTAGTGGTTAAAGCTGAGGAGGGGGGTGGGGTTGGGGGATTGGTGAGAATGGGAGAGGGGAACATTTTAAAACCCTCGAAGGCATAGGAAATTTCAACGAACTGAATGGTACGAACACAAGAAAGATACAGAACTTATTCAATAACTGATTGAAAGTGTTATGTCGTATTTACGTTTATGCCTTCGAACCAAAAATAAAGTTGGTTTAAAAAAAATGTATACATCCTTTTCTTAAATTTGATCCGTTCCTCCACTGCCAGAAAAATGAGTGATCGGCGCAGCCCTGATATAGGTGTTGCCGTCCCTACTCTAAACACCACTCTAACCGCTGCATTCTGTTCCTTTTGAAGTCGATGTATCTGTTACAGTAGTCCAGCTTAGAATTAATTGGTGCTCCTACCACTGTAGCATGATCCTGTTTAGGAACATAGGGGAGTGCCTGACGGAACAGCCGTAAGTTGTAAAAAAAACAGCCTGAACTTTGGCCGTAACCTGACCTTCACATCCCAGGACACTCTGCAATATGCATGATAGGTTTTTAATTCTGGGATGTTTTCAATTTTTTTGTTGAATCAGTGAAGGTCTTTTGATCTCCCAGTTAAAGTTTTAGCCTTTTATAACAAATTCTCCATATTGAGGGTCACAATGAGACAATTTTAGCCTTGTTATTAACTTGAGTGGCTTCATTTTATTTTTTTGGGAGAAACATTAATACGAGACTGTGAAACCACAAGTTTTGAGGGCAGAGATATTGATTTTCTTGCACCAGCACCACTTAATCTCCCTAAAGGGAATTAATATCCTACCAAACTACAATTTGATTATTCAAAGCAGGGCGATAATGGGCCACAGAACGGAATTCCTGACCTGCCATTTTGTCAATGATACCCAAACTTCTATCCAAAAGCATGCGCTCTTCAATTTTAGTTGCCTTTATAAATACGAATAACTTCATAATTTCGGGCACTATGGTATCCATATGTGAGGCACATTAGAACATCTGCTGCAAGATAGTTATCTATGATTGTCTATGATGTGGTATAGAGTGCAGTCGGGTAGTCCTCATATGGAGAGGTGAGAATTTTCACTCTATCTCTTGTGGGAGTCTCTGGCACAGAAGAAGGGCAACCTTCTTCATTTCCTCATTATTCGTTTTACGGTGGCTTTGAATTAACAGTGAGATCGGATCCTTTATCTCTGCAGTAAACTCTGGAATTGTTGCATATTCATTTGGGTAAGGCTGTTCATTCCTTATTATCTTATAGGTAATGTTTTTGCTTTTATGTTACGAGCCATAATTGGTGTGGCTCTGACGCTGGCTTAGTTGTCTAACTGCCTCCTTCCTTTAATCTGTGAAGGTTGCTGGCATTTCGCAAGGTTTAAAGTGACATTTCCATCTCTGTACAGTAATCTCCACTCTGCAATGCCTAAGTGTTGGCAGAGAAAAGAGCATTTGTCTGGATGGGACTTGTTTTCATATCGCTGGCCATTAAAGGATTACAGATGCTTCTATTATTTCAGGAAATATGTGCAAGGATTGTTCAAGCATATGTTTTACAGCAGGTCACAAATTTGAGATGACCACTTTCCAATGGCGAGTGGGAATTTACTCTTGGCGAGTAAGGAATGGTGTGTGTTCTGTGCTTGTGGATAACTGGTGTTCGTGCCAGTGGACAAGTGTTTTTTGTTATTCCTCAAGGCATAAATTTGTTTTAAAAAATTGATTAGCAGAGTTTGCTAATTAAAATGTTCTTGATTAGCAAACCATCCCAATTGATTAACAATGTTGTACCAATATTTTTAATGTCAACAGATGTTATTTGGATCTAAAACGTAAAATGTGCCTCGATATAGCATTTTTGTCTACCGCTGAAGTAAGACATTAGTGAGATGAGTCAGGCCTGGCAAATTCTTTAAAATTCTGCTAGACTGCAGATTGGGTAACTTCGTTTACCTACTCGACCTAAGAGAAATGCACCTGATAGATGGCAACGTATGACAAAAAATGTAAATCGACTTACTGTAAAATGGTGCACCTCACCACAAACCCACTTTGTTTGGCACAATGCTGCCAACCCAAAGACCAGCTATTCACAGTGAAACTTTTATTTAACATTTACTGCAAACAAAGTAAATGTTAAATAAAAGTTTCAAACATCCCCAGCAAATGGTACTCGCCCTTCATAAAATCTACTTGAGTGGGCTGGTAGAATTTGCAAGCCCTGGATGAGTGTCTGTAAAATGTAAAAGGTTAGCTGCATGAATGGACACAAATGAATACATATATATGATAAAAAGCCTCTGGAAACAGTTTGGCCAGCACTCTAATGCAGGTGCAAATATATAATGCAATCATAATCATAGAACAAAGCGAGCTCTGGAGGCTAACTACAGTGTATGGTATTGCGAAAGATCTGTAGATGTACAAGCTGGATGAAACTATTGATGACTACTTTGTGTAAAGATCTAGTTAGTTTTGTGTATTCATTATGTAAGAGGAAATAAAGTAAGAGAATAAGCAGAGTGGATGGCTTGCAGGCAGAGAACTGAGAAAAGTAGGTTGAATATTGCAGTTTTCGGCCATCTCACTTATAGGGTAGCTGGTATAAAGCAACAGGGTGATGAGATAGAATGTCAGTGAGTATGGGATCAGCTCATGGGTTGAGCACCAGTTGCATAGACGTATGCAACAAGCATGCCACAGACCTAGGTTCACCACCAAAGCATCTGGCCGTGTGATCATGTACATTTTCAATAGTGTTCATTCGTCAATGTGATGCATCTTCCCCAATTAAATGAAATGTAGTTGAAACTATGAGATTTAGATGCACTAACCTAAATTTTACTTTAAAGCTTGGAGACAAAACAGTGCTACAGTAGCAATACTGTAATTATGCATTATGTAAGAACTTACATTTTTAGGAATAGAATTACATGACTGTTAAAAAAAAAAAACATCTTTACACGTACTGTTGTTTGCCAGACAGGATGTAGTTAGCTTATTTAAAGGATCATCCCAATTATATCTAGTTAACAATTATTTGAAAAAGAAAACACAATCGTACCTAGCACTCCCACACAGGCCTTTGCCACATAAGATTGGAGGAGAGGTTACTGCTGCACTCTCTCTCTCTCCATTAGCCCCTTTCACCTTGCAGAGAAAATAGGGTGGAGACAGACGAGGGCAAAAGAAGAATGCAGGATGAACTGTTCTTTCATGGAGCAGGGTAATTTAAATAGATAGCTTTGCTACACAAGTGTCAATTTAAATAGCAAACCTACATAATTGCATAGTAAATTTCTATGCAACACTGCTTCTTTTATGCCTTGTTCCTAGCTAGTAGATTGCAACTTATAATGTTCTCCACGGTTTGAGTTCCTCTGCCTTCTGAGGGACAGGTGGTGGGGGATGCACTGGGGGGTGACTTACTGGGGGGGCACTTACTGAGAAGGTTATATCGATGACTAGGATCTTGTGGAGCTTCTACTTAGGACTTCCCCTCAACTTCACGCATTACATCACATGCTTCTCAGAATGTAGTAGGTGTAGTAGGGTGACCATTGTGCATGTGAGTGCTTCATTCTGCCTATTTATCAGATTGGCAGGATATCTCTGCAATTGACAAGAGCGCAGAGCTAGAGCTTGTTAAATCTTCATCTGCATAGGACTGGGGCGAGGAAGTTTGTAAAGGGAAGTAATGCTCAGATTACTTACCAGTAACAGTCATGAGTCCTTATTTTACTCTTCCCAGTCCTCAACCCTCCCACCATTTCTATAATTTCTGTTGTGAGACTTTGAAATCAGTGTTGGCATGTAACAGGCAATAAATATGTGGTGTGGAGGATTATCCCCATACGCCCAAGGTAAAACGAGCTAGTTTAAATAAATTACATTTTAAAATTAACCACCGGGTAGCAGTGGTTTGACTTGTGGTTGGCACCCCTCAATTATAGGGCACTGTGATGAGGAAAAATGGACTCAGGGTAATAAACATTCCCAGTAAGTAATCCGGGATTTGTAACGCCAGCTTTAAGATGGTTCCTGTACCATAATTGCAATCTAAGGGGAGACTGCTTAATGGTTATATGCACAATAGTTGCCAATGTAAGCATTTCAAGTACAGCCGAGTTGTTTTCTTTTTTGCAGGTTTCTGTTATTGTTAATTCTGTAGATGAATCCCTAGATCTGAGCAGAGGTCTTATTTCAAAGGCAATTCTAAGTAAAGCAGGCCCGAGAATACAGGAAGAGATATTGGAAAAGCGAACAAAACGTGAGCCACGGGCTTCTCAAATACTGAAGACTAAAGGATACAAGTTGCCTTGTGATTATGTATACCATACAACATTACCTTTGGCAGAGCGGCCAGACTCGGAAAAGGTAAAAACATGTTTTCCTGACTAGATTAAACTGCATTTAATTTTTACACAAATGGACTGAAAATCGTTACATAAAATGTGTTTTTTTTTTCTCTAAAGGTTTTAAAGGCACTTGTTTCAGACTGCTTGGAAAACGCACGCAAACAGAGTTTCCCTCAAATTTGTTTCCCTGCTATAGGAACGGGAAATTTAGGTTTTTCAAAACAAAAAGTGGCACGGCTCATGGTTCGTGAAGTAATACATTTCGCAGAACAGCATCCACAAATAAAAATGGGTGTTCATTTTGTCATCTATCCGACGGACTCTGAAAGCTTAAAGGTATGTTTTTCTAACTTATATTTTTAATCACAGGAAGTACAAATGTATAGGTAGTAACGCACATTATCCTTGAATGAAAAGTTAAATGCGAAGTACTTTTTCAACACACATCGTTTATTCATGTGTAGACTGAAATAAGATTTAATCTTAGTGAAAATGGAGTATTCAATTCACAACTACTGAATCTGTAGAATGAACATACTGCAGACATATTACAGCTTAGAAAAGTAAAAAGGATGGGTGGGAATGCCCGAGCCAGATCTTCACTGCTGTAAATTCCACCCGGTGACCTAACATTCCACAATTTGTAATTCATCTGTGCTATTACAGAAGGGACACGCCAAATGTAAATCGCACCTACACCAAAAGGTTGGCCACAATTTCTCTCCACTGAAACAAAAGCAAATCAATAAATCTTTTGTTGCAGTTAGATTTCATCAGTAAAAAAATGCAGTTTGAGTACCACTGCATAGGCACAGGGAGCTCGGTGACTTGTTTGTGAGTAACACATTTTTGGTAATGTAATTTAAAGTAGAGTTGATAAAAGCAATATATGCCATTAAACTGCTGCTTAAGCTCACTAGTCCAGTGCTTTGGTGCCAGTGGTCCCCAAAATAGCACTGTGATTGTTAGTGCAGAGTATTCAAAGTTTGTCTAAGGTTCCTATGTTAACCTGTGTGGCGAATTATTGCTAAGAATGGTCTTAAAGGAAGGGTGCACTCACATGTTTAAATCAACCAATCGTAATGACTTCCGCATCTCACCATATATCGATGTATTTCATTTTTTATGTTGGTTTTTTTTTAACCTCTTTTGATTGGTTTTTAATATAATACATAGTGCTATTTAACAAGGGTGAAGACCACATTCTGTAACATCATCAATGTTAGCTCAATCAACAGGTTGCTTTCGCACTCAGTAATTCAGTGCCCACACAAGCCATCCTGGACAGTAAGGCCAAGTACCTTCCCCTCCCTGTGCATCTGAATGTCCCTCAATACCAGTTCCATAGCAGTGTGCCACACCAAGTCAGTATAGTACAATTCTGTTTGCACTGAGTTAGTCCCTACAGGTCCCGTTCAGTGTATGGGTGTTGAGATGGATTTCTAGAATCTGACCTGGTGGACAGATTTTAGAAGGCCACCCTAGTTATGAGGAACAGGGAGTTTTGAGGGGTTAGCCAAAACCCATTCAGAGGAGGTGGATGAGCACTCAAGGCTTAGTCTCAGGAGAGTGCGAAGGAGGTCACGGGCCTTCAATGATTCCACACAGTATGACACACATTAATTCAATTTAGACAGTTATAAAAATGCAGTTATTTATATTATTTATTTTTATTAATAATGTGATACAATTTATAATTAAACTTTACACAGGTTTACAAATTATTTTGAATGCATAAACATTAATATTTCAAATATCAAAGCAAATTATATATAATTTATATATATTAGGCTTTATGAACACACTGGAAAATCAATCTAACAGGTAGTGTTATCACACAACACTCTAGACTACAAATATATACAATCACCATAGTTTCACTTCAATTACATGAGCTAACTTAAGCAAGCAAAGCAGGTACGCCACTTAGATGCAGTAAATTATGGGAACCAATCACAAGAACAATTTCCTCACTTGAGAAGTCTAAACCCTAAAATGAATGGGGCTTTATGCCCAAAAGTCAGAGTTTCTCACTTTTATGAGTACTTTTAGAAAGGATGCAATGGGTTTGTGGTGGTGATTAGTTTCAAACGATTTCTAAGTTTTTCAACAATTTACCAGAGAAAAGGTAAGTGTTTTACTCTCTTCCAGACCCAAGACTAACCCAGGGGCAGGATACCCAGCCTAGGTTCGAAGACCAGAGGTGACTGGAGGGGAGACAGGAGACAAAGGGACTTGTCCCCAATGGTATCCTATGGAGCACAGGGTGGGACAGGCACATTGATGCTTATTTACCCCCTGACTCACATTTTCCCAGATGTCTCTGTGGATTGTCTGGGGGCTTGATCTTCTGCTGTTGGTTCCAGTCACAAGTGTGCAAGAGTTGCGGGTTTGAGTATTCTTCCGGTCATCTGGTGCTGCAAGATGCAACCCCTGTACGTGAAGGAATGCAGAATCCAACAATGCAGGCCTCCTTTGGACACTTCACTGGATGGAGGAAAGCGAGTTCCAGCGACGATCACCCAGGCGACGACTGGCGTACTTCCAGTCACAGTTATAGCAGCTGCTCTGGGACGGGTTCCCTGCAAGGTGGGAAGCTGGAATTCGGGGAGGAGGCGACTTGTGGCACAAGCTGGCGGCCACCATATTTCTAGACATGATCGCGGATCAGCAACCTTTCTGGCGAGGTAGCCCATGAGAGAGCTGGTCAGTCCACCGGGCAGTCCAGGGACACATCCGAAGGCTCTGAAGGGGTGGATCCTGAAGAAGATTTTGAAACTAGTTGGTCCTACTAGACCAATGGCTGAAGCACTGCTTAGGGTCTTCGGAGATCAGGCAGAGGAGCAGGGCTTCACCAAGTTGGACATAGGAATGGATGCTGGACCACTTCAGGAGTCGTCTTCGGCTCGTTGAGGGATTCTTGGCTCCAACATAGATCTTAAGAAATGGCTGCAGCAATCCTCCTTTTATCCAAGATTCAAGCTGGAAGCAGCACCAAGCCCAGCAATGGTAAGTATCTGCAACATTGAAACAGCTAGTACTTGTCCAATCGGGGACAACTACGGGTTTCACATCTGCCCCACACAGACTTTCTGGCACCAGGGATGTGGACTGGAACTAGACCGTTCCAGCCCTCTTCCTCCACACACACACGCACACGCACATTCACACACACATGCTTTCCCGGGCAAGTTCAGGACCTTTTTAAGAAATTGCCTTGCCTGGCAAGGCAGGAAGAAGGTCCAACAACAATTTGGCCAAAGAACACACGAAAATCTCTTGGTACTAGCCACGTTTAGTAGCCATATGCGGTGAGCGTGAATGTGCACACCAAAAAGAATGCAAAAATTGTAAAAATGTAACTGCTGCCACCGACCTGTCTTTAGGCACATATTAAAGTAACCAAAAATCCCTTGTGTAAAAAACTAGGGTGATACAAACGTATCCCCATTGCACTGCACCGTAAGGTGCTTTGTGCATTGTTAAAAATTACAGGAATTCAAAAGGGAAACAAAGGTTCCCAGCACTGATAGTCTGAAGGACGGATCAATTTCCTCATAACAATAAGCAAAAGACAAGCGAAGTGAAGTTGAAGTGTTTCAAAAGTCAGGTCAGGATTAAAAACATAGTCACGGTTCCATATAAAACTATGAGGGGAAAGTTGCAAAAAGAAAATCTTTCCTAACAATGGGTATAGTAGATCCTTTAGTAACCACTAATTCGCAGAGAAAGCCTCAACCCGCACTCACACCATCCTATAATCCATTCCTCTATTTGTCCGTGAGCCAATGTAGTCAATTCTCAGATCATCTGTTTTGTAGTCCCAGGGGTTTCTAAAGGCCAAGCCAGCAATCTACAGCGTCCTCAAGTCCGAGTGTGCCTGCAACATGCCCACAGATTTCATATCGGACACTATATCAGTGAACACCATCCTCAGTGGTTCTTGAGGCAATGGTTACCTCTATTTTTGCCTTGAACCATTTGCTAACATCTCTCGGGCAACTAGCAAATTTAGGCCCACCTGGGGACATCCATGCCACCTCTATTGTAGTGAGAATCAATCCTAAAAGGATTAGGCATTTCCCGCGTCTTATCAACTTCTCCTGCTACTCATTCCGCCGCCTCTCTGGCACCCTCCTCTTCCTCCTCTGCCCACCCTCAGGCTCCTCTACCACCTCCGAAGGGCATACCTCAAGCCTATAACCCTCCAAAGAAGTCTTTCAAATGTGGCAACCTGCTTTATGTCGCTACTCCCAACCCTTGTTCTGCTGTCAAACACTCCTCTGACATCTGTCACCTCCTTGAAGAACTCGACCTTGATGTTTTTGCTCTCACCGAGACATTGTTCACGGCCTGTTCTGTCAAGAGTTTTGACACTCGCCTCACAGAGGGCTACAAGATCCTCTCCGAATCCAGAACCAACCATCCTGGAGGTGGAGTAGCGCTGATTTTTCCAGAATGGGTCCCTACCTCTTGTATTTGTAATTATTATGTATATATAGCGCTTTATGCCAAAGCGCTTTACATTATAACAACAAGAATACATAGAAGATGATAACAATAGAAGCAAATTACAAAACATGAATCAAACCAGTAAAACCGTATGTAGAACAATTTACATATGATGATAAACGATAAAAAGAGGGGGGTGAAGAAAGGGGAGAGATGAGGGAGACAGGATGGGGCATGGAATGAAAATGCAAGTGAAGGGGAGGAAGTGTAAGAGTATATGGAGCAGGTAGGGAGAGATAAGTAGGGGAATACATGATGGGAGTGAGAGAGAGGTGAAAGGAGGGGATAAGGGGTGTCAGGGTGGCGACATCCCATCTTTCATCCCTACGCAGGCCTACACCTCCTTTGGATGCCTGGCCTGCAGGCTCTCTATCTGTCCTGGCCTCTCTCTAACTGTGGCCATCATCTACAGGCCACCTGGCCAGGTCGCTCTCTTCCCCTCTGAATGGGCTGACCTCTCATCTTCTCTCCTTGCATCTACTGTTCAACTTCTATGGAGACCTCAACATCCATCTGGATGTACTCTTACGTCCTGTCCCCTTTCCTCCATACTACATGGGGCGTCCCTTCCAAGGGACGGGAGACGGAACCTTTTTCACGAGAAAAAACCATCGTCCCCTTTAAATTTAGAGGTGCGCGGGGGTGCGGTCCTGGGAACATGCGCTGCCCTGACTCCACCCTCCTGCACCACACCTCATTCCCCTTTTGCGCGTCGACAGGAATGGGCAGAATTCACCAGCGCTCCTGGGTTTGGCTTTGGGCCTGTAATTCTACACGCAGATACTTCTTCTTCTTCTGTCATTTTTCTCTTTTTATCATACAGGTACTCGGTCCTCAGGCGTCATGCTCCTCCCCGGCGCATGTCGACATCCACAGGGTTCAGCAGGTGTCCTTCCTGCAACAGGCTCTTTCCAACTTCAGACCCCCACGCCCTCTGCCTACGGTGCTTTGGGCCCAGACCACGGTTGGCAAGCTTGTACTGTGGCAACGCCCTCTCGTCAAGGTCTCTGAAGAACAGACTAGTCAGGTGGAGGGAGCTCTTCCAGAGATCACCTCCTGAGGACCTAAAGAACTTCGTCTAACATCGATCCAGGCCCAAGGTAGAACCTCCCTTCTCCATCGCATCCCGCAAGGGAGATTCCTTCCCAAGGACTCGCCTGCTCGGGAGAGCCCGTTCAGGTTCCTGTACCAGCATGTGCACCAAGACTACATTAGCTACCGGCCTACAGGCCGAGGGATCCTTGGTTCCTCCTGGTGACAGTGTTGAGGGACCTGAAGTTTCTTTTACCGGGTCTACACCCGAGGGGCCACAGCCTAGTACCGGCAATATGTCAGAGGGGGCGCCTAAACGCAGCTCTATCGGCCTCCTGGCTGAGGGTGTAACATCTAGCAGGATAGGCCTCATGATCCACACTCGAGTCCTGGATGAGGCTGGGCCCAGTGAGCCGTGCAACACGATGCAGGCATGTGGAAGGCAGCTTGACAAGATGACTGCGGTGCCAGACATTAGCACCCGTTCGACGCTGCACCAGGAGAGGGAGCAGGTCGAGGAACGAGTGTCAAGGTGGGACTGGTGTCAACCAGGTACGTGGCCTACAGCCTATCCTACATTTGCGCTGGGCAGGTTCCCGCTGGGTCCATAATGGCAGGGTATTCAGCGGCTCCAGCAGCCTCCCACTACCCCATCAATATCACCTACTATCCCTCCAGCCGGTGAGGACATGTTCTTTGAAAGGTTCCTTGGGCTCATGAAATCTCGTCGGATGGGGGTCATCTTCAGGGATGCCATCAGGGACGTGCGCCCTCCAATCCTTCCCGCGCCGCTGGCCCCTCCGCCGGCGCCTCTGGCCCCAGCACATCCTCTGCCACCTGCTCTGGCCCCCCAACCGATTCTGCAGACAGTTCTGTACCAGGCTCCAGTCACCGTACCTCAGCGTCCGGCTCCCATCACTCCTCCACTGGTACTCGATCCTCCGGACCCCCAGGTGGACACGGACGAGGAGGAGGACCCTGACACGACATCGTCAGCCAAGGCCTTCCACAAACGTCTTGCAGGGCTGGCAGAGTACCTGGGCCTTCCTCACCTTGAGGTCAAGCAACCAGCAGAGGGGTCCTCGCAAAAGTCCTCACGCAACCCCCCCTCTGCTAAAACGGGAATCCCGATGCGGACTGATGTCTCCTTGGCCAAAAAGGGTTGGCTCAAACCCCACTCTATCCAGCCGGTCAATCGACACCTGGACGCCAAGTACAGGTAGATGGAGGGGGGGATACACTCCTGCTATCGGTCCATCCTCAGCCACACTCCTCCGTGATCGCCGCGGCATTACTATACTCCAAGCCTCAGTCGTCCTCAGCCTCTTCCTCTGTGGCGCTGCTAGGCAAGGACGAGAAGATCTTGGAGGCATACAGGAAGAAGCTGTATTGTAACATGTCCTTGCAGCTTCGTCAGGCCAAAGCCGATGCCATGCTGGCTGCCGCTAATCAGAGGTTATGGTGGGAAATTGCAGATTTCCTCCCAGAGCCTCCTATGCAGAGCCAATCACGTTTCAAGGCGGGACTGGCTGAGGCCAAGCTGGTGGCGCAGGACATCATGGAGTCCACTGTGGCCCACATTGCCACCTCTGGCCGTGCCATCTTCATCGCCACGGACATGAGAAGAACAGCCTGGCTCCGTGCTACAAAATTTTACCCAGATGTCCAGGAACGCATATTAGACCTGCCGTTCGAGGTGGGTGACCTCTTCCACTCCACCACGGACGAGGAGCTGGACAAAAAGAAAAACAGCTCACAAACGGCCAAGTCTTTATCCATCCTGACAAAGACCACGGCCAAATCGTACACGCAGTCACAGCAGCACTCCGACAAGTGGCGTACATACAGAGGGTTCCGCGGCTTCCAAGTACCGAGGTCCAGGCAGCCGGACCGCTCGCCGACTCAACATCGGTGCAAGCAACAAAAAGGGGGGGGGAGTAAGGGCTTAGTCCAGTCCCCCTCCTCCGCAGCAGCCTCAGAGGGAAAGAAGGCATTACACGCCCCTCCGGGTCCACGTGTCTCCAGTGGGGGGCAGGCTTACTCTCCATGCACATTTCAGGGGCCAGAATTTCGCGGACCCCTGGATCCTCTCTACAGTATCCACAGGGTACCGCCTACCCATCCCAGCCTCTCCTCCCTCGTCCCCTCCACTCCCTCAAGTTGGGACAGCAACTCTTTTGGCGGATATCCGGCCGCTCGTCGAGAGCCAGGCAGTGGAGGAAATCCCAGCCTCCCAGCGAGGCTTGGGCTTTTACTCCAGGATTTTCGCCATTCTGAAAAAGAACCAGGCGGACATGAGAGTTGTGTTGGACCTTTCCACCCTCAACCTCTCCCTACCTCTACAAAAATTCAAGATGGTTACGCCATCTTTTATAGCAGAGACATTGTGCAAGGGAGACTTGATGTACTCCCTTGATCTGAAGGAGACGTACTCACACACCCCGATTTGGAAGCCCCATCGTTCCTTTCTACGATTCAGGATCATGGGCTTCCATTTCCAATACAAGGTGCTTCCTTTTGGCCTCAAGTCAGCCCTCAGGGTCTTTACCAGACTCATGAATACAGTGGCTGCCTTCCTCAGGGCCTACACATTTACCCATAGCTCGACTGCTGGCTCGTCAGGGCTACATCTCCGGAAGCAGTGCACCACACTTCCCATGCTCTTAAGAACACACTGCACGATCTGGGCTTTCCACTCAATCTCAAGAAGTCGCAGCTGCAGCCCACGCAGACTCTGACCTTCTTGGGACTCATATGGGACACGTGCTCCGAGAAGGTTTTTCTATCGGAGGACAAGATCACAACTATCAAGAGGGCCAAAACTCACTTCCTCAGCTGAGAAGTGACTTCGCCCTGCTGGTACCAGCACCTCCTGGGTCTCTTGGCAGCATTAGCCGTCCCCCACATGAGACTCCAGATGAGTAGGATTCAGCTGCACTTCGCGGCATCATGGAACTAGGAGCGGGGCTCTCAATCCGAGAGGATCAACGTTCCGCCATCTCTTCACCCGGACCTCACATGGTGGTCCATGGATTTCAACCTATGGATTGGCAAGCCCTTCCACCCCGCAGGTCACCATCACCACAGACTCCTCTCTTGAGGTATGGGGAGCCACCCTCGACAATCACTCTGTCCATGGCATCTGGACCCGGCAGGAGCAGGGGTACCGCATCAACTGGTTAGAACTGAATGCTGTCTGGCTAGGGCAGGGTTGTCCTCATCCAGACAGACAACTCGACCATCATGTACTACGTCAACGAGCAGGGAGGCACCAGCGCCCCCCCCCGCTGTGCCGACTGGCAATCAGCATGTGGGAATGGGCCCCTTTGACAACAACATGTACCGCACGGCAGTCCACCTTCTGGGGGAGTCCAACCTGGAGGCGGACAGGCTCAGCAGGTTGGGAGCAGACAATTACGAGTGACAGCTAAACAACCTCGCTCTTCAGGAGATCTTCAGCAGATGGGGTTACCCCCAGGTGAACCTTTTTGCCACCTGGCACAACAAGAAGTGCCCTCAGTTCTCCTCCTGGCAGGGACATGGCCCGGCTCCATGGGCGACTGTTAGTCAGAATCCTGTGCAGTGCCCTTAGGGACCACTACACACAATTAAGACTACAGGTGGTGATACAAGTTTTACCTTTGGTACAAGCCTGTACTACTATGTCATAGTGGTAGCAGTGGTGGAGCAGCCAGGCTTATCTCAAGAGTATATGAGCAGTAGCAGAGATTACACCAAGGGACCACAATTACTGTGACTCAAGCAAACACTGACTCAAGGTTTCAGGTAGAAAAATATAAGTACATTTATTTTTAAACCATTCGTTATAAACACAACACTTCTATTAAACTTCAATAAAAACCACACGTTAAATATACTGCAACTAACCAATTCACTTTGTACAGTAAGTCTCAATGTAAGTACCCTGTGTTGGAATGAACCGGTGTTAGGCACAAAAACACGTTACCGCGGATACGATTGCGATCACTTTTTGACAGTTCGGTCTACTAAACAAACGCGTATCCAGGACATGAAATGCTACCGGGGCAAAAACACACTTAGCACCTGAGATACCCAGAGGGAGTTGGAGGCAAAAATCACAGGCAATATTTTGGTTATGCAGGCAGAATCAAGAAACGCTCAGAGACAGGAGTTCAAAAGTCAAAGGGCCGGAGCCAGGGTCGGAAGACACCAGGGCCAGTTGCCGAAGATCACACGGTCTAACATTTCACGATTCAACAGAGCCAAAAGTACTTTTCTGGGGGACAGAAGTCGCCTCAGAAATGGAGTCGAGGGAAGTCTCATAGACAACCCTGTGCCACGGCACTGAAGGTGCTGTGTGACACACACAAAGAAGGGGGCTATTGAAGTGGTGTACTTCAGAGTCCACAATCACAAAAACAGAGGGAAACACATAGCAAAACACAGGTAAGAGTGGGGGAAAAGCTCTCGCTCTTACCAGGTGGAACAAAATAAACTCCAGAAGTCCAGCAAAGCTGCTGGGGGACTCACTAGGTGAGGGAAATTAGCCAAAAATGAGAATTCTCCCTAACAGCGATGCATTTAGCTGATTCACAGAGTAATTTGCAAGATCCAGGAGTCTCGCAAGCTCAACATCATTCTAAAAGCTCCATGGTGGCCAACCAGGCCATGGTTCTCGGAGCTGCTCAGCCTCTCAGAGTTGCCGCTGATTCACCTTCCGACGGTCCCAGCACATCTTCTGGCGTAACAGGGGGGCAGGGTCATCTACCCTGCACCACAGAAGCTGGCCCTCACAGCGTGGTTCCTGAGCAGGTAACGCTTAGGCACCCCAGCCTCTCCCAGGCTAATCTGGAGATCATACAGGGCGCAAGGAGCCAGGCTACCAGGGCCCAGTATAAAAGTAAATGGGCCAGGTTCTGCCGCTGGGCAGACTCCAAGGAAATGGACCTCTGGCATGTATGTTGGACAACGTGCTTCTCCTTTTCGGCTCACCTCGCCCACTCAGGCATGCAGGTGGACACTTGCCGCACTTTCCTCGCAGCCATCGTGGCTTACGGGAACTCGGAGGAGGGGGTCTTCTGCTCCTCCAATCCGATTGTCAAGAAACATTTGACGGGTCTCGCAGGGCTCTATCCGCCCATCAAGAGGCCACACCCCATGTGGGATCTGAACATAGTTTTGGGCGTCCTGGTGCACAAACCATTTGAGCCAATGACGTCCGCAAACATCAGGCTGTTCACCATTAAGACGGCCCTACTAGTCGGCCTCACCTCGGCTTGCAGAGTTAGCAAAATCCAGGCGCTGGTCGCCTCAGAACATATACTACCTTTCACAGGGACAAACTAGTCCTGTGGACACACCAAGCATTTCTGCCTAAGGTGCCAACTGCTTTCCATTTAAATGAGGAAATAGTCCTTCCTATATTTTTTTGCCAATCCTAAGGACAAGGCACAGAGAGTTCTGCACTGCCTGGATGTCGGGCGTGCCCTAAGATACTACCTTGACAGGACCAAGGGCTTCCGCAAGTCAGATGCCCTATTTGTCACTTTTGGAGGTGCAAGACCAGGCTATCAGGTCTCCAAGGCCTCCATATCGCGCTGGATGGTCTCAGCCATTAAAAGAAGCATACGAGGGGCAGCACAAGCCTCTTCCGGCAAACATGCACACCCACGCAGTCAGGGCCAAGGCAACGGCCATCGCATTCCAGCGCCATGTCCTTTGGCAAGTCATAAGCAGGACTGCCACGTGGGTCACTCCCTCGGCTTTCTGCAAGCATTACTGTTTGGATGCCGGCTCTAGATCTGATGAGGCTTTCGGACAGGCGGTTCTCAGGAACCTATTTGCTTAAGGAGGTTCTTCTCTCCACCGTGGGGCTACATTCATTTGTAATCGCCCATGCAGTATGGAGGAATGGGGACGAGACGTAAGAGTATTTATAAGTTACTCACTGTAGTGACTAATGTACTCTTAGTCCTTAGTCCCCTTTCCTCCCTACGTCCCACCCTCCTTCCCCCTAATAATACTAGTGTCATTAGGCAATATTAATCTATTGTCAGCCCGTCTATGGGGACTGAGGTGTGGCGCCGGAGGGCGGAGTCAGGCCAGCGCATGCTCCCAGGGCCGCACCCCTGCGCACCTCTAAATTTAAAGGGGAAGAAGGTTTTTTCTGGTGCAAAAGGTTGTTTCCAATCCTTTGATAGGGACACCCCATACAGTATAGAGGAAATGGGACTAAGAGTATGTTAGTCACTACAGTGATTAACTTATAATTTTCCAATCCCTCCTCGGGGCTCTTTCGCAATCTCTGCAACACTCTATCCCTCTATTCTTCCCTCTGGTCCGAAACACTCTGCCTCTGACATGGCCCTCCCTAACCCTCTCACCACGCCTCTATCTTGGACTGACCACTTTCTGCTCTCTGCCCACCTGACACTCTCTCTTTCCGCCAGATGAAGCCTACCCCAGCCCTGACACCAACCTTCTCGGTCACCCAGCCCATGAAGCGTGTGTCAGTTGAGGCCTTTGCTGCTCCTTTCTCTCCTGCTACTCCTGCGGCTGACTCCCACTCTGACACAGACTTCTCTTGCCTCCATCTTTCTATCACCAACACTCTCGATGTCCTTGCTCCTGTCATGAGAATCCACCTGAAGCCTACCTCTAAGTGCAACTCCTGGTATGTCTCCGACCTCGCCACCCTAAAACGCAATTGTAGGGTGGCTGAGAGGAAGTGGAGGGTATCTGGCACATCCTCTGACAAACTGGCCTATTGCATGCTCCAAAGGCAATACAGGCTCTCTGTACTGTCCAGGAAGAGAGCCTACAACCAAACACGTGTCTCTCCAGCCTCTAACAACTCGGCCAAACTCTTCAAATTCTGCAAGGAGCTGGCCAATACTGCTGTAGTCTCCACCTCTCCTCTTCCCTCCCAGGCCCTCTGCAAAGCTCTGGCCTCTCACTTCTCTACTAAATCCCAGCCCATCATGTCCTCTCTCTCTCTTCCTCTCTTTCCTCTTCTGCTCCATCTACCTCTCCTGGCCCTCTTCTGGCTGCCCTTCCTTCTCCTCCTGCCTTCTCTTCTTCTGTGATCACTCCTGATGACGTTTCTAGACAAGTCCGATCTATGAAAGTGTCATCCAAGCAGGTGCTCCCTTGCTCCTCCAGAACCATCAAGGACCACATTGACAGCCTTGCCCGATTTTTGCAATCATTCTTTTCTCACTGGAACTTTCCCCTCCCCATTAAGCACTCCCTTGTGCATCCCCTCCTGAAGAAACCGTCCGCCGATCCTTCCTGTCGGGCAAACTCTTGGAAAAGCTGGCCATCTCCCTGCTCACTCTCCACACTGAATATGTTGGTTGTCTCCATGACCATCAGTCTGGCTTCAGAGCAGCCAGATGCACGGAAACTGCTCTCCTGACCTCCCGTGAAGACCTGCTAGCTAATCTTGATTCTAGCCTTCCTTCTGTCCTCATCCTCCTTGATCTTTCCTCTGCTTCAATCGTTTCCATGAGAACCTGGGCATCACAGATCAGGCCCTCGCCTGGTTAACTTCCTTCCTCCTGGACCGTCCCTCTCAGGTCCAACTGGGGTCCTTTCTCTCCACCACCTCTCTCTCCACATGTGGTGTTGCCTAGAGATCCAACCTCTCTCCCTGACTTTTCAACCTCTACGTGGCCCCTTTGGCCCACCTCATCTCTACCTTCTCCTCTAACTTTCAGTGTTATGCGGATGACACTCTGCTCTCCTTCAGGCTCCCGTCTGCCTCCTCTCATCTCGTCTCCTCTCTCGCTCATTCCTGACTGTCTATATGCAATTCAGGAATGGTGTGCCTGCAACGATTTTTCCCTCAATGCTGGCAAGACAGAGATCCTCCTCATTGGGGCTCCTGCTCCCGCTTTCCCTCTTTCACTCAGGCCCCGTTCTTGGTCCCTCTCCCTGCGCCTTCCTGTGAGCCATAAAACCTTGAGGCCATCTTCGACTACACTCTCTCCTTCTCTCCTCACATCATGGACCTTTCGAAGAAGTCCCACTATCAGCTGCACCTCCTCAGAGCTATTTTTCCTTTTCTAACTCCCCCCCGAGTAGATCAATGTCTCCAGAGCCCTGGTTCTCTCTAGGCTGGACTATTGCAACAGCCTCTATCTCAACCTGCCTTCCTCTACTTTGTGCCTTCTGCAACTAATCCAGCACAGGACTGCACGACTTGTCCTTTGCCTCAAGCCCAGGGATCGTATCTCTCCAGCTCTGAAATCTCTCCACTGGCTCCCGGTGGCTGCAAGGATCAAGTTCAAAACCCTCTGCATTGTCCACAAGGCTGTCTGTGGCCGGGGACCGCACTACTCTTCCTAAACATCTTCCTTCTCGAGCACTTTTGCTCAGCTACTTCTAACTCTCTGATGGTCAGATGCTTCTCCGGCCAGAGAGTGGAGGGTAGATCTCTCTCCTCTGCAGGGACCTCCCTCTGGAATGGCCTCCATGTCCCTCTCAAACTCGAGCAGGACCACCTTAGGTTCCAGAAGCAGCTCAAGACCTTCCTTTTCGCTTCTGCTTTCTCTCTTCCTCTCCCTTGCTGACCACCTGTCTGCCACGCTAGCTGGTCGCCTAGCTATCCTCAACGGGCACCAGGCTTCCTCCACAACCTCTATTTTGAGATTCGGGAAGATCCGGTTTATGGGAGCACCACCCTCCACAACCTGCAAGCACCTGCACTGCCTCCGGGCCTCTGCGCACATAGGGGCTGCATCTGTAACCCTACAGCCCCCCCTCCTTTTTTGCTCTTCCCATATCTGGCTCCCCCGGCTGCACTTACTCAGAGCAATTGCTGCCCTTGCCGCACTTCCCTTGCTCCCTCCCCCTGGCACTTCTCTCCC
The DNA here is from genome assembly GCF_040938575.1 of Ambystoma mexicanum. Classification (NCBI taxonomy): domain Eukaryota; kingdom Metazoa; phylum Chordata; class Amphibia; order Caudata; family Ambystomatidae; genus Ambystoma; species Ambystoma mexicanum. Next base: position 1,283,902,756 of record NC_090931.1, on the reverse strand, counting down.
CCACCCCTGCACTTGCGCGATCTGAATGACACAAGGTCTAGTAAGATCGTTGTTTCGTCCTCCCTATGTCTCCCTTCCTTGTCTTGTTGCGCCTAGAAACACTTGTGTACAGGCGCGTTATAAATGACTCATCATATCCTATCAAGGACAAAGCTTTATTCAGCATTTCATTGCGTCTGCCTTTTCTACAAGCGAGAAGACCCATTCGGCACTTCCTCACCTTACTGGAGCTTGAAATATGAACTATTGTTAAAGTTAATCTGTCACGGATCCATCGACATCGCGTTGCCTGTGGGGTTTACCCTTTTTGCCGCTGCTGTTGTTTCTTCTGTAAGGAAGCGTGCTCTGTGCTTGGACTTTTTTCTCCTTGAGTCGCATATAACAAAAGAGAGCAGGCAGAGCTGCGCCATGCTCTCCTGGTGTGCTTTGTTGAGGGCTAGGTGGAAGCTTGGCCTTGTTTTGTCTGCACTTTGGTGTTTCTTTGGTCTTACCTAATTATGGTGGCCACTTTAAGATGCATGGGGGTGGTGGCTGAGCCCATCAAGCCTCTGCTCAATGTGGACTCTCTTTGTGTTTGCAGGAGCTTCTACTTCCAAAGCAACAAAGGTAATTTCTTCTTCGGAAAGGCAAGTGGGGAATAACGACTCACCCATCCTCAAGTTACAACATCCCTATTGCTCAATTGATCTTGTGGAATCGTCAGTCAAATTTGATGAGGTGCCTTCTGACTTTTGGTATTTACTGGCAAACTTGACCAAGCGTTAACGGGAATAGAGGAAAACATCCAGGACATGCCAGGAGGGTAAGGGGGGAAACTGGTTGGCTCACTATTCTTGGATAACTCTGATGTGGCTGAGGCCGCAGAGGTTGAATGTGCTGGGTCCCTTGCTACTAACTTGCCGCCCCCCCCAGGGGCATAATCCATCTGGGTACGGGGTGGATAGGGGGTATGACTCGCTTATCTTTGAATTGCAAGAGGTAAAACAGATTCTTTAAGAACTTAGTGGGAAGGTGAACTTCTTGGAAGGGTTCATTACCGCTTCAACCAGGTTGCAGTGCCATCAGGTGTCTTGTGAGGAGTCTCGTCCCAAATCAAAATTATCGGAGACAAGGGCTCACTTACCTGGGCAGATTGTCACAGAGGCAGATTTTTTGCCTTCAGTTTCCATTTGGGCCTGGAGTGTGTGGTGGCTCAGACCATCTTGAGTAGTAGCCATATAGAGCAGCAACCCCCGGTAAACAGAGTAAAAACTCAAGTGGAGAATGGTGTTAACCTAATAAGCCAACAAATAGCAAGATGCCAAGTAAACAGAAAAATAGGTATGCACGGAAATTCTTAAAATATTTAAGGCTGCAGATTGATATTGTTTCGGCTTCTACTCATCTGGAATTAGGGCGGAAAAAACTTAGTGTTAAGAAGGGGGAAGTGTGTTGAAGCCAAGGTTGCAAGCAGCAACATGTACGACGGGCGCTGGAACTTGTTTGGTTACAATCTACAGAGACGTTTGTACTTTCGCTCATGTCACCTTTTTCTTTTCGAGTTTCCTCAATTGCATCGTTACAACGTCTCATCCGACGCTTTGCCCCTCCGACCCCATCTCCCAGCAGCTCTATAATTGGTGCATGCACGCGCACCCGCGCGTACACCCTAAGTGTGCTGTTGGATTGTTAGGCTGGGAGGTGGGAGTTAGGAGGTGCATTTGCTCTGGTGAGTATTCATAATAACTCTCTAACGTTTTTATAATTGATGATGTGTGGGTATAAAGTTATCCCTTGAAAGTGTGTGCTGCTGTATACCGATAAAATGCTAATTTACTGTTTATTATATTATCGGGGGTTTTACGAGCATACACGACTCCAGCCTCATATGGTCTGTTTTCTTGGATTGGAGTAATTGCGTAGGATTTCCAATCTTAAGGGTGACAGTTTGCATGTATTGCTTATTGCCTGTAAGTTTCTGATCCTTAAAAATATGGCAAGTGGCTTACGTAGCGTGAGATGCTTGGAACCTACCACTTTCTCCAATTTTATTCTTGATACCCCAGTTGATGTAGCCACCGGTGCATCAGGTTCTCTAGATCTGGCGGTTGCCAGTGATTCTAATATGGCTGCTACTCGTTGCCTGATTTGTCATCACAAGGTGAAGGAAATGTAAACCAGACAAATGTGCATCCAGTTAATAATGTTAGCCCTATAGCAAAGTGCACTCATAATTGTCAATATAACATTTTGGCTCAGGTGCACCGCTTGGAAGATGCAAAATCTATTTTTGATGCAACTTTATACTCAATGCAGGAAATCCAGGATTTAAAGAAAGCAATTCTTCTGGTCCAAGCACACAATGTCACGTTTCCTTTGAGAAGATCCCGCTCATTAAGTACTATGGATCTTTATCATGGTTCCTCCAATGAAAATTCCATTCTGGGCCCCTTGGTTATGACAGAACTTGACAAACGGGTTAGGTTTTCTCTCGGCCAATTACACCCTTGAACCATCACCCAAGAAGAATGGATGGCATCAGCCTCTATTCTGCGAAAAACCAGTTTGTCAAACCTCTGATAATCACATCGGCCACAAACATACTTAAGAGTGGTATGCAAGAGAGAAACTCTATTGATCCTTGTCACAACAAATGTAGCAGCAATGATACTTTGCCAAGGGAGTTACCTGACATCCCTGATAATATTCTTATGCTCGGGGAAGGAGGCCGTTTTAATCTATCCATAGAAGATGATAAACCTTCAGCCCCTTTATCTGCTCTTAAGGCGTCCTCAACACCTCTTCCAGAGGATTCTTATAGCTTTCCCGTCATTATCTACATTTTGGACTTACTTGATAAGGGCCACGAGGTCACACACCTGGAGACTAGGGACATCACGTTTTCTATCAATGATATTCTTTACAAGCTTAAACGCTTGCAGGGATTTGTTATGGCTAGAGAGTCCTGTGGACAATTTAGCAACAAGGTTCCCCGCTTTACTAACTCCGATTCTGTTTATTCCCAAACTGAGAATACATCAATTTCCAGCAAGGAAATGCAGTCTTCACCTAAAGGCTCGATGTCCTTAGATACCGTGCTTGGTCAAGATCCAGGTAATGAGGCAGTTTTGGATGGTGGATCCATCCCTCTGGACCTCTGTCAATCAATGGCATTCATTACTGAAAACATAAAAGAAATGAAAGCATCAATACAGGACTTGAAGGATCGCTCTTCAGAAGCACGATCAGTGCCGGTGAGCCCACTGCCCCAGGAGGTTGTAAATGCTATGGATAGTGCCACTGCATTAACTGACATCATAGAACAAGATAACTATGATAACGGTGATGAGTTTGGTGCTAAATGTTCTGCTGTATTTTAGTTGTGTCTCGATAAAAGATTGCAGATCAGGGCAGTTAAACGCAGAGAGAATAGAAAGAAGGCCACTGACACCCAAATACAAAAATCTAAAAATAGGCCCACAATGAAATCTATTCCCCACAATTTAAACATGAAAAACATTTGTTCCATTAACAGTGATGATGAGATAATTGACCTTAACCAATTAAGTGAAGAAAGTCAATCTCACTTGCAATCAAATGGTAAACTGGCTCAAGTTAAGGATCCTGTCCAGCAGGCTGTCAAAAGCGTTAAACATGATATAGGACAGTGTCCACCTAAAGGGACTAAAAAGCTAAATGTATCAGATGATACTTGTCAGGGAAGTATTGGGGAGTTCGCTTTGGAATACAATCATCTTGTGAACTTGGATCTAAAACAAAAGAAGATATCCAACTATTTCCCAGTGGAATGTAGAACGCGGTCGTCCACTGTTAGTGTTACTAATAGTGGAATAAAACCTTCAGCTGCCAATAAGTTAAGTAGTGCTCATGCCTCTAGCTCTACATCTAATTCCATCACTAATACTAATTCCAATACTTCTGCATCTTCTTATGCGAATGTATGTCAAATTTCGAACTCCAAACGCATTGAAAATCTCCTACTCTAACTGCTGTTGGGATTCCCACAAATGAACTTTGTAACACAGTGTGTGTATTGGCGACAGCGAATCGGACCAGCCAGTCTTCATATTCCAGTCCTAATCTTAGTGACACAAGTGTTTGCCCGGATTCACATGCGTTCATACTGAGAAGTTTGAGGCAATCGCTTACGGATGGTCTACTAACTCCAACTCTTTTGAATAAATTATTGACTGATCCATCCATACAGCAGGTGCTGCCTAATTCTCCCAAAAATAATAATGGTTCTCTATCGTCCTCAGTGTCATATCCGCGTGGGGAAGCAGAGCCTCCATTGGAGTACAGGTCTTCACTGCCAATTATGGCGGCGGCACGACAGGGGACTTTACTAGCACCTATTTGTTCCCTTCCGATCGATTGCCACAGGAAAGGAGAGCCCGCTACATTGAGCAGCTCCCTACCACCAGCTAAGGTGGTGACACCCGAGGGGTCTGCCCTAGTGATTACTGTGTCCACCATTCCTATGGTTGATCCAATTGGGACCCCCTCGACTTTAGGTGAGGCTCCTCTACCTACTTTCAATATTGTTGGCTGGGTTGGCAGAGCGGATGCTCTGTGAAACCAACAACTTAATCGCCCTTTTTCTTATGGATCTGATCTCTCAAATTCCCCCACTTAGAACTCTTAACTCAGGCGATTCTGCTAGGATTTCATTAGCACATCATAACAATCATTGTATGATATGTTATGTAACCTCTGTTAGTATTTTAAAACTTATTTGGTTTCATAGAACCAAATTTCTAGATCTAGGATTCAAGATTCATACGTTCAATTCGGAATTGGATGCACAACATTTTGTTCAATTTCAGGAAGTCCCCTTACACACGGAAGAGGCGAGCAATACAGGAGGGACCAAAGGTCTGGCGCAAGAAAAGGAAACCATATCACAATTTCTTTCTCTGGCCAGTAATATTAAGGACTGGTCATGGATAGAACCAATAACGAAAGCCGGGGGGGCGTGGCTAGGTGGCCATGGCGTAAGACACACTTCAGACCGTCTCCTGCCGATCCGGAATGATCCTTGGATGCATTGGCACCGTAATCCTGAACATTCGCTACCAAAGACAGACCAGAGTCGGTGGGAACGCTAGCTGCTTCGAATGACGGCACTCCGCTCAAAATTCATCAAGTATTAGTGCGGCTACCTTGGAAAATTGTGCTGGCGGTGGAGGGCAGCGCCCAGAATCAAAGATGGCGGCCGTACGGGCTCTCAGAACAAAGGAACGGAAGGACTGAGGAGGAGGCCTCGCTGGGCATCCTGAGGGACAGCGTCCCTGGTCGGCCGAGATGGCGGCTTAGAGGATAATCGTGAAGAGCCCAAGCTGCGCTGCTGGGGAACCTGGAGTGGTGGACGCCCCTGCTGCTTAAACAGGTGGTCATCGGAAACGGGAGTGCATGTGTGCTCCATAGAACTGGTGGCGCCCAAGCACCCTGTGGACCTGAAGCAGTCGCCATAGGATACTCCCGAGGTGCCCCGAGAGCGGTTGCACACAAGTCGGCAGCATCCACCCGGGACTGGAGGGAGGCAGGGGCCAATAGCAGGCCCCCAATATACAGCTAGCCCGTTGGCTGGCCGGCGACATTGCGGGCCTACTCGATCTACGGCACCGTGACAAGGGGCCAGTAGGCCTCGCCTGTAACCACGGGAATGCCAGACGGCAGGACGGCATCCAAACTGCTCAAATCCAAGACGAAGCAGCCTACAATGGAAGGTTTCACCAAAACCCTGCAACAGGCGAAGGGGGCGAGACCTAAAGACAAGAATCAACCAGCAGACATCACTCCTACACGCGTCGACCGGCAGATCCTGGAAGCAATTGCAGACCTTAATGCAACGTGGGAAAGTAAGCTAGAGGCAGCCACTGCCGAGCTTAAGGCAGCGCTGGAGCTTGAAATCAGCGAAGTGCAGGAGGAGGTCAACTTGCTCAGATTGAACATGCGGAAAATGGCGGAACGCACAGATGAACTAGAGAAAGAAGTGACCATAAACATGACTGCCCGGACCTCGCACGCCTCCAAGATCCATATGCTGAGGCAGCAGGTGACTTGGGGAATAGAGCAGAGGAGGCCGAAAGGCGTGCTCGAAGGAATAATGTGCGCATAGTGGGACTTCCGGAGGGGGAAGAGGGCCCTAACCCAATGGACTATGTTGAGAACATGTTGCTTCAGGAGATAGGGGCTGAGATCTTCACGCAAGGCTTCGTGGTGGAGCGCGCACACAGAGCGCTCACGAGGAAGCTCCCTCCGGGTAACACCCACCCAGCCCCCCCGAGGCCGATCATCGCCAAGATTCTGAACAATCGGGACAGGGAGAAGATACTTGAATATTTCAGGAAGGAGGGCACCATACAAAGGGCCTCCGCGACCATCTCGGCATATCCTGACTATACACTTCAAGTGCAGAGGCGGAGGTTGGAACTATGGGACGGTAAAAAGGAGATTGCAAGCCGCGGGGTTGCGATACATGTTGATGTACCCAGCTAAACTGTAAGTATTCCATAAAACCAAAGCTTTGTTTTACGAGAGTCCGGAGGATGCGATGGAAAGGTTGGATGGCCAGAATTGCCCGGAGGGCACGGACGGCCTCAAGAAGGACGATACGGACGAGTGAGGCCCAATCATGGGACTGAGGTGCTGTACATATTGTGACTCTGGGCCTTGATTATAATATAGAGTAGCGATTTGTTGACTTTCAGGGGCGAAGTACTTTATTGTGATATGGGGCATGCACAATGTACCACGGTAATCATCAGGAGACGAGTGAGAAGCACTCTTGACCCCAATAGTTACTATATTAGTTAGGTCACCTAATATTGGTGACACCCTGCCGGGTTCCCGACCTCAGCATTTCGAGGTGGGACCAAACGCGGGGGAGCCTGAGATCCAGGGATGGAGCTGGGCATTAGTTTGGGTTGGGTTTGGTTGGCGGGAGGGAAGGGGAAGTGTGCAGTGGGGAATAGTTGGGTGGGGAGCGGGCTAGTTGGAGAGCCCAAGTTGGGGGAGGGTGGGGAACGAGCCCAATTTCATGCTGGCCGGGACTGGAGCGGTGACCCGGGGAGGGGGGAGGCGGTACATTTTTCACACAGCTATGGATAGCCTCCGGATTGTAACTTGGAACGTAAGAGGTCTCAACAGCTACCTGAAAAGGAACAAAGTAATGATGTATCTGAGAAGGCTGAAAGTCGATATAGCATTACTACAGGAGACCCATCTTACTAGGGACAAATAGAGGTGGTCAAGAGAAAGTGGAGGGGAACCACCTCAGGAGCTACATACTCGGCATATGCAAGGGGGGGTGGTCACGTGGGTAGCACCTCATGTACCTTTCCAGCTGCTTCAATCCACGCCAGACACGGATGGGAGAATGCTAGTGGTGTGGGGGATGTTGGAGAATAGGGAGGTCAACATCGTGAACACATATGCTCCCAATCGGGACACAGCGGCCTATTACATGGCCCTATATGATAGAATTAGCCCCCTAATGGGCTGCGCTACCATCTGGGGAGGCAACTTTAACTGTACAATAGATAACAAGATGGACAGGTCCGATAAGAAATTTGAGAGACCCACCCCTGCGGCGAAGGCACTAACGACCCTACTGTGGGACTTTGATCTAGATGACATTTGGAGGCTGCTACACCCGGGGGACTGGTAGTACTCGCACTATTCGGCCCCCCGTAACTTGTACACTAGGTTGGATTACATGTTTGTGTCCTCGGGAATAGCCAGAGAAATGACAGTTTCGGAATACAAGGCCAGGGTGCTCTCGGACCACTCCCCCTGGTGGTGGAGTGGAGGCATCGGCCCCCCAGAGCGAGAATCCCGACGTGGAAACTCAGAGATGAGGCTTTGCAGGATTCGGGATTTCGAGAGGACCTAAGGGAGGCCATAACTGAATATTTTGATATTAACACTGGCAGTGTGCAGTCGGAGGGCACCCTTTGGGAGGCGTTGAAAGTAGTGGTGCGGGGCATGGCCATATCTAAGTCTAGAGGGCTCCAAGGGGGCATAGAGTGGGAGCTACAGGAGACAGAGAGGGAGCTTGAAGAGATAATACGGATGGGATGTACCTCACAGGAAGATAAGGCGAGGGTGGCCCTACTCCAGCAGGCTAGCAGTGGGCATTGGGACAGGCTCTGCAAGTTAAATTACAAAAAGTACATTGAGAGGCAACAAGCGGGAGGAGATAAACCGGGCAGGTTGCTAACGTGGCTTTACAAGAACGAAACGCTGCGTTCAGTGATTAGGGAGATAAAGGACGAAGAGGGCCAGACCTGGGATACCCAAGAAGGAGTCAATGAGGGATTTCGCAGATTCAACAGGTGCTTATACTAGGACACGGGGGAGTAGATGGGGCAAGAGACTCAGGAAACCCTGGAGGATATAGGACTTAGATGCCCCAATCACTCTTGAAGAACTAGAGATGGTGGTACAGCACCTACCCACGTGTAAGGCCCCAGGGTCAGATGGGCTCCCGAGTGAATTTTATAAAACATACAAGCAGGAGGTGCTCCCCCGCTGCTCGCCATGTTAAACGAGGCATATGAACAAGGGAAGTTGCCGATGTCCCTGAGGGAGGCGTTAACAATCCCACTCTTGAAACCAGGCAAACCAGGCTCGGATTGCGGATCTTACCGACCCTTGTCCATGCTTAACAAGGATAGCAAGATCCTTACTGCCGTGTTAGCAAACGGGCTTAAACGCATCATAGGGAAACTGGTCCATACCGATCAAACAGGGTACGTACCAGGAAGGAATATAACGGACAACCATAGGAGAACCACCACATAATCGAGCAAACTGAGAAAGACCCGGGCGAAATGGTGATAGTCTCGTTGGATGCAATTAAGGCCTTTGATTCGGTGAGGTGGCCGTGGCTGCTGGCGGCGCTGAGGGAGTATGGCATGGGGTCGGGGTACCTGAGGTGGGTCAAAATGATTTATAGCTCCCCAATCGCCAGGGTTAAAACTGGCGCCATGATCTCAGACAAATGGCAGCTCAGCAGGGGCACGAGACAGGGTTGTCCATGGTCGCCCATGTTGTATATCCTTGCTCTGGAACCGCTGGCAATCTGCCTCAGACAACAGTATGGGGAGATTGGCATCCCCACAAAGGGAGGGACGCACCTCCCCTCGCTGTATGCAGATGACATCCTGTTATACCTGCGCTTCCCAGAGGAAAACTTGCAATTTGTTCTGGAGGTGATGGAACATTATACCACCCTCTCGGACATAGCGGTGAACCCCAGGAAATCGAGCTTGTGCCCCTTGGGAAGATATAGAAGGGTCCCAGTGGAAAACTTGCCGGTCTTGCTGATACCCTGGTAAACCAGGACCTTTAGGTATCTAGGCATTGATATATACCACTCGGTGGAGGACAAACACAAACACAACACGGGGCGGGCAGTAGCAGGTATTAATAACAGTATGGGGTTCTGGTCTAGGCTCCCCTTAGCCATGATGGGTAGGGCGGCGCTGCTTAAGATGGTGGTCCTGCCAAGACTGTTGCACTTCTTTGTGAATATTCCATGTATGCTCCCCAGACGGGTTTTCCGGAAACTCCACAGTTTATGTAGGGGCTTCATCTGGCACAATACCAGAAACAGGGTGGCTTTATGGAAGTTACAAAACCCGAGCGACAAAGGGGGCATAAATTTACCGAACTTTGAGCTGTATTATCTGGCAGGACAACTTCAGTACGTGACCAGGTGGCTGTCCGAGGAAGGGTCCGCTGAGACCAGGCTACTGTATAAGGACTCGGCCCCTTATTTTTGGAGGGAGGTGGTGTGGTTGCCCAAAGCTAAGGTGCAGGGAAGGGCAAAGCTCCTAACACTGGGCTGGGAAATCTGGAACAAAACGTGGCAGCTGGTGGGAATCCCGACCCCGTGCTCCCTGCAGGTGCCGCTGGTAGCGGTATGCGCAGAGGACCCGCAATTGATAATAGCGTTCCGTAAATACTGGGAATCAATGGGACTTGTGACTCTCGGGGATGTATGGCTAGAGGGCGAGGCACTAGATTTCAGTAGGCTGATGGAAGACAACGGGGTGCATGCAGGCCAACACATTACCCATACTAGATTTATTGGTGTTGGACAGATGGTCTGTGGAAGAGTTATCAGAGCAACCAGATATGGCTATCGAGACAATGTATGATATCCTGGAGGGTGGGCATGAAGTGTCCCGCATATACGAATTACTGATGTCCAGGGTGGGTAAGGAGGTGTTGCAATTGAGACGGGATTGGGAGGATGAGGTGGGAGAACCCCTACTAGATGGACAATGGGACAGAGTTCAGAGGAACCACAAGAAGGTGTCTCGCAACGCAAGGCTTCAGCGGATACAGCTCTATGTCACCCATAGGGCATATATGACCCCGAGTAGGATTGCCCAGTTTGGGAACCCAGCGGCACAAAAGTGCCCACGATGTGGAGAGGCGGAAGCGGGGCTAATACATTTGTTCTGGGCTTGTCCGGAGGTGGGCGGATTTTGGACAGAGATCAAGTTGCACCTGGCGGAGAAAGGGATCACATTGGAGGTGGAATCAGTATGGGCATGTTTGCCTAGGGTGTTCGCCAGACCGCGTAACCTGAAGCATGTTAGTAAAATGAAGGACCTAGCCTACGTTCTGGCCAAACGAAGAATCGCAATGTGCTGGAAGGCCGCCCAATGCCCCAGAATAGAGGCGTGGTGGACGGAGCTCCTAAAATGGGTGGACGCAGAAACGACAGTCTGGTATAAAGCAATCAGCAGGGCTGGGGAGGAAGAAGTGGGACCCTTGATTGAATGGAGGCAACTGGTGTCTACACTAGCAGGCACCCCCAAGGCGGGTCCCGACAGGGACTCTGCGCAGGAGATGTGGGAGCACAATGAGATATTATGGCGGACGGCATGGAAATAGGGGCTCGAGGTAAAGGGGAGGGAGGGGGGAGGACCCAATGTTTGATGTATGACTATATTGCAACAGACTTGAATGTAAATGTCCTCTAAGTTGTAATGTTTGGTGTGTTGGTTATAAAAAATAAAAAATATTTAAAAAAAATAATAATTATGAAAGCCATATTTGTGGCCAAACCATCTCTGGGACAAACGTAGCATGATTGTCCACATAGGTTTACTATATTGTCCTGGAACTCTTGTGGCTTTTCCAACCTTTTGAACTGTTTTAGCTCCTGTCATGCCCGCGTCGCTGTCGCACGCATTGGCAACCATCATGGACTACTTGGTACTCATTTATCCTTCTAATACTCTTTGAACAACTCCTATTCACGCCTTGGTCTTTTATTTCCATTTGCTCAACTTTGGTTCTTTCTTATTTTATTCAATTAACTACATTTACCATAATGCACCTGGCTACAGTCCTCCATTCTTGGCTATTCTCATTCATCGTTATTGGGACCACAATCCCCAGAAGCCCTAGCGGCCAGTGCTGCTTCCACCTGGTCAGGACCAGAGAGGGATGAGGCAGATTGTCTTCAGGTGTGCTGCTCCAGGTGCTGTCAATTAGCCTGCCTCAGACCAGGGCAGGGCTGTATATAAGCAGCTGCCTGCAGGAGCACAGTGTCTTGCATCTTGAGTTCTCCCCGCTCCTGTTTGCCTTGACCCTTTACTTTGTATGCTGTTCCTGTTGCTGCATTATCCTGTTTTGTTCCAGTGACCTTTCCGGGCTCCCTGCCTTGCAGCCGATCACGCTCCGCTGCCTTCTACCTACAGCCCTTGTCCTCTGGGCTTCCTGCCTTGCAGCCTATTACAGTCCTCTGCAGCCCTCTACAGTCAGCGGCCCTGCTCCTCTGGGCTCACTCCTTGCTGCCCTGCTCCTCTGTACTCCTTGCCCTGCAGCCTGCCTCACTCTGGCTGCCTACAGTCCTTGTCCTCTGGGCTCCCTGCCCTGCAGCCTGCCTCACTCCGGCTGCCTACAGTCCTAGTCCTCTGCAGCCCGCCTTGCAGCCTGCCTCACTCCGGCTGCCTACAGTCCTTGTCCTCTGGGCTCCCTGCCCTGCAGCCTGCCTCACTCCGGCTGCCTACAATCCTTGTCCTCTGGGCTCCCTGCCCTGCAGCCTGCCTCACTCCGGCTGCCTACAGTCCTTGTCCTCTGGGCTCCCTGCCCTGCAGCCTGCCTCACTCCGGCTGCCTACAATCCTTGTCCTCTGGGCTCCCTGCCCTGCATCCTGCCTCACTCCGGCTGCCTACCGTCCTTGTCCTCTGGGCTCCCTGCCCTGCAGCCTGCCTCACTCCGGCTGCCTACAGCCCTTGTCCTCTGGGCTCCCTACCGTGCAGCTTGCAACCCTCTGCTGTCTCCAAGCCCTTGTTCCCTGGGCTCCCTACCTTGCAGCCTGCACCTCTTCGCTGCCTACAGCCCTTGTCCTCTGGGCTCCTTCCTTGCAGCCTACTCCCTCTGCTGCCTTCAGCCCGTGTCCTCTGGCCTCCTTCCTTGCAGCCTGTCTCCCTCCGCTGCATACAGCCCTGCTCCTCTGGGCTCCTTTCCCTGCGGCCCTATTCTTTTGGGCTCTCTGTCTGTCACCTACTACTAATCTCTCTCTGTCCTGTTCTTCTGGACTCCCTGCCTTGCAGCCTACTACAGTCCTCCACAGTCCAATACAGTTTCCCTGCACCTAGTGCCACTCTTGACTGCAGACCTGCTTCCTACTTTGCAGCCCTTCTGTTTTCCTGATTGCTGCTCCTTGTTCTCTTCCTTGAGTCCTCTGTACTCCACCTTAGGTTATCTATTTCAGTCTAACTGCCTTTCCTTCATTCCCTTCTGCTAGATTGCTCATTGACTTCCTTTTCGCTGGATATTTCTGTTCTTGTCTTCTCGTGTGTCTTATGTAATCCCTTTGTAATCTTATGTAAGCTTGCCTGTTGGTTTCGGGCAGGCAACCTCTGCCCCCTTCCTTTGTTGCGTTTTCAGTGTTACGGACACCCACTGCTGTTGTTCCCAGCCATGAGCATACAGCGTGGGCCTCTGTTATAGCAATCTGTGCAGAAGGCTGGAGTTTCCTAAGGTTCGTGGAACACTCTTTCCCATTTCAGCATACACCCCAAGAGGGAATCCAGTTTGTTTGTACCTTTGTATCTTTTGCCCCTTTTGGCTCACAACTACTGTTTGCTACTCTTCTTTCTTGTTGAACTTCCTGCTGTGTCTGCTTATCTGCTACCTTACTTCAGCACAGCCACCCAAACCTTACCTGGGTACCCTGTGCCACTCTTGACAGAGTGCCATTCGTGACAGCTCCATTGCATCTGGTGATTTACCTACAATTATCTTTCTCCAGGAAACCATGAAAACTGACCAATTAGTCCTCCAGGACTTCAGGACCTATTGTACATATGCCTCCAAAGCTATTGAAGGTCGTCCATCCAGTGGCCTGGCAATTGCTATTAATAATTCTATTGACTCTTTCTCTTGTCTGATCTATTCTTCCGACCATCTGTAAGTGGTAGATTTACGTACCAATGATCTGGCATGTAACTCATACCTTTTAATGAACTTGTATTGGAATCCTGCTAAAGTTTCCCAGGATACCCTATTTGATTACGTTGATTTGATTTTGGAAAATGCATGCTCGCGCAACCCAAACTATAGCATATGCATTGGGGGTGATTTTAAATCCTGTTGTTTGGAGACAGGTCAGGGGGCACCTCAAAGTCTTCTTAACATTGGTGCTACGAGAGCAAGGATAAGAGGAAAAAGATGGTCAGATTACTTTGCAGATTGGGACCTGGATTTTGTTAAATGTACAAATTCAGGACCCAAGTTCACATGGAAACAGGGGGCGTCATTCTCAATGATTGATTTTTTTTGTATTTCTTGCGCATTAGGGAACTCAGTAGATCCTGTAATTGTGCATGACATCGACCATGCCCTAATACAATTAAATTGCAACAAATGTTTTATTAAACATAATATGATGAAGGAATTGGAATTGTTGGTCATAGATCATCCTTCCATCTCTTTAAGATGGAGTTCAGATCTATGCAACCAATTTACTGTATTGGTTTCAAACGATATGGCAAAAATTGGGGATAGCCTTTTTCGGAAATAGGAATTTAGAAAGCTCAGGATCCTTAGATTACCAACTGCTCAATACAATTTGCAAAAAAAGCAAATTTGTCAAACCTATAAGAACACGGTGAAGTGCATCAGGATTGAAAGTTATAATAAGGATAATCTCGAGTTGATTAGGTATATTTGTCAGCAGGAAAGTGGAGGGCAAGTGGTGTTTGCCGGTGCTGGAACTTCCCTCTGCTAATTTCAGAGACTGTCACTTTAACTGCCTGGAGGCGGGACATTACAGAAAGGAAATCCCTTCATAAACGCTTCCTGGAGCAAAAGCGTAGCGAAAGTGGAGGGCAAGTGGTGTTTGCCGGTGTTCGACAGGTTTTCGCGGGTTAAACGGCTGTTTTAACCCCCTCGCATCGCGAGTTTGGAGAAGAATAAGATCACCAAGATCATCCAGCACGACTGAACTCCGGTAAGACACCCGGCAAACTGACAAACGCTGCCCTTGTATAACACGTTCACACTAATCACCAATGGTAAACCACAATAATCACCCACGAACACATGCGAGCCGTGCACAGTAACCCAATATACACCCTACTGTTACTGATCCTGTAGGTGCACGAAAACTGATGGAAGCGGCCACCTGAGAGAAAACAACGACCGAACAACAAAGAAACACATCTCCTATTGCACTGTTTGGCTGCACTGTCTGGTACAACCATTGACTCTGGTGTGGAGACTGCGGGTTCAGCCTGGTTCAGCCTGTCATGGCTGGCAGGTCCGCAAATTCCTCTAAGCCTGCGGACCAAGAGGTTCTGATCCAGGACCCGGAAGAAGGGCGCCTGCTACGCAGTGCCCGCGCGCGTCAAACTGCAGCACCTGACAAACTGGGAATGCGTTTCCTTGAGAAAAATCGCCCACAGTCAATAAAAACACAAAAAGACATTTCCACCATGTCAGCCGAAGCCAAATCGAATCCTCCATTCTTACCGTCGCCAGAGACCGTCACCACAGAGGAGCAGCCGGCAGGGGACTGCAGAGGATCCGAATTCGAGTCACGGACCCCCAGACGGTCGCCACGGCCCTCAGAAGTTCTGCTGAAAACTACGCCCGCCCCCGCTGTCTCCTCCTTCTCGCTCCCGCTCCCTGGTTCCTCCGGAGGGAGGGGCGGGCGTGGTGAGCCTGAGGGGAGGGGCAGGGGTGCGCTGGCAAGGAGAGCCGAAAGTCGGGCCAGCGATGGAGCCGCGAGCGACGGACTCCAATGTGGAGAGGGTGTCCCCAAGGATCCAGCATCCCGACCTCGTCGGTACTCCGAGTCGCCGTGGGGGCTGCCACAATACAGAGGCCCGACATAGACCTGGAGTCCACAGAGGTACAGTTGCCCATTGCAACACTCAAAAAAGTGCTCCAAACAGAAGCCAGTGAAGGAAACGCAGTGCAAATCAGCGCCATGATTCATGCACACCCGACAAAAAAAATGTGTGCAAAGATACCAGCAAAATCACACAACTTATCACAGCTCCATGAGGCCGACCCTTTCTTCTCACCGCAGGGAAAGGAGCAGGAAAAGGATTTACCCTATATTCCTGTGCTTGAAAATATAAGCAACAAAAAGAAACGGCGCTGGAGCCAGATGGCATCACCAAAAAAGGGGAAAAACCCTAGACAAAAGACAAAAGCAAACACAAAGTCAAAAACCCAGAAAAAGAAACCGTCGACACACCTTTCTCGGAAAAGTGGAAATCCTGGGGCAAAAACTATTTAAAAACTATGGGCACTGGACCAGGGCAAAACCCCAGTAGCCAGTCTGGTAACAGATTTCTTCACCGCCTTTGCCCCGACAGCAAGGGGCGCCCAAGAAGACCTTACAGATGCGGAGATACTGGAAGCCATAAATTCCTGTCAACCACCTCTGAAATCCAGGAAAACTGACTTCCCTACTAGCACCGTTCCAAAATCCACGCCTCCCCCCAATCCATCAGCTCCAGTACCACCAGAACCGCACGCCCAAATGCAGGATTCTCCTCCCCCACCACAAAAAAGTGCCCCATGTGCGGATGCACCTCACCAACAAACCTCTCCAAGATCCCAAGTGACTCAAGCTGGAAAGGCCCTAGGGGAGTCCCCCCGGGTCCCCATTTGCCCAGAAACCAATCCAGAACTATGTGGGGGGCCCCACGGGCCCACATCAAGAGCCCGCCTGCTAAACCGCCAACCCCCACAAGGGCCCCTCGAGGACCGACCCCTAGAAGTCCACAGCCACACCCTGAAAATACTCCTATGACCCCTTTAACACCTAACAACACGGAGCCAAACTACACCAACGATCAGAGAAAACCAACGAGTGGACCCCTCCAAGGGGCCGACTCGAGTAAAACACCAAGAGGTAGACAAAGCAGGGTCAGGCTGGATTCTACAGACCCATTTACCAACATCTCAGCAAGAAAGTAAACAACCAACGAGCAAAATTCAAACAGACATCCTCCAGGGGCCCCAGATGACTCACCAGCAAAAAAGAAACTAGACTTCACCTCAATTATGTCTGCAGTATCGATAGCCTTGGCACCCTTTACAAAGTTATATGAGTCAATCAGCGAAAACCTGAAAGATCACACTACCATGCAGGCAATGATGTATACAAAATTGATCTTCCTTGAAGGCTATATCACTGCACTGGACGAACGCCTGAAAACGCACACAATGTCTTCAAAAGGAAAATCGAAAGGAGAAAATGTGCCCGACCATGAGAGGTCTACTTCCTCAACGCAAACACAAAACCAACCAACACCTTCACCGACGACCGTAAAAGTGATCAACGAACCCCACCCATCCAACAAAAATGGTGCCGTATCGTATGCCCAAAGTGAAGTCATCCACATCAGCTAAGAAACTCCTCCAAGACCAAAAGAAACCCAAGTTCAGCCATGCGAAAAAGAAGCAGTTTCGAGCCTGAAGACAAACCAAACGCAATCGATCGAAAACGACTGGGCTTATCCAATTTTTTGCCCACAAAAAGGTTAATCGCCGGCAAAAACAGAAAAGCGAAAATCGGGGCCCACACTGCAGAAGCCAAAGAAGAATCAAATTAAAAAGGGCTGTCTATCGACTCCACAGCGACCTCCGCTTGTTTTTCAGATCCCAAGCGACTCAAGAAAAAATCATTCTCCTAAAACAGTTGAAGATTTCCTAGAGGACGATCAGCTCCTGAACATCAGTGAACACCTGGAGGAGGAACCAACAAGCAGTATCACCCACTAGAAAAGAACAAACAGACACAAAGACACAGTCCAGCTTTTTGCCCGACGAATTACAGAGTCCACCTTTCCGAACCATGGAAGAACGAAGAAATATTCTTCACAAGCCCTCAAATGCAAAACAAATTAAGCCCGACCATAGGAAAGTCTCATTCTCCACAAATACAGAGTCTTCCCTACCAAATCGAGGGACCCCAAAATCGGAACCTCAATACAAACCAAGAGAAAGAGCCAGAAATTCTGCCAAGGAGGACCTGTGCCGCCCGGCGGACAAAAAGAGCCCGAATGACCACCTGCTCAAGGTTAAGGACCCCAAAAGGAGAACTCACTATAAATCAAAAACTGAATCTTACCATTACAGACGAAACTCCAGCAAAAAAAGCGTTTGGTACTTAAAAATTGAACAGCGGTCAGAAAACCGCAACAAAGTTATCCTCAACAGACGAGGGGTCCTAACCCTGTTTGGCTTCATCCCAGTGCTACGTCAGATCAAATCGGAGGATTTGAAATTAGTGGATCCCTACCACTCGAACCGTAGAGCAAAAACCTACCTGTACATCTTCTCAAAGACAATACATTCTCGAATAATCGAAGAAACAGAGAAATTTCACGAACTTGGTTTCAGGGTGACTGAAATTCCATCGTCACCCGCAGAACACAGAGAAACGCAGACAAATGTGCCAGAAAAGCTTGCAAGCCCAGACCACACAAGAAAAAAGAGCGAGGACCATTCTCACAAAAAGAAATCGTCCCCAGAGCAAAGAAGAAGCCCCCGAAGAAGAAACCGAAGACCATCGACAAGCGGGGAAAACAAACAGAGACCCAAGTCCATGCAACAACCGACGGAAACAGGTGAACAAAGAAAACTGGAATAAACAAACACCTATAGAGCCGCAAACAAACCATCCAGATTTATCCAAAGTGGCAGAAACTTCACAACTGAAAGGAAATTCGCAGGGAATCTCGTCCTGGCTGCCAAAAGCACTCTCAAAAACTGTGAACAAATAGCAATGCGAAGGTCGGCAGAGTCACGTCAATGACATCTTGCAAGCCGACCAGTCCCAGACCACGCTAAAACTTTGCTCTTGGAATACACACAGATACACACACCTGACGACCCAGAATGATGCAGACCTAGCATCATGTGACGTGATCTGCCTTCAGGAAACGTGGTTTACCGACAAACCGATCCTAGACGGATACGATCTAGTCTTGGCACCTGCAAAAAAGGGTCCTTTTGGCCGTCCATCTTCGGGTCTGCTCGTGGCCTGCAGAAATGGTGTAGACATAAAAATGAAAGAAACTTTGTTGACAAACCTATCTATACTGGCAGTCCTTATCGAACTTGAAGAGACTGGAAAGAAGTCAAGCTCAGAAATTGCAATCCTAAACTGTTACTGGAATCCTGCAAACACAGACTCGAAGGACTTCATCCAAATGATGGAAGATACCATTGACGAAATCCAGTCAACTCACCTGGTTCCATTTCTCATCATCTGTGAAGACCTCAATATAACATGCACTCAACCAGGCACGGTAGAGGGAAAAAAACCTAAATCCACATCTGCAGTTCAGAGAGGAAAGCTCTGGTGTAAGCGGATGTCATCACGACACATGTTAAACCTCGATAGGATCTTCAAGGAAAAAGATCGTCCCCCGACATGGGAACAGGGAACGTCAAAAGCAACTATCGACTACATATACGTGTCCCGTCCTTTTTTAGAGACTATAACAACTTTCAAGGTCCACAAAACGACGGCTAGTGACCACAATCAATTAACAACAACTTGGTCAACCAACTTTCAGAGAGCCAAGGATGAACCATACGGCATGGAAGTAAACAACCAAGGTAACCGCCTAAAACTCTCAACATCAGCAGTGAGGTTGCTCTCAGAAAGATACTCAGAAGAGGGACTGTCAGAGAAACATCCCAAACCAGACTATGTGCCTCTACTCGTGGCTTTCGCGACAAAGAAAAGGAACTTTCAAAATTCTGAAATCACACATAAACACAGCTACAAAAAACATCTGGTCCTAAAAAGACGCAAATTTCGAAGACTGAAGCGACAGCTGAAACGATCATCGCCCAGCAAACAGGAGCAAAGGCTGTCGGAAATCACCAGAAACTACAGAAACTGGATAAAAAACCATTGCGCTTTCCTTTACCAGCAAGAATCAGAAAAAGTCTTGAAAATGATCTGCGGCAACAAAGCCAGAGAATCCTGGTCCCTTATAAAATCTACAAATCCGTCGATCAAAAACTCCATCAACTCGATTGACCACTTCCAAACCCTCTTCAAAGCTCCCCCCAACGAAAACGACAACCACACCGAAAACGACCTCTCGAGTTGGTTAAACTTGGATGACTACAAAGAAATTCTTGAAACCCTGAAAAAACTGAAAAACTCCAGAGCGGTCAGCTCAGACGGGATCTCTAACATGGACCTAAAAAAAAAACCAACAGAATGGTCAACCCTCTTAAAAAAGATCTTCGACCGCTGTGCAAAAACGAAATCTATTCCATCTTTGTGGACTAAAGCGACTATAGTCCCAATCTACAAAAAGGGGGACGTGGGTGACCCCTCGAACCTCCGACCAATCGCACTTTTGGATTGTATCGGAAAGGTTTTTGGAGCATTGCTGCTGAAAAGACTCCAAGCCTGGGCCAAACTGGCACCATGCTACGACAGATTTCAAACAGGTTTCAAGAAAAACGTTGGTACATCGGCGAATATCTTCGCTATCAGCACTTTGAAGAGCAAAGCCATTGAAGGAAAATCCAGATGCTTCATGGCCTTTGTCGACCTTTCCCAGGCGTTTGACCTGTTAGACAGGTCTCGGCAAAACTTGAAGGATGGAACTGCCCAAAGGAAATTCTTCTGCTGCTAAAAGCACTGCACACAAACACTTATCTGCGAGTGCGACTGACTCCACAAGGCCAAGTCTCTGCAGAAATCCCGACGAGCAGGGGGGGTTAAACAGAGTTGCCCTCTTGCCCCTGAGTTATTCCTAGCATACATGGGTGACTTTGGAGAAACAGAAGATCTCACAAAAACTTTTCCACCGAAATTGGCCAAAGTAGACATCAGCAGGCTCATGTACGCCGACGACCTTGTTCTGTTCGATCAGACTCAAATTGGATTGCAGAGACAATTAACAAACCTTTTTCACTACACAGAGGAAAACAACCTTCTTCTAATCAACAAAGGAAAAACAAAAATATTAATTCTGGAAACAGCGCCAAAAAAATCTGATAAGTACAAGTGGTACCTGGAAAACACAGAAATCGAGAGAATAAAAGATTTCAAATACTTGGGTGTGACCTTAGACAGTTTCCGCTCAGAAAGTGCAATGCAAGACCTAAAATATGGAAAATTCTCAATGATCCCGGTAATTGAATTTTACAAGAAAAAAGTAGTGCCTTCAATTACTTACGGAGCAGAAGCCATGCCTGAGATACCAAAAAACCTCTGGCCAAAACTAGAAGGCCTCTTTTGGAAAAAGGTCCTATGCCTGCCAAACTCAACCACAATGCTGGCAATCTGCTGCGAACTTAGCCTTCTTTCCTTAGCAGGCACGGTAACCATCAACTCAATATTGCTCTACCGAAAGTGCATTTGCCAGGACGTCCAGAACATCTACAAATGATAGGTGAAGAAACAAAATCCCTTTTGGTGAAAATGCTGACAAAATGGAAAGAGGAAAATGTAGCCCTTCTGGACTCAGTCGCATGCTCTGAAGATGACCTCCACTCAAATGCAGTCAGAGTGCGAAAAACTCAAAAACCTCGACTGGGCCAATACTCAAACTGAAGCATCAGACAACAAACTCCTAGCTCACCTTCCACAGACTCTGTGCAAAGTAAACGAACTGCAAAGGTACATTAAAAAATTCCTAATAGACCATCCCGGAATTACTTGCGCTCAAGATAAAACTAAACCTAATTGAAACCAACGAGATCCGTTACATCAGAGGTATCTCAGACACATGTGAATGCCGTTTTTGTGGAGCAGAAAAGGAAACTATACGTTATATACTAATGACCTGCCCAAAGAACCAAAAGATAAGATCAGCCTACCTCGATCCACTCCGGGCAAATGGACCTTTCGACACCAACCAATGGTGGCACAGACTAATCGGTGGCGACAGAACAACATGGCAAATTGCCCCGGTGAAGATTAAGAAACATTGAAAATGTTAGGCTGAGGAAACTTAAGATTTGATAGTCATATGATCAAGAGCTTTGTATAGTTCCATTTGGAACAAACACAAATAAAGTTAAAAAAAAATTAACCAAAATGTGTCAGCAGGACGTGTTAGGGAGAATTCTCATTTATGGCTAATGTCCCTCACCTAGTGTGTCCCCCAGCAGCTTTGCTGGACTTCTGGAGTTTATTTTTTTCCACCTGGTAAGAGTGAGAGCTTTTCCCTCACTCTTTCTTACCTGTGTTTTGCTATGTGTTTCCATCTGTTTTTGTGATTGTGGACTCTGAAGTACACCACTTCAATAGCCCCCTTCTTTGTGTGTGTCACACAGCACCTTCAGTGCCGTGGCACAGGGTTGTCTTTGAGACTTCCCTCGACTCCATTTCTGAGGCGACTACTGTCCCCCAGAAAAGGGTAAAGTTACCATTAACTTTACTTAGTCAATCTACCACAGATCCAGTACACCCCATCTTCCATGGAGTACCAGAAAGGGTTAACTCGTATCCCTTTTTATCTGTACCTCCTAGAGCATTGTTTCGCTCTTTTAACATTTAGACTTGGCTGGTGGCAGTGGTATCTACCCTAACTTTTCTACCGCAATTATATTAGATAAACGTGGTACTGTTCTTGGCTATTATATTAGCCTCGAACATAAACCCGCTTGACCAAATCGTCTTTCTTTTGGCTCCGTTTGGGTTTATTCACCATTTCTTTTTGTTAAAGTCCTTCTTGTGTTTTACTTTGCGCGGCAAACTAGGTTCGCCTTCTTTGTTCACTGTCTTTTGGCGGGCTTCTGCCCAGAAGCCCCCCTCAAGGCGCCTGGGTATCTAGGTGGGCTGAATGCGAGGGAGGGGTGTAGTCACCCCCTGCACAGGGTATCCTAGGAAACCCAAGTCGCACTTTGTCATGATTGGCCAGGGTAGTTGTCCGGGCTGGACAACCCCCCTGCTGGGTGATTGAAAGCCAGGCTGCGTGAATGGGGGTTTTTCGCATAAAAGGCAGGCCTCTTGGGCTAGAAGTCAGAGAGTCGCCACTGGAACTACAAGGAACAGAAGAGAAGCGGGGAGAACGACGGCTGCTGCAACTACCCCGTCCCGGTGAAGCCCTGCTGCTGTCCTGAGCTATCTGCCCTTCAACGACTCAGAGAAAATCCAGTCCGGAGTCTTCTTCCCTTGAGCTTGGTGGGGATAACCAGCTCATCTTCTACAGCCAGAGGATCCTCTTCCGTGGTCGAAATCGCTGCACACTGCTGTAGTGGTCCAGATAGCCACCTGAAGAGCCTCTCCTGTTTTTAAGGAGCGCACCTTTTATTCCGTGTCGCTGCTGCCGGCCTCATCCCTGTGTGGTGCAGACCCCCTCCCTTCTCGACGAAGCTCCAGGAATCGTGGGTCTGCAGGAAACCAACAGGAACAACTGCCAGGGCACCAGCTGCACTGTTGGAACAAGGTACTGTGTTCTGTTGAGGAAACTGGGTGAATACCTTTTTCTTCATTTCCAAGGCTTGACCTTGTCTTCCCTCCTTCTTATAACTTTTGCTTCCGAACATTGACAATATCGAAGTACTTTTGGCTCTGCTGAATCGCGAACTGTTAGACCGTGTGATCTTGGGCAACTGACCCGGTGTCTTTCGACCCTGGCTCCGACCCTTTGACTTTTGAACTCCTGTCTCTGAATGTTGCTTGATTCTGCCTGCCTAACCAAAATATTGCCTGTGATTTTTGCCTCCAACTCCCTCTGGGTATCTCAGGTGCTAAGTGTGTTTTTGCCCCGGTAGCATTTCATGTCACGGATGTGTGTTTGTTTAGTAGACCGAACTGTCAAAAAGTGATCGCAATCATATCCACGGTAACGTGTTTTTGTGCCTAACACCGGTTCATTCCAACACAGGGAACTTACCTTGAGACTTACTGTACAAAGTGAACTGGTTAGTTGTAGTATATTTAACGTGTGGTTTTTATTGAAGTTTAATAGAAATGTTGTGTTTATAACGAATGGTTTAAAAATAAATGTAATTATATTTTAC
Organism: Ambystoma mexicanum; assembly: GCF_040938575.1. NCBI lineage: Eukaryota > Metazoa > Chordata > Amphibia > Caudata > Ambystomatidae > Ambystoma > Ambystoma mexicanum. The sequence goes on along the minus strand of NC_090931.1, from coordinate 1,283,879,257 downwards.
TACCTGAAACCTTGAGTCAGTGTTTGCTTTAGTCACAGTAATTGTGGTCCCTTTGTGTAATCTCTGCTACTGCTCATATACTCTTGAGATAAGCCTGGCTGCTCCGCCACTGCTACCACTATGACATAGTAGTACAGGCTTGTACCAAAGGTAAAACTTGTATCATATCACTACCTGTAGTCTTAATTGTGTGTAGTGATCCCTAAGGGCACTGCACAGGATTCTGCCTAACAGGACACTAGATCGATATGGCCATTAATCAAAAGATCTGACTCTCAATTTGAACAGGACTCTGCTTATACAATCTCGGCAGATGTATGGAAGGCCCACATTAAAAGTACATTTCTACTTCCACATAACTTTAAAGAAATGAGTTATGCATACTTGACTAAAAATGGGGAGCTGCAATTTGACTAGACCATTCAGGAATTTGTGTTGGCAATTGGGAGACTTAACCCTTCTAGAGCAGCCGGTCCGGATGGCATTCTGCCTTGTGTTTACAAAGCAGACCCTTTTTTTATGGGCCACTATTTTGAAATCTAAATTTGACCTTATCCTTAAGACCTTTTCTTTTCCGGGCACTTTGGTTACTTCAATTATAGTTCACATCTATTAAAAGGGGGATCATTCTTCCCAGGACAATTATCACCCATTGCCTTTACAGACGCTGCAGCAGAAATTATTTTCTATTCTATTATTATATGAGTTGGAAAACTTAATTGCAGCGCACAAGATTTATTTGGTTGGCTTTCGTAAAGGCATGAGTACAGTATTGAATGCCACTGTAATTGCACATGTACAGGCGCAGACTAAAAACAAGGACTCTACTCCGGGGTATATGGCACTAATAGATATGACAGCTGCATTTGATACAGTCATTAGGAATTTACTATGGAATAAAATGACTACATTGGGGATCCCTTCTGCTCTGATTTTTTTGGATCTCTATGCTCCATACTGACACCTCATACAGAGTTTGAATTACAAGAGAAGGTGCTACAACGGAATCCATTCTGACCTATATTGGACTAAAACAGAGTTGTAATTTAGCGGCCACATTATTTAACCTTTATTTATGTGATCTGGATGAGCACTGGATAGACCTGAATATATTTGCGGTTAAATTAGTGGCTATGCAGCTGCACTGGATTGTTTTTGTAGATTACATCATTTAACTTGATCTAACCCCTTATGGGCTGCAAAAAAAACAGCATATTTTTGAGAACTTTGTGAAACTTCATAATCTCCGACCTAATCCAGTGAAAACGAAGTTAATGGTCTTTTCTTCTGGTAGGAAGCTGAAATTCCATAGATGGATGATTAATGGAGCACACATTGAACAACCATCCAACATTATCTATCTAGGATATCCATTAAGCAATGAATCATCTGTTAAGAAGTGGTCGGAATATCTTAATGATAAATCCCATCCTTTGCTCTCTCAAATGAAGGTTATTTTTGCAAAATTCTGTACATTGTCTATGGTCCTGCTAATTGAATTTCTCACCATAAAAGTTGAACCGGTCCTATTATATAGTTTAGATATGTCCTTATTTAATTTAATATCAATTCTTAATACCCTTCAGGGTAAACTAATGAAGTCTACAGTACACCTTGCACTTTCCATTCCAAATCAAATACTTTGTCACAAATTTAGCTTAATATCTTTGGCATGCAGATTGGAATGGAGAGCATTGTGCAATTTTTCAAAAATACTTAATCCACCAAGGAATTAATTATACCAAGATTTTCATGATATGCTCCTGGGCAAAGGACCTAGGTCACTTATAATACATTGCAGAAGAATGCAGGTGTTATTGGAGGACCTAGGAGTGACGCAGGATGACTTATGCATCTGGCCTGCATTTGTTTAAAAGAAGCTGTATGAAAAAGATTGGATTGATACTATGGAAGGATTCAACAAATACAAGACTTATAAGGAGTCTGCAAAATGCCAGAAGAAAAGGGAGCATCACTTCCCCCTATCAAATCTCATTTCCCTGTAACTCTACTTGAGCGGTATATCTTCGCTTTAAACTTAATCAAATTCACACCCGGGAGAGGGTGAGTTGCTGGGGAAATGTAAAAGGTTTTAAACCCGATGTATGTTGTAGATTTTCTAACTGTGTAGCAACTAATGAGACATTGAAACATCTGGTACTTGAATGTCCCCATTTCAGAGTTGTAAGAACAAATCTCCTAGCCAGATTTGTAAACTTTGAATTTGAGGATGCAGGAGAGTTTCTCTGGGGTAGAACGATGATAGGAGAATTTAGACCTCTATTTTTTGCACTTGTTGAACTGTTGAGAATAATTGAATCTGAATTGATGTCTGAGTGTAATCGTTGCTTGAGTGAATGTTATGCTGGGTGTGAAAATGATTCTGTTCCTGTGAACTGTCGACCTGACTTTATTTTCGAAATGCACATTTTTATATTGCACTGAACTTACAGTTTACATTGATACTAAATTGATTGTTGGGTAATCAAATGATCCATATTTGTGGGAATTGGCAATTGGACCTGTTCCTTTGAACTGCACCTCTCTATATTGCATTGAATTTTCTGTTTAGATGGATGTTAAACTGACCTTTCTACCTCTTATCTTAATGCACTTTATGATGGAAATTTGCGATAACTATTTTATTCTCTAAAAAATCGCTGATTGCATTTCCACTCCCAATTATTGGATATTATGATAGAATCCCAACCTGATTGGTATTGCGATAACTCAATTTTGATTTGCACTTTCTAGTCATTATTGCGGAATTTGCACAGCTTAGTTTTAGATTTGTGAATTTGAATATTTGTACAAAGTTCTGAAGATCGTCTTAGGCTTTGCATTTTTAACGATGTACGGTGATTCAACACAAATTCCGAGTTAACCATGATGAAAACATGTTGGTTTTAATGGTGGTGGGTTGGCCTCTCTTCTCCATCGCACCCCACAACGGAGACTCCTTCCCAAGGACTTGCCTGTGCGGGAGGGACCGCTCTGGTTCTCGTACCAGCACGTGCACCAAGGCTACCGGACTATAGGCTGAGGGATCAGTTGATCCTCCCGGTGACAGTTTTGAGGGACCGGAAGGTTCTGTTACCGGCTCTTCATCCGAGGGGCCACGCCCTACTATCCACAATACGTCTGAGGGGCCAAGGCCTAGTACTGGCAATATGTCAGAGGGGGCGCCTATATGCAGCTCTACCGGCCTCCCGCCCGAGGGTTTAACACCTACCAGGCCTCGGCCTGAGGAGCAGGGTAGGCCTCATGATCAACACTCAAGAGTCCTGGACGAGGCTGGGGCCAGTGAGCCGTGCAACATGACGCAGGCACGTTGAATGCAGCTCGACAAGATGGCCTTCGTGCCAGACAGCAGGACCCGTCCGACGCCGTCCCAGGAAAGAGAGCAGGTCGAGGAACGAGTGTCAAGGTGGGACTGGTGTCAACCAGGTACGTGGCCTACAGCCTATCCTTCTTTTGCGCAGGGCAGGTTCCCACTGCGTCCATATTAGCAGGGTATGCAGCAGCTCCAGCAGCCTCCCGCTCGCCCATCAATATCACCTACCACCCCTCCAGCCTGTGAGGACAGGTTCTTTGAAAGGTACCTCAGGCTTTTGAAATCTGCTCGGATAGGGTTCATCCTCAGAGATGCCATCAGGGACGTGCTCCCTCCAATGCTTCCGGCTCCGCAGGCCCCACTGCCAGCGCCTCTGGCCCCAGCACAGCTTCTGCCACATGCTCCGGCCCCCCAACCGATTGTACTGGCGGTTCTCTACCAGCCTCCGCCACATCCTTCGGCTCCGGTCACCGTACCTCAGCCTCTGGCTCCCATTACTCCTCCACTGGTGCAGGATCCTCCTGACCCCCCGGTGGACACAGATGAGGAGCAGTACACCAACATCAGCCAAGGCCTTCCACAAACGTCTTGCAGGGCTGGCAGAGTACCTGGGCCTTCCTCCCCCCGAGGTTGAGCAACTAGCAGAGGGGTCCTCACAGAAGTCCTCACGCTACGTCCCTCTGATAAAACGGGAATCCCAATGCAAACAGATGTAGTCGCCTTGGCCAAGAAGGGTTGGCTCAAGCCCCACTAGGTCCAGCCGGTCATTCGACGCCTGGATCCCAAGTACAGGCAGATGGAGGGGGATACACTCTTGCTATCGACCCATCCTCAGCCACACTCCTCAGTGATCGCCGCAGCATCACTATACTCCAAGCCTCAGTCGTCCTCAGCCTCCTCCTCTGCGGCTCTGCTAAGCAAGGAGAAGATGATCTTGGAGGCGTATGGGAAGAAGCTGTATTCCAACGCATCTTTGCATCTTCGTCAAATCAATGCCGATGCCATGCTGGCGGCTGTTAACCAGTGGTTATGGCGGGAAATTGCTGATTTCCTCCCAGAGCCAATCACGTTTCAAGGCGGGACTGACTAAGGCCAAGATGGTGGCACAGGACATCATGGAGTCCACCGTGGCCCACATTGACACCTCTGGCCGTGCCATCTGCATCGCCACGGACATGAGAAGAACAGCCTGGCTCTGTGCGACTAAATTCAACCCAGACGTCCAGTAACGCATATTAGACCTGCCGTTCAAGGGGGGTGACCTCTTCCACTCCACCACGGACGAGGAGCTGGACAAGAAGAAAAACAGCTCACAAACAGTCAAGTCTTTATCCATGCTGACAAACACCATTCCCAAATCCTACACTCAGTCACAACAGCGCTCCGACAAAAGGCGTAAATTTGGAGGGTTCCGCGGCTTCTAAGAAGGGAGGTCCAGGCAGCCAGACCACTCGCCGACTCAACATCGGCGCAAGCAACATAAAGGGGGTGGGGAGTAAGGGCTTTTTCCAGTCCCCCTCCTCCGCAGCAGCCTCAGAGGGAAAGAACGCATGACACGCCCTTCTGGGTCCACATGTCTCCAGTGGGGGGCAGGCTTGCTCTCCATGTACATTTCTGGTGCCAGAATTTCACTGACCCCTAGATCCTCTCCGTAGTATCCATGGGGTGTCACCTACCCATCCCAGCTTCTCCTCCCTCCTCCCCTCCACTCCCACAGGTTGGGACAGCAACTGTTTTGGCAGAAATCCGGTCACTCGTCGAGATCCAGGCAGAGGAGGAAGTCCCAGCCTCCCAGCAAGGCTTGGGCTTTTACTCCAGGATTTTTCGCCATTCAGAAAAAGAACTCGGCGGGCCTGAAAATTGTGCTGGACCTTTCCACCCTCAACCTCTCCCTACCTCTACAAAAATTCAAGATGGTTATGCCAGATTTTATAGCAGAGACATCGTTCAAGGGAGACTGGATGTGCTCCCTGGATCTGAAGGACGTGTACCTACACGTCCCGATTTGGCAGCCCCATCGTTCCTTTCTACGACAGGATCATGGGCTTCCATTTCCAATACGAGATGCTTCCTTTTGGCCTCAACTCGGCCCCCAGGGTCTTTACCAGATTTATGAATACAGTGGCTGCCCTCCTCGGGGCTCAGGGCCTCCACGTCTACCCATACCTCAACGACTTCCCATGCTCTTATGAACACACTGCATGATCTGGGCTTTTCGCTCAATCTCAAGAAGTCGCAGTTGCAGCCCACGCAGACTCTGACCTTCTTGGGACTCATATTGGACACATGCTCCGAGAAGGTTTTTCCGTCGGAGGACAAGATCACAGCACTCAAGAGGACCATTACTCACTTCCTCAGCCGAGAAGTGACCTCAGCCTGGTGGTACCAGCACCTCCTGGGTCTCTTGGCAGAGGTCCTACTGGCCATCTCTCCACCCGGACCTCACATGGTGTTCCATGGACTGCTACCTCCCCCCCCGTAGGTCACCATTACCACTGACTCTTCTCGAGAGAGAGAGATGGGGGGGGCACCCTGGACAATCGCTCTCTCCATGGCACCTGGACCCAGCAGGAGCAGGAGTACCACATCAATTGGGTGGAACTGAATGCCATCTGGCTAGCGATCAGGGCGTTCCTTCCACTGATCGAGAGCAAGGTTATCCTCATCCAGACAGAAAACTCCACAAGCATGTACTGTGTCAACAAGCAAGGAGGCACCAGATCCTCCCCGCTGTGCCGACTGGCAATCGGCATGCAGGAATGGGCCCTGGACAACAACATTTACCTCACGGCAGTCCACCTTCTAGGGGAATCCAACCTGGAGGCGGACAGGCTCAGCAGGCTGGGAGCGAATTACGAGTGGCAGCTAAACAACCTCACTCTTCAGGAGATCTTCAGCAGATGGTGTCTCCCCCAAGTGGATCTCTTTGCCACCTGGCACAACAAGAAGTGCCCTCAGTTTGCCTCCTGGCAGGGACGGGGCCCCCGGCTCCCTGGCCGATGCATTTCAGATTCAGCGTAAGCCATTCCGCCCACTCTGCTGACTCGCAGAGTGATTTGCAAGATCAACATATTCTAATAGCTCCTTGGTGGCCAGCCAGACCATGGTTCTCGGAGCTGCTCAGCCTCTCGGAGATGCCACAGATTCACCTTCCGACGGGCCCAGCACGTCTTCTGGCGCAGCAGCGGGGGCAGGGTCATCCACCCTGCACCACAGAAGCTGGCCCTCACAGCGTGGTTCCTGAGCAGGTAACTCTAAGGCACCTCAGCCTCTCCCAGGCTAATCTTGAGATCATACAGGGAGCAAGGAGCAAGTCTACCAGAGCCCAGTATAAAAGTAAATGGACAAGGTTCTGCCACTGGGCAAATTCCAAGGAAATAGACCTCCTGGCATGTACTTTGGACGAAGTACTCTCCTTCTCGGAGCACCTCGCCCACTCAGGCATGCAGGTTGACACCTGCCGCACTTACCTCGCAGCCATCAGGGCTTACAGGAACTCGGAGGAGGGGGTCTTCTCCTCCTCCAATCCGATTGTCAAGAAACATTTGACGGGTCCCGCAAAGCTCTACCCGCCCATCAGGACACCACACCCCGTGTGGGATCTTAACATAGGGCCTCATTACAACCCTGGCGTTAAGGGGTTAACGGCGTCGTAAAAGGCTGCGGCGCCGTTAAACCCTTAACGCCCGATTCACACTTTAACGCCTGCTTTTTGCAGGCGTTAAAGTCCAACCCGCTAAGGGACCTTGGTGCTAATTACGGCACCGTAATTTACGGTGCCGTAATTAGCGCCTTCCCCATTCCCATTGAGCCCTATGGGCCAAAAATGGGAATGGGGAAGGGGCCATGGTGAATGGGGATTTACCGCCCCGCCAACCTTGGAATGGGGCGGTAAATCTGCCATCCACTATGGCGGAATCCGGCATGGACCATGGTGCTAATAGCACCATGGTCCAACGCCAGGGTTGTAATGATGCCCATAGTCTTGGGAGCCCTGGCGCACAAACAGTTTGAGCCAGTGGCATCTGCGGACATCAGGCTGGTCACCATTAAGACGGCCTTACTAGTCGGCCTCACCTCGGCTCGGAGAGTCCGCGAAATCCAGGCGCTGGTCGCCTAAGAACCATATACTACCTTTCACAGGGACAAAGTAGTCCTGTGGACACACCCAGCATTTCTGCCTAAGGTGCCATCTGCCTTCCATTTAAACGAGGAAATAGTGCTCCCTACGTTGTTTGCCGATCCTAATGATGAGACACAAGAGAGTTCTGCACTGCCTGGATGTCAAGCGTGCCCTGAAATTCTACCTGGACAGGACCAACGGCTTCCACAAGTCAGACGCCCTATTTGTCACTTTTGGAGGTGCAAGACCAGGCTATCAGGCCTCCAATGCCTCCATATACCGATGGATGGTCTCGGCCATCAAAGAAGCATACGAGGGGCAGCACAAGCCTCTACCGGCAAACATGCACGCCCACGCAGTCAGGGGCAAGGCAATGGCCATCGCATTCCAGCGTCATGTCCCTTGGCAAGTCATAAGCAGGGTGGCCACATGGACCACTCCCTCGGCTTTCTGCAAGCATTACTGTTTGGATGCCGGCTCTAGATCTGATGCAGCTTTCGGACATGTGGTTATCAGGAACCTATTTGCTTAGGGAGGTTCTCCTGTCCACCCTGGGGCTACATCAGTTGGAATCGCCCATGCAGTATGGAGGAAAGGGGACTAAGGACTGTTAGTCACTACAGTGAGTAACTTTTAATTTCTCAGTCTCTTAGCGTCGCCTCTAGTCAAGCTGCCAGTAGTCCCGGATCTTCTCACCAGAGAAGGAGCACAATGCTTCATCATGACCCAGGATCGCTGAACCGGAGGGCCTGGGTCCTGCAGCCCTAGAATTTGGAGGGTATGCTTGTCTAAGTTTGGATCGTATATGGAAGTCCTCACCAAGTCCAGGGCGTCATCGACCTTGAAGTACTACGGTCACAAGTGGAAGCGTTTTGCTGCATGGTGCCGATCACAGAAGATTACCACTCTGATGGTCACGGCCCTGCAAATCCTTCCGTACTTGCTATCCTTGGCCAAAGCACGCCTCCATCAAGGTAATGATAATGATGTGTTATTTATATAGCGCCTTAATGCAAAGTAATTCATCTGCCTTAATCTGGCGGTTATCTCCCGCTACACCAGGTCACCAGGAAGATCTTCACTTTGGTCCCACCGACTCGTAAAGTAGGTTCTTAAAGGACTTTTCAGATCTTTCCCGCCGGTGAAGGCTCCTGCCCTGGCGGCTCATGGGGGTGCCTTTTGAATCTTTGCATCAGGCTCCTCTCAAGTTCCTCTCGTGGAAAATGGCTTTCATTGTGGCCATCCCTCCTGCCAGAAGGGTAGGTGAGGTCCAGGGCCTATCCTGCAAGCAACAGTACCTGACTTTCCACAAATCAAGGGTGGTGCTGTTGACGCACCCCTCTTTCATGCCGAAGGTTCCATCAGAATTCCATCTCAACAAGCCTTTGGTGTTACCTGTTTTTTTCCTGAAACCTTTGTCTCTGTCAGACCTTGCACTCGCTGGACATTGCTTGTTCCCTGAAGTTCTACGTTGCATGCACAAAGGATTTTTGGAAGTCTTCACAGCTGTTTGTGAACTATGGTCCTGTGAACCATGGGAAGGCCTTGTCCAAGGCTTCCATTTCAAGGTGGCTTTCCGGCTGCATCATACACTGCCATCGTTGGCGAACCGACCACTACCCGGCCTTCTGAGAGCCCACTCCACTAGAGCAATCACTGCAACGACAGCGTTTCTGTCTGGTGTGCCCCTGCTGGTCATCTGCAGGGCTGCTACGTGGAGGTACACGCACACCTTCACAAAGTTCTACTGCATCGACAGGGATTCCAGGGAGGAGTCCAGAGTCAGCCAAGCAGTGCTACACAACCTGTTTGCATGTGGTGAGCATATTCAAGAGGTAAATGTTAATTGCTTCTGTTGAGCCTTCCCACCTCCTGTGGTTGTGTATTATTGTACTGCTATGTATTCGTTATTCATGAGCATATGAAACTATGCCAGACCCCATGTTGGAGAAGGTTTAAGTTACTTACCTGTAACTATTGTTCTCCAGCATGGGTCTGGCATAGATTCACATGCGAACCCTCCCTCCGACCCCTCTGCGGCTCTTCTTGGTCATACTGTCACTTTACGTGCTTACTAAATCTGAAGATGGCTGCCAGAGGAGGGGCTTAGGGAGAAGACTGTCATTGGATGGGGGCAGTATGACCCAGAGGACAGTGATTGGTTCAGAGTAGAAATACAGTTTTTAAGTGAAAGTGAAACTGTTTTTTTTTTTACCGAGGATTCCCAGCCTGACAACGGGGAATATTCATGAACCTGTGAATCCATGCAGATCCATGCTGGAGAACAAGAGCTACCAGTAAGTAGCTTAAACCTTCTCCCTCCGGTAAAGGAGGGGAGCGCTGCTGGGGCTCCCTAGGACTGCCGCTGCACTTGGGGATGGTCGACCCACATCGGAGACAGCCGCCCAAGGCCAGGGACATCGCCCCCAACGATCCTGAAGTTATGGCTGGCCTGCGTTACAGCTTTTCCCTCTGGGAAAGGACTGGGGCCTACCGGGGCTCCCTGGGACTGCCGCTGGGCTCAGGGACAGTCAACCCACATGGAAGACAGGTGCCCAAGGCCAGGGACATCACCCTCGACCATCCTGGAGCTCTAACTACCGAAAACCTGGCAATGGTGTGAAGATTTGGTATTCGCTGCTCTGTGATAGTAATACCTCTAATATGAAATGTTGTCAATAACTGATGTGTGGCAAATGCCTATACAAAATCCAAAACTAACTTTTGCAATGCTTTTGTTGATTTTGTAACCATATAAATGGAAACAGTCCTGCTCAGAGCAGCAATGTCCTTTGCACCCTGTGGTGCAGGGTCATGAATACTTTTTAGCAGAGTACATTGTGATGTATTGGAATGCTTTGCTTGCAAACTTGCAAGAAAATTTGGCTTCAATGGGAAGAAGCCAGCGGAGGACCAGGATCCAACTCCCACTTCTGCAAACAACCATGTGTCCCCTACCAGGGATTCGATTTCACTGCAATACATATTACAGGTTCTTTCTTCCCTCGGTAGCCATAGGACTTTCTCCAGGTGTGTTCTCACCACTGTTCTGTCAATGTCTCTCCACTTTTTGTCTTGGTGGTCCCTTGACCAGTCACTTATGACTTTGATCTGTGCTTCATGGTAGTAGGCTTTGAGGTTGGGCTCCCCCATACCTCTCTGTTCCTGGGCAATGACATCAACGTGTTTGAGATTCTTGGTTTCTTACGTTTCCAGATGAAGGCCTTTGCGTGTTAGCGTAATGCCCAGAAGTATGACATAGGGATTTTTGCGAGAATTGCCATGAACACATATAGCATTTTTGGTTGGAGTACCATTTTCAAGGCATTGATTCTGCCCATCCAAGAGATGGTCAGGAGACCCAGTTGTGCAGCGTATTCTTAATGGATTCCAGTAGAGGGGGGTAATCGGCTGAGAATAGTTGGTCTAGGGATTTGGTGATATAAATTCCCAAGTATTTTATCCTGTTGGGGACCCATGAGTATATAAATCTGGATTTCAGCTCTCTCTCCCTAGGTGTGTACAGGTTCTGTATCTCGGATTTGTTTCTATTTATCATTAGGCCAGCAACCTCACCAAACTCGGCCAGCACCCTGTCTATTGCCTGTAGGGAGTCCCCTGGGTTGGTTATTGTTAAGAGCATGTCATCAGTGAAGGCTGCTACCTTAAGGTCTCTCCCCCTAAAAGGGTGCCCCTCTATTTCCTTTGTGGTTCTTATTATGCTCAGGAGAATTTCTAGGTGGATGGCATATAAAAGCGGGGTTAGGGGTTAGCCCTGTTTTGTTCCTCTTGAAACCGCCACCGGGTCGGACAGGTCCTCATTTATGAGTAGGGAGGGGTTTTGGTAGTTGGCAGCTCTTTTGAACATAAAGACCTCTCCAAATCCCATTTTGTACTTGGTGAGGTAGAGAAATTGCCACTCTAGCCTGTCAAAGGCTTTTTTCTCATCCAGTGCGACCACCGGTGTGCGTGTTTTGTTGACTTTTTCCATGATGTGGGCGATTCTCCTGGTGTTACCATGCGTCTGTCTGCCTCATATTAAGCCTAACTGATCTGGGTCTATGAGTTTGGGGAGAAGAAGTTCTAGGCGATTTATGCTAGGATTTTAGTGAAGATCTTGGCGTCTATGTTAATGAGCACTATTGCCCTGTATGAGCTGCATAATGTCTGGTCCTTCCCTGGTTTGGGTAGAAAATCTACTTGCACTTCTTCCATTGAGGGTGATGTACTTCCTCCCACCCTGAACGTGTTGAACAGGGAGGCCAGTTGAGGAGCTAGGTCCTCCTTGTATGTTTTATAAAAGTCAGATGTGAAGCCATCGGGACCCAGGGCTTTATTGGCGGGGAGTGAGGTGATGGCTCTGTGGACTTCCTCCCTGGTTATTTCTTTCTCTAAGTCTGCCCTATCTAGGGCTGTTATTCTTGGCAAGCTGCATTTTTCCAGGTATTCTACTTGGCCCCGTTTCTTTGGGTCATCCGTTTTGTATAGATTTGCGTAGAATTTCATGAATTGCCTCTTGATGGAGGTTTGATCTGAGCTCACTTCCCCCCCTGCCGTCCTGATCTTTAGAATAGTCCTTTCTTTCTCCTCTTTCCTCGGAATCCTTGCTAGGAGCCTGTCTGTTTTATTCGCTGTAATATAGTATTTTTGTCTGAGATGCATGAGGGATCGCTCTGCTCTACTTGTTTGTAAGGTTTCGAGTTGGCCTCTGATTGCCCTGTACTCCCTCCTTGTCTCCCCTGTGGGCCCCGCTGCCATCTTAAGCATGATTATCTTCAACTTGGCCTCCAGGTCCCCATCTAGGAGTCTAGGTTCTCTGTCCCTACGGGCCTTTATCGCTATTATTTTCCCTTGTACAGTGGCCTTCAAAGCGTCCCATATCATCATGAATGTGTTTACTTCCTGGCTTTCATTTGTTTGGAAGAAGTTCTCTATCCCATCCCTTAGTTCTCCCTTCATTGTCTCGTCTTTAAAGATGTGTGCTGGGTATTTCCATCTCCAGAGCCCTGAGGTGTTTAGTGGTTTTTTAATTGTCAGCGAAATAGGGACGTGGTCTGATAGGGTGATAGCTCTCACCTCTATTTCCGTCACTAGCCCAACAAGGGATCTAGAAACCCAGATGTCTATTCTGACACTGACCTGTGTACATGGGAGTAGAAGGTATAGCCTCTGGTATCTCCTCTCTTTTCCCTACAGGTGTCTACCAATGATAGATTGTAATTTTTTTCCCATAGTACTTTCAAGAGTTTATTGTGGGAGTAAGATATTCTAGCGCTCCTGTCCCTCTCCGGATCCCATGCTAGATTGAAGTCGCCTGTGAGTATTATTTTCCCCATAGCAAACCCTTAAAATCTTTGTAGTGTCGATTTGTATAAATCTGTCCTGTCCCCTATTGGGGGCATAGATGGAGGCCAGGGTTATTGTTTCCCCCCCTCCCCTCAAGGATTGTTGCAATGAACCTTCCTTTAGTGTCTCTAATCAAATCTATCATTCTGTGGTCTAGATTGTTTTTCACTGCAATTAGGGTTCACCCTTTCTTCTCTGGATTGTTTGATTGTTGGAGTTGGTTGTATCCGTGCAGTCTTATCTTGTGTTTGTCTTTCCCTTGTATATGGGTTTGCTATAGGGTGATTAAGTCTGGGTTCTCCCTTGCCAAGAAATGTTCTAGTTTTTTTCCTTTTGAGGGGCAAATTTAGTCCCTTAATGTTCAGAGAGATGATTTTTAGTGACCTTTCCTTAGCCATTGCTTGCAGGTGGTCTGAGTGTTTGCTTTGTTTGACGGGCATGCTTGGTTAGTTCAGGACCTGGTTCCCCCTTTCCCCCTGGCCCCCTCCTTCCCTCAATGGCATGGTTCAACCGGCTTCTATCCCTCCCGATTCTCCTCTTCAGGGGTTGAGTCCCCCCTCCACCAGTGCTCCCTTTGCAGGTCTTTCCCAACCCGTGTGTCGATACCAAGAGTCCCCCTCTTCTTTCCCTCCCCCACTGCCTTGCTTTGTGTTCCCCCTCCCTGTGTGCTTTTACTCCATCCTTATACCCACGGGTTTGCATTTATGCATCAGAGCCCCTTTCTGGGGATTCAGGTTCCTGTGAAGGTTTCTCTAATGTCGGTCTTGGGCCGTTTGGCCCCCTTTTTTTCTTGCATTCCTCTTTGACTCTTGGGTTGGCCATTCCCACGCCTTCCTTTTTGGTTGGTCCTTTATTGAGCCCCGAGTCTCGCTGAAGGCTGCTTCCACTTCTGTGCCCAGGATGTTTGCTCCCTCTTCTATCGAGGTGATTCTCCTTTACCTGCTATCGAACTCGAAAAGGAGGCAGAACGGGAAAGTTCATTTGTATTTGTTGCCTCGTTTCATTACGTCTAGCACTATCGGGCTCATCGTTCTTCTCTTTGTGAGCGTGATCTGGGAGAGGTCTTGGAATAATTGTATAGTGGCGCCACTAAATTTGAGATCATCTGTTCGTCTAGCAGCGGCTAGGACCTTCTCTTTTTGGGTGTACCCGTGCATGGCTACCAGGAGGTCTCTTGGTCTTTGTCCGGGTTCGTTTGTTTTTGGCCACACTCTATGGATCCTGTCGACCAAGATTTTGGCAAGGTCCGTTGCGTCTATTAGGTCTGCAAATATTTGTTTAACTGTCTGTTGTAGCTCTGCCGCTCCTGCCGCCTTGGGAATTGCCTTGATTCTGATGTTCGCAAACTTTGACCTATTTTCAAGGTCCTCGGTTTGGATCTCCAAGTTGTGTGTGGCCCTGGCTAAGTGTTCCATCATGTCCTCCATTTTGTGAGAGTCATTGGCCATTTCCTGTAGGGCTTTCTCATGTGTGTCCACTCTCGCTTCCAACTTTTGCAGTTCTACATTCACTTCCTTTAGTGTCCCCGTCAAGTCCTCTCTCATTTTGTCTAATTGCACTTCCATCGTATTTGCCATCCTTTCCCTGTAATTTGGAAAGCATTGTTCAAGGAATATTTGTGTGACCCCTCGTTCCTCCTGTGTCCCCTCTTGGGGGGTCTACTCTTCTTCTCGTTCTGCTTCCTGATCGGGGGCGGGCAGAGCTTCCCGTTCTTACTCCACATTCTCTATAGCCCCCTCGTGGGTCTTTTTGTTTCCTTTTGCAGGGGTCTGGGATTCTTTCCTTCTGTTTTTCGACATCTTGACTCGGGCGTAATTGGTAGCCGGGGTAGGGAAATGGGTCCCTGCCCCTGCCGGGGTTTCGTTTATAGTTCCCTTCTTTCGGTACTATGGGGCGGCCAGGCCAGAAATTGTAGGGCTTCGCCAGCAGTGACCGTATTCTAAACACATGCCTCTCTGCTGGTCGTGCGCTGCCTGGGCCCCTAGTGTAAGCTTGTTACCCGCCTCTGTCATAGTATTGGCGATTGGGAGCTTGTGCTTCAGGCTGGGGTCCTCTAGCCTGTTCCTGTTTGTTTTCCTCCATGAGTCTAGTGAGGCCAGAAGGGGTTCTACCCTCGTGGCCTCTTTTGCCTTCTTTAGGGGGCCCAGACAGATTATTGCCCCCTGGTATTGATCTTTTGTTTCTCCTGCTAGCGGATAAGCTGGAGGCAGTGTTTTAGGGTGTAGTTCTGTACGTGCCCCCTCTACAGGGATTATGGCCTTATTTGTTTTCACCCCAGTGCCCCTGCAGGGGGGTGTGCTGTAGTTGGGGGAGCGGGCTAGTGGCTTTCCTGATTCACTGTTGTTTTTGCTGTCTCATTCGTCTTCCTGGTGTTCCCGCCTCCCGGCTCGATCCCCTGTGGAGAGGTCCTTGCTCTCTGGGCTGGTCCGGCTTCCGTCGTCTCCCGCTTCAGCTCTGGGAAGCCAGGATTCGCCTCTGCCTCTGTTGCTCTGTAGGTGTTGCGGTAGCGACTCACTGGGTCCTGCCGAAGAAAAGTTGTCTGCTTGGTTTTCCACACTGGGGTGGCTCGCCCGAGTCATCAAGGGAGGTTTTCCTCTCCCCTTTGATGATCGCCTGGCACAGATTTTCCCCTGCAACTCGTGCATGTCCGGGCTGCCATGATCAAAGATGTTTATCTTCTGTTTCCTCCTGGCCACCGTGCCGTTGGGTGGTGTTGTCTCTTCGGGTGCTCGTTGCTGCTTCAGGTGTCCTTTTTCGTGGGTCTCAGTTGGTGCCTGAGCTTCGGCTGGTAGCCTCTATTGCTGTTTATGTGTGGCCTGGCCCCAGGGTGCATGCGGTCTGTAGTTTCAGTGCAGCAGCTGTTTCTCCCCCTGCCGACTTGATCCCTTCGGAGGCATGCGCGGCTTCTGGTGTTGCACTTTGAGTCCGCCACAGAGTCGGATAGTTGGGGCCCTTGCTTCTACACACAATGGTTATAGGTCAAAGGATCGAATGACGAAAGGGTTGAGTCAAAAGGACTGAAAAAAAGGGTCGGATTTTTTTTGTTTTTTGGGGGGGTCCCCCCCCAAACTCCCGTTTTTGGTGTAAAAACCACTTTTTTTTTACCTATACGAAATCCCCCAAAAAAATATACATTTTAAAAAAAAAACGACCCTTTGATTTTCGGTCCTTTTGACTCGACCCTTTTGTCATTCGATCCTTTTCAGTCGATCCTTTGACCGGACACCACACACAGTGTATGCCAAAGATTGCCCGGGGAGGGAATTTCCAGCGTTTAATCCAGGTTTCTGAGCTAGTGGGGTTATAGAGAGCACCTCTTCACAGTGGTCTTACCTGGGTGGCCATCTTGGATCACTGCCTGCTTTTTTTCAACTTGTGGAAAGGCTGACATAATATTTCTCACCTTACATATAAGTAATGACTCCCAGATCTTCTTTCCACAATGCTAAAAGGTATAGCCCCCTCAGTGGGGTGATTTATCCCCCTGTAGCTGTGTCCCCAAGCTCTTTGCCTATGGGGTAATTGCTAAAATGACATCCTAATTTTATGGCAAAATATACAAAAATCGTTTCGGCAAAGATCTATCTAGCTAATTTCTTGTTAGGTAAATTGGTCTTTGTCTATTTCTTTAAGTTGACACTATACACAAATAATGTCCTTTGTAAACGATTCAGAAGATAAGACATATTTTGAATCTCTAGTTTCTTTCCTCCCTTTTTCAAGGCATTTGAAGATGAATTCCAGTCATGCAATGTCTTGCTTATGTCAGATACCAGTGTGGATACCAGTCATGGTAAGTCATTTATGTGTCAGTTGCTTTGAAGATTATAGTCATGGCGAATAACAAGAAGCAGTTCCAAAAAAAAAAAAAAATGTAAAAATAGGGAATATTTAACTGTTCAATTCATAGTAACTGTGTGCATTGTGCTCAGTTGATCATTGTTTTGAAATTAGCTTTGTAGTTTAA
Source organism: Ambystoma mexicanum (assembly GCF_040938575.1). NCBI lineage: Eukaryota > Metazoa > Chordata > Amphibia > Caudata > Ambystomatidae > Ambystoma > Ambystoma mexicanum. The sequence goes on along the minus strand of NC_090931.1, from coordinate 1,283,862,487 downwards.
CTCACTCACATGTAAAGCAGACTGCTGCCCAGTTTAAAACCTGTTAAGCAGAGGCTAACCTGTCTAACCATAATAGTTATATTAATGACGATACTGCCCCTTTGTTGACAATTGCAGATTCGGGCTTGCCCATTTGTTTTGCTTATGTAATAAAATGTGCGTTAGGGTGAGGAATACGCTGATCCATTTTCTTGACTGGTTTTAAAAAGTCGTCACTTTTGGAATTCTACTGCCTGATTAAACATGGTTTAAAAGTTAAAAATTGTAAAAAGAATTGTGCTGATCCCAAAAGTTTTGTGATGAATCCGATAGTGTCATCACTCCTTTCCCAGCGGGGACCTCTCCCCATGTGGCCAGGGGGCGGCAGCCGCTATCTTATCCTGACCCTGGGGGCGGCTATATGAGTGAAAATCACGTGGGGGGAGACAACCTCCAGGGGGGAGTGGCAAGGCACCATTGGACAAGGCATGGTATTCTCCTTCCTCACTTGAGGATACCCCATCCATACTCAGTGCCTTAATGGCATATTGTTACATCTCCCCTCATCCATTTAGGAAGAACATGGCATATCTTTCATCAAACACTGAATGGAAGTCTCAGGAAATACTTTTCCAAACTCTACCACCTTTAACAAACACTTACCCAGACTTTGTATGCAAAGCATCAGGAATGGACTACCATTCCCATAACTATAGGGGTACTCAGATGAGAAAGAGGAGTTGAGTAATGCAGAGTGGAAAAGACCCAGAGTGCAGGCCACCCTCTAGTTGTACAACATACATACTTGAAGTCAGGAAATGTAAAGAGCTTCCGCAGCGGAATGAGGCGTGCCGTTGCTGGAAGGAGAATGCATTTTCTCTCGGTTGGAACCGAGAGACTGTGAGGCTGCAGGAACTGCCGTAGAGCCCTCTGGATCAAAGAGGTGGCACAAGAAGGCTTTCGTCGAAAGTATAGAGGCTGCGGGAACGCCGGATGCTAGCCGAGGGCTCCTGGGCGTTCGCAGATGCCAAGCGACACCACTTACCTGAGGGAAGCCAGGCGTAGAGCAGAGAACACCAGCACGGACCACAACAGGCAGAGAAACCGAAGAGCGAGGGCGGTGAGAGAAAAAGAAATGCTGATCGCCTGTTACCGGTTTGCCACAGAAGGGAGAAAATACGCCTAACAGAACCGGTGAGTCTACACAAGAGAAACGGGGACACCGGATCGTATAGGCAGCCATGCCACATGCAAATAAACATTAAAGCAAACAAAGTATTCGAAAGTGACAGCTGCATGCATATGAACGTTAAGCAAACAAACGATGTACTGAAGGGTGATAAAGCTAAAAGGCATTTTGTTAATCAGGAAAACCGAAGAGACGTTAAAGACACTGGCAAGATAGTATACCAGGCAGTTTCAGGATTAGATACCGCAAAGTCAGAAGGACATCACAGTTGGAAGTGTGTGCAAAGCCGACATGAGAAAAATCCTGACAGAATGGTAAATCAAAGAAAGTAAATTTGCAAGTGTGTTTGAGAGAAATCCTGGCAGGAGAGTATACCCGGCAATTGCAAGAAAGCCCTGGTAAGAGAATATACCAGGCAATTATACGTGTAAGTAAGAAAGCCCTGGTAGGGAAAAACACCAGGCAAGGACAATGTGAACAGCACATAAGAAATACATGGCCACAACAAGGGTCCTGAGAAGGATATGTCAGGACGAGCCAAAGGCTGTGTAAAACAGAGAGAAAAGAAGAAGGAAAACCTGACAGGGGAGTACACAAGGTATCTTAGCAAGATAACAGATAAAGAACCAAGTTGTTTAAAGATCAGTTGCGTTGTAAGAGAAACCCACGAAACTGATATATTTTGAAAATCCTACAGAGAGAGGAGAAATCCAGGGGCAGGGAATCACCCTCTGGAACAAGGAACTCTATCCTTCTGGAACTTTTGTGTTGGAGTTGTGCATTTTCCTTTTGAACATTTACCAATCACTCAAGGCCAAAGACATTTCCCCTTTTACCTTAAAGTTCATTTTATTAGAATGTGAGGGTCAGAATAGTATTTTTGACACGGGACGTTGGACATTCTGACATCGACAGATCCTTAGTTTTGGTTCTAGGTAGGGAAACGCCTCTAGTGCAGGGACAGAGAGGCATTTCCCCACCCCCTTTTGAGTTAATAAAAGTCTTTAGCCAAAAACATGTCTAAGTTGTGTCCACGTTTCATTCCTGATTCCTCAGTTTTATGAATATGATTTTGTATTCTTAAATAACAAGTGCAAGGAAGAGAACTTTGAGAGTGTAGACGAATCTAAAACACAGACCAAACTATTTTATTATATTGCCATTCTTATTTACCATTGTCTTCCAAGCGAATTGCGTCAGCTGTAGTACCACCTAATCACAAAGTGTAATACCACCATGTAATACCCCCAAGTGTTATTTTTAGCCAAAGGGTGGAGGTAGATTGTTTAGGGTCCCCTTACGGTTGTAAAGTTATTTCTCCTGTAGTAAAGGTAAGTGCAAGAGCCTCCCTTTGTTTCAGAAGAAACATTTCTGCATAGGGCCTTACAAAAAGGGGAGGTAGTGGGCATCTTTATTTTCACCCCTCTTACCCACTTTAAAATGTAATGTAGACAAGGGTGAATAGGGGCACTTCTCTGCAAAAATAGTACAGTAGCTGCAAGGTCTGCTCGTGTAATTTGTCTATTGCCATCCTCAAGATGAGGGTAACAATTTCTGAAACTTTTTTTTAAATAAAAGAATGCATGCACCAGTGTTATTTCAATTATTCATTATCCATCACTGCCATACAGGCGGCATACCTATAATTTGATGTAGCGAGAAAAAGTCTTAGATTTTTATAAGGCCTCTGTGTCACTAGCGTTTATGTAAATTCATTGTTTAAGTGTGATGTGCTACTGGATGTAATGGACAAAACGGAATATCACATTTCCCAGTCTGCAATCTAAATGTAATCCACTTTAGCTTGCAGCTGTCTCACTTTGGACTGCTGCTCAGAACCAACTTGATTTGACTTGAGTTCCCTTATTTGGGTTAAACCTTTAAAATATAAAACACTGTTTTACTATGACACACTAACTGAATCTGGCTCTGATGAAGATGTCTCCTACTGGTTCACTTTAGCTCTGTTTTTGTTTCTTTGCTCTTTTACTTGCTGAAAAGATGAGTGATTCCCAGAAATATGTGACATGTATAGCCTTAATCCACCAACAAAAGTTTCGTACACACATTGCACTAAAATGCACCAATGCACTGTTCTATACACCCACTGAAAGCCATGTACAAATACAGCATATAATATGTAGTCCTGTTTTTACAGCAATAAAAATGCATTTCAATTGATTATTACCCTAAATCAAGTAGCTAGGTCTTAATCTATTCAACAAAACTATTACATTTCTGAGGCTTGTGGATCTGCTTAGATCACATGCTCTGCATAGTCCGACATCTAGTGGTAGTCGCTGAGTATCACAAGATTTGTTTTCGAAACTCAAAAACGGACGTCAACAGGGCATGTTAGTAATACTATCCCTAATGTGATGTGTACTGTACCCACGGTCCTTCACGCGTTGAGGTCCCTCAGATTGTTTCTTTCCGCGATCGTAGTCGGTCGCAAATTGCGGAGTTCCTTTCTAGGCTGATGCCTTTGACTAGTTAAAGTTTATTCATAGACTTTACTGTTTGCTTATTGCTGCAGCAGCATCCAACTGCTCCTCGGTGAACAGCTTCATCATTGACGACGCCTGACTGACTCAGTGACCAGACACAGCCTTTACGGGCCTCTTTGTGCTCCGGCCCTTACAGTATGGAGAGCGGGGGGAGGTCTTGTATAGCTACTCCTTTTAGAGAATGCATATTCTGCCACCCCGTTTTCCCTTTTGTTACCAAACTGCCCTTTCCATTTATTATGGAAAATGCACCTTTTAAATGTTGCCCTACCAACCACAGGAAGTTCCTGTGGAAGGACACGCACCAAGTGTGCAAATACTGTCTCCCTAGAGACCACCCCAAAAATCTTTGCAAGTCCTGTAAGCTTTTTTGCCCGAAAACTCTTAAAGACCAAGTGCTGGGCGGTCCACACCATGCAGGCCGAAGCCTCCATAGACGTGATGGGGGAATCCAGCGAGGGCAGTATCAGTGTCGCTAGTGACGCAGAAGGCGACCTAGGTTTGTCGGGACCCCATGTGCCTCCCTAACTCCACTAAGCAGGCCTGCGGCTCTGTGACGGAGACGACACCTGGCGGCCATAGCGTACACACTTCCAAACACAGCAAGCACATAGCCCATGGCCGACTTTGACGAAATCGTCGTCCGTCGAAGCCCACCCTGTGTGTCCGTGGAAAAAGCCTCCAGATCTTCCATGTCCTCTGGGTCATCGCTTACGTCTTCGGCTCATGACAGTGCTCCAAAACTGGCCTCAAAAAGTCAGTTCGGACACAGCGCATAAAAAAGCCTTCCTATCGCACCGAAAACAGATGGCAAAAGGCGCGCCACCATCCCCCAAACATATGACAAAAATGCAGGAACTTTTTAAAAAACATGTCTCTGCTACCCTTTTGAAGACAAAATCACTGAAAAGAACTGAATTCCCCACGCCCTTCTCTCTCCAGACCTCTGGCTCCCAGGATATGGGTTCCTCCTGCCTTACAGCATGGGCAAAGAGCAGACACCCTCCCATTTCATCTTTCCCCCCCTCAGGTTTTCCACCCTCTTATCAGTGGACCCCGGAACAATTCAACAAAATTATGATATGATATTATAAGGCATTTTTAACGCGCCTATACACAAGTGTTTCAAGGCGCGACGTGGCAGGGGGGGGAAGGGGAGACAGACAACGATCCTACTAGGCCAGGTGTAATTCAGATCGCGCAAGTGCAGGGTGGAGGGGAAGGGAAAAGTGCAAGGGGGAAAGGGAGAGGAGAAGTGCAGTAAAGGTTTAGTAGAACAAGATAAATAATAAGGGCCAGCTGCTGGCAAGTGCAGGATAAGCACAGACAAGTGCTGAGGAGGAGGGGCTGTAGGGATACAGAGACAGTCCCACAGTGCAGGGGTTGCCAGCGAGGCAGTGCATGGGCGAGTGGCAGGGCCGCGGACCGGGATAGGTAAGTGGCCCCGTTGCAGATTCAGTGCAGTTTCAGTAATATTAACAGGGGAGAGGGGGAGAGAATGCAGAGGCAAAGATGAAGGTTTTGAGATGCTTCCAGAACCGGAGATGGTTCTCCTCAAGTTTCAGGGAGGCAGGAAGGCTGTTCCAGAGGGAGGCCCCTGCTGCGGAGAGAGATCTACCCCCAACTCGTTGCTTGGAGAAGCGGCTGACCCTGAGGGAGTTGGAGGTGGATGAGCGAAGAGCTCGAGAAGGAAGATATTTAGGAAGAGAGAGTTGAAGGTATTTTGGCCCGAGGCCCCAGAAGGCCTTGTGAACAATGCAGAGGGTTTTGAACTTAATCCTCACAGCCACTGGGAGCCAGTGTAGCGATTTCAGTCCTGGAGAGATACGGTCCCTGGGCTTGAGGCCAAGGACAAGTCTCGCAGTCCTGTTCTGGATGAGTTGCAAAGGGCGGAGAGTAGAGGCAGGCAGATTCAGATAGAGGCTGTTACAGTAGTCCAGCTTCGAGGGAACCAGGGCTCTAGAGACAGTGAGCTTCTGGGGGAAGGAGAGGAAAGGAAGGATACCTCTGAGGAGGTGAAGCATGAAAAGGATGTCATGCTTTGTTGACTTCATGTATATGTACCCATTAAAGCCGGTCAAGTGGCACAGCGAGTAGAGCGCTCGCTTTGACATCAGTGCAGAGCCTGCTGACGCAGGTTCGAATCCCGGCAGCGCCAAACTCAGCGTTTCATCCTTCCGAGGTCGATAAATGAGCACCACACACTGTGGGTAATAATAAGCAGCGCTCAGATACCTGAGGGTTCGTAGCGCTATATAAATGCCTAATTATTATTATTATTATTTATTATTATTATTATTATTATTATTATTATCGTATGTCCCTTAAAGACGGTCCTATTCAGGGGCTGCAAAACATCAACCCCCTGCCAAAAAATCATGTCTTGACCCACTTCCGCCCTAGGCCCTCAGCCTCCATTTATCAGAACATGTATGCTATTGATCCCTCAGGGTCGTATAACCCCGGCTCTCAGGGAGACCAAGGAGATCACTACAGTCAGAACCAGTACTACGACGATGACAACATTTGTTATCCAGTCGCCTGACCACCAAGACCAGCCTGTGCAGATTCACCTGCAGATAATCAGCTTCAATACAACAAACTGCTGCTGAAAGCTGGCCAACATTTCAGTATTGACACCCAAGAGGCCCAAGGAGACAAAGACTTTGTGGAGGACATTCTTGGTGACAAAAAATCTGCCACTCAGTTTATTTCATTGTTACAGTCCATACAAAGACTTATACAGCCCTCCTTACTTACGCCTAAACTCATAAGGGCGTTTAACCCTAGAATTGAAAAATGATTCAGGCCAGCGCCCACAGACTACGTGTATATTAGGGGTCCGCTCAAACTTGACTTACCTGTCGTCACCAATACTAGGAAGAGGGCTGGCACTCTTCTGGCATTGGCTGAATCCCCGCCAGATAAAGAAAGTATTAAAAATCTACACTTTTGGAAGGAAGATTGCATCCTCAGCGGCATATCAGGCTAGAATTGCAAATAATTCTACCCTCTGAGCTAGTTATGGCTGCCATAAGTGGGATGAGTTTGAACACCAGGTTGAAGCGGTTCCAGAATCCCTAAAATAACAACTGCTAAGCACCATCTCAGAAGGCAAGCAGTTATCTAACTGCATCCTTAAAAACAACCTTGATGCAACAGACAATGCAGCCGCATGATTGCAGAGGGCACACTTATCAAACACCATGCCTGGCTTAGACAGTCCGGTTTTAAATTGGAGACACAGGCCACCCTCCTTAACATGCCGGTGGAACCTAACCTCCTCTTCGGCAAGGCCGTCAAAGATGCCCTCAAGAGCGCGAAGGAAGAGTATGATACTCTTAAATCCCTCGGCCAACAAACCCTACATCCAACTGGGTTCCTCAAACTCCAGTAGGTGTCGGGGACAGGGAACACAATGCTGTTCCGGATACAATCATAGCGGACAGTCTTCATCATGGGGCCACTCACAAGGACATTCTTCCTCTTCTAATTTTCAGAGAGGACATAAAAGATCCAGAGGACGAGGCAGAACATCACCTGGGAGAGGCTCCACCTCACCCAAGCAATGACGCACCGCTAAAAGGTGCCCTCCCATGCCACTCCAGTAGTAGGTTGCATCCCGCACATCACCCACGCATGGGAGGGGAAAACTCCAGACAAGTGGTTGCTGTCCACCATAGCAGGTGGTTATTGCATCATACATTTGCAAAAACCTCCCAACCGCCCGCCAAAACACAGAAAGATGACACCAGAAGAGGGGCGCATACTATTGGAGTAAGCAAAGACCCTGCTGGAAAAATACGCCATAGAGATCGTCCCAGAAAATCATCCCAAGGGTATTTATCCAACGTACTTCCTTGTGCCAAAGAAAGGCCTTTCTATGCGCCCAGTATTAGATCTGCGCTGTGCAAACAAATATGTCAAACTTGAAAGGTTTCGCATGACCACGCTTCAAGAGGTTATCCCCCTCGTAAAACGAGGGGATTACATGGCAACATTGGATATGAAAGATGCATACTTTTATATTTCAATGCTCTCAGCGATTCAAGATAGCGGGAGTTCACTACCAGTTTAAAGTGCTCCCCTTCGGCATTGCCTCAGCCCCAAGAGTATTCACAAAGGTGCTTGCAGTGGTAGAAGCACACCTCCGCAGAGAGTCAATCCCCATGTACTCTTACCTGGACGACTGGCTAATCACCAGGGAGTTTCTTCAAAAATAAGTCTAGTTCCCAGCCAAATAAAACAATTTCTGGTAGCCATTTGAAGAACAAAAAGAGGAGCTGGCTTTCCCATCAAACGAGAGAGTACAAAACATGTTTTTGCAAGTACCTCATTACAAGTCCGGTCGCCAGATAAATGTATGCAAAGCTATCTGCTTGCTTGGGATGATGGCCTCATGCATTCACGTGGATTCACACACGCCCCTGCGCATGCGCCCTATGCAGGAGTGGTTAGCAAAACAATGGTCTCAGGCAAGCGGTCAGTGAGACGATCTATTGGTTGTTTCGCTAACCCTGGTACAGGCTATTTGCTGGTGGTCCAGGGACAACCTGCTGAAAGGAAAACCCTTTTGCTTTCCACCAACACAAGCAATTCTAACTACAGATGCCTCACACGCCGGTTGGGGAGCCGACTACCTCCATCACACAGCCCACGGCCAGTGGACATACACCTCAGCCCAAAGTCACATCAATTTCTTAGAACTTCTGGCAGTTCTAAAGGCTCTACAAGCCTTTCAGCAACATCTTACAGGTCAAACAGTGCAACTCCTTACAGACAGCGCCACTGCCATGTTCCATATAAACAAGCAGGGAGGCACACACTATCCAAGTCGGTCCAAGCTATCACAGCAAATATGGAAGTGGGCACTAAGGCGGAACATATTCCTAACCTCTCAACACATTCCAGGGGAACTAAATGCTCTGGCAGACACCCTGAGCAGATACCTAAAGAACACAAATGGCAACTCAACAAGGAAATTCTAGATGGAATATTCTCCCAATGGTGGCATCCTCCCTTAGACTTGTTTGCCACAAGCCTAAACGCACAATACCCAGACCTTGCATCCAAGTTTCCCTAACCAGGGTGCAAGGGGAACACCCTGTGGATGAACTGGTCAGGGAAATTTGCTTATACTTTTCCCCCAACACCACTTCTGTGCAGAGTAGTGCACAAGATGCACCAGGAACAAGCTACTCTAAACCTGCTTACTCCAATGTGGGCGAGCCAACCTTGGTTTCCACACCTGCTCAAACTGGCGATGTGCAACCCGACCATGCTCCCCTGCCCTTACAACATGCTAACAACACACAAGGGAGCATCCCTCCATCCTCATCCTCAATCTATGAACTTGGCAGCCTGCATCCTGAAGTCATAGAGTTTGCCCACTTAAATCTTCCACAACATGTATGGATTTCCTAAAAGAGGCACGGAAACCCAACACCAGACACTACTATTTCATCAAGTGGAAGAGATTTGTGATATGGTGCAGGTCACAATCCATTAACCCAATAGAATGTTCCCCTTCTAACATTCTGTATTACATGCTTTACCTACTAGACTCCAGCCTAGTATTCAACTCCATCAAAGTACATCTTGCAGCTCTGTCAGCTTACAACACTTCACAGAACGAAGTGTCCTGGTGGAAAGTTCCTGTCATAAAAACATTCATGGAAGGGGTAAAGAGGCTATACCGTCCCATCTCTAACCCTCCACTGGGTTGGGATCGTAATATCATGCTCTCCAAACTCATGGGTCTGCCCTTTGAGCCTATGCACAAGACCAGCCCAAAATATTTGACTTACAAGACTGCATTCCTAGTAACATCCCCTCTATAAGACGAGTCAGTGAGCTACAGACTTTGTCCGTACAAGACCCTTTCTTCATAATACACAAGGACAAAGCTGTATTCAGAAAACACACTAGGTTCTCACCTAAGTTCATTTCTTAGTTCCATGTTAACCAATCTATATAACTTCCTGCCTTCTTTCAAAATCCATCTAACTCAGCTGAAAGAAGCCTCAATACACTTGATGTACGGCGGGTGGTCTTGTACTATGTGAACAAAACTAAGCCCCTAAGGAAAGCAGACCAACTCTTTGTTTCCATAGCACCTGGGAGAGAAGGTGATCATATATCCAAAAACACCATCTCCAAATGGACAGTTAAGTGCATACAGCTCTGCTATTCCCTATCCAAAAGAGTTTAACCTTTCACTGCCAGGGCTCACTTTACCAGAGGTACCAGAGCTACTTTAGCCTTCATTGCAAACATCCCTCTAGACGCAATTTGCAAAGCAGCTACATGGAGTTCCATTCATACTTTCACACAGCATTATTGCATTGACACTCTAAAGCAGATTCACAGGTGGGACAAGCGGTTCTAAAACATCTATTTGCCGCTGTACCTTCTCACATCCCACCTCCTTCTCCAGATACAGCTCGCTAATCCATGCAGTGCATGTGATCTAAGCAGATCCACAAGCCTCAGAACGGGTTGCTTGTATTTGCTTAGATACACATGCGCCCACACTTCCTCCCCTCCTGGAGTCGAAGGCGCATAGATGTTTTCTGGTCTATGACTGTTTCTGCTTTATCACATCTGTACTCACGCTACACTTCATGCAACCTCATGTCAGAAACAGCAATATGAGGGACCTCGACACGTGAATGACCATGGGTGCAGTACACGTCATACTAGGGATAGTATTACTTAGAAACCCTGTGTCTATCTAAGCAGATACAAACATCAGAAATACGATTACAGTGAGTAATGTATCCCATACAGTTTAATCACTGAACATTTTGGACAGATTGGTGTTGCTAGCACTACACTGATGAACGTGTTCTTTATCCACTGTTTCCTTTTAAAACAGCTTATTCTTAAACCACTCCATGAAGTGCTAATTTTGTACACACTTCAGGACCGTTCTTCTTTGTTTTAAAATCCTTTGGAGTTTTCCCCAATTGTCTCTTCTACTTCATCCTGTGTCAAATCCTCATCACTATGATGCTGCTTACTATGCACTTTTAATTCCGCCACTTTGGACTGAACTTGAACAGCATGTCCATTGACTGTTTACACACTTGTGTATAGGCGCGTTACAAATGCCATATCATATCATATCATGCAACTGTTGGAAAATATATAGTTATATACCTAGATAATTTAAATGTAAACTCTTATCACCTACATTAACTGGAACCTCATTCGCCCTATTGTATGCATTTACACTATCATTTTGTTTGCTGTTTTCTTGTTTTCGCTCCACTCGTTCCAGAATATTATTCCTTGAGGGCTGACCCACTCTATCTAATCTACCTGACCACTCAAAAAGCCATTTCAGCAGTAAAATGGGTTGCAGCTTTCTCTAAATTCAATAACTAAAGTGCACGCCAGACATTTATTTATTTTTTTATTTATTTATATACAGGAGGCACACTGCTCTTGTGATCACAAATGCTCTTTTGATTCCTCCTGAGCTCAACAGTCAAAGAGGAACTTCCCACCCCTTTTGTTTGTGGCGGCAAGCATAAAAAGATGAGGATCCTTGAGTGGAGGAGAAAGAAACCTACGCAGAGGCAACCCTCTGACAGGAAGACGTCCTGGAGGGCATCGCCATACTAGTCCACGGAGACAGTGATAGAGTGGAGACCAATCTGATCGCAAGGGAGAAGCCGGAAGGCTGGCATTCTGAGAGGCAACAAAGTGGAAGCGGAGACCGAGAACAGGGACGTAGAAGGACCGTCTCACCTGGTGGCGCGACCACACTGAAGCAGTGGTGGCCCTGGGGTCCGTTAGCTGATGCTGAACCCAGACTGTAGCGGAGAGATCAGATCACTGACCTGACAACTGCCGAGCCGGGCAGAGAAAAGGAAGTGTACGCTCCGGAGAAGGTAACGGTATGGAGTGGGGTGAACCGTTGTGTCCCTGAGTTCCATGGAAGACAAAAGGGTAGCAGGAGCTGAGAAACCTGAAAGGCTGGACCCAGGCAGGCACCCAATCGAGACTCTGCTGAAGTACGCATATCAGAGGGCTTCAGGGAACCTTAGAAAAACAAGTGACTTTTATATACGAGGCTGCGGAAGCCAAAAGGGTTACATGAGTGAGAGATCCCCTGAACACTGCTGAAGGAAACTCATCCAAACACGAGAGCGCTTTGGGGAGCCCCATAAACCAAGCAATATTACTGTAAAAAGCTGGAGAATCCGGAAGGGTTAGATGAAACAGAGAAACCCAAACATTGGACATGAACAGATGCCCAAGAGAGACTTTGTTAAGCTAAACACATTAGAAGGCCAAATGGCTTTGGGGAGCCCTAGAAAGACAAATAATATTGAAAAAGACTGGGAACAAAGAGAACCCGGTTAAGCCTGGTGCGGTGAGAAGGGCGTTGTGAATATCACTGTTTGTGCTGACCTGTGCTACTTGTGATACCTCATCGACTGCTGCTGCATTGACTGCTGCTGGACTCGTGTGCCTAACGGGCTGAATCCTACAGCGGAGTATTTCTCCTTTAAGGAAGTTGGATACGCCCCTAAAGGAAGCACTAAGCAGGAAATATAAATGTTGCCCTGCCGCCCTTGCGGCGTTAAGCCTGGTGCGGTGAGAAGGGCGTTGTGTTTGTGCTGTTTGTCTGTTTGCTGGGGCTGCGCCAACTGACTATACGAGACTTGGGCAAAGCGGAGAAAGAAAACAGGATTTCAGCTGCTGAACTACTCCACCAGTTAAGGTAATCTGTGCCCTTTCTACACAGCACCATCTCCCCCCTTCTCTTGTGTCGGGTACTAAAGTGTGGAGGAAAGAGGCGAAGAGCGTGCGATCGTGCGGAGTAAGATCTTCATCCCCAGACCACTGCTGGAAAGTGAATGCCGGATGCCCTAAGGCTACCTTTGGCCAGAATCAAATAAACTTAAAGAAAATGCTCACATAGGCAATATAATGTTTGTGATGGTAACTGTGGAGTCTGGAACTCTTTCAACTGTCTTGACTGAGTGGGGTATACATAGGCTATGCTGCTCAACTGCCTTTGAAATTTGAATCGATTGTTTGGCTAATGGGGCTATTGCTTGTCCACTTGAAAGAAAACAAAAATACCTTGTGCAAATAGGTAATTTTCCTACGCATGGACAGTGACTGCGGAGTCCATAACTATTTGAACGTACTGTTGGAGTGTGGTGTGCATAGGCGCTGATGCTAATCTGCCTAGTAGCTATTGCAACCTCTACCGGATAAAGCCCACAAGGCAAAAACCTTGGAACAATTTAACTTGCTATAATTTGTTGCTCACTCTCTGGGGTGCATAGGAAATGCTACAAGGGAGCAAGTAAATATGAAGCTACGGAGTAAGCTGAAGGCGAAAAAAACAAAAATGCAAATGGTAACAGGGGTGGTGTAAAAAACATGGGAGAGGTTAGCACCCAAACCACTATTACCAAGGAAAACTAAATTACTGACTTCTTTGTGGGCATTCCTGGACAATCAGTGACTGTGGAGATCCATGGAGAACCTCAGATTGCCGAGGACAATTTAGGGGAAGCAATTTCGATTCCTGCTGACTAATAACTCACTACTCAATCTCTGCTACAGCCTGGAAGGGCAGATATCAAATCTTGAGCGGTCTACCCCTGTTGTCTCCCAAAGAATTACCCAATCCATTGAACAGGTCACATGCAAGGATGATATGCTATCTGTTGAGAGCGAAAATGTTGATTCCCCCCACTCAAACTGGGGGGTTGGCGATTGCTGGTAGACTGTCCTGGACCCCTAGGCTGAGTGCAATTGTGGATAGAACTAATACCTCCAACACTGATACTAAAGATCAGACTGATCTTACAGCTATGAGTACATTGACAAATTGTATCTGCACAACTTACACTAAGGATATGGAGGCACATAACACTGCAACAAGCTTTGCTCTAAAGATTCTATTAAAAGTGTCTCTTAATATAATATGTTTGATTGAAAAGAATGCTTTGGTGCTTAAACAGATAACTGCTGCTCAAGGAGGTCTAGTTAATCAAACGGAGGTTGTTCCCAAGGGCATACCCCTGTCTCAGAGCATACAGGAGAGAAAAGGCCTGGACAACCTAGAGTCCAGATTGGTGGAAATAATTGCCGTTGATACCTCTGATATGAGTGAGACATGTGGTCTCACTAAGAGGGAAACACAGAGAATTAAAAAGAAGGCACTAGAACATAAAGAACAAATAGCTGAGGCTGTAACCCTGAATATTAGTAAATCTCCTCCTAAACAACTCCCTTCGAAAAGGGCTCGTAAAAGAACAGCCAGAAAAGCAACCAAATTGGCAGTTAAGACTGGAAATCCTACCTCTTGGGTGTTGGGAGCGGGGCCACAAAAAGCTATGCCTTCCCCAAATAAGGTAATAATTGAATCCAGCTATAGTGACTCCCACTCAGACCATTCGAAGGCTGTGAGTGATAGTAGTATCTCATTGATTGACTCCCCTACCCTGAACCCGAGGAAAATAAAACCCTTGGAACTTTCAAGTAAAACTTGCCCTGGCCAGGCCATTATAGACCAGGATGGAGGTAACATGAGGAAACCTCCTAAAAAGAATTGTTCACCATTTCTGCAGGTTGGAAGAAGCTTAAGAAACCCATTAATAGATCTATACTGCTTGAAATTCTTCATTCACAAATAATACTTACAGTTGTAAAAAGCTGTACATTTAAGTTTGTGAACCCTCTTGGCAAAGATCTAACGGAAGTGCACTGCTACTCGGAGGCAGTAGTTTCCCTGATTAGAAGTGTGAAATCAGATATAAAGAAATATGGGTATGAAATAGATGCAGATGGGGGGCCAATGAAGCAAGCCAAATTCCAAGAACTGGCAAATGAAGAAAGGAACATAGCCAGTAACCCGGTAAATAAAAAATCAAAAGACGATCTAACTAAAGCGCACTGGGAATGGTTGTGTACCTTCCTCCCACAAATTTGTTCCCAATGTTGATCGCATTTGGCTATTGTTACGCTCACTTGACTCCCACGGAGGCGCTGGCCTGGTTCGCGGTGCTGTGACCTCTTCTAAGGTGATGCGCAGGGTTCGGAAGACGGACTGGACCGGGCCCCCAAATCTGGCTTGTCTGGCTCGCAGAAGTATCCTTCTTAGGGTCTGGAAGGACGAGCTCTCCATCCTGCTTCTGATGCAGGGGCGCGTTGGTATCCAGTTACTTCACTGGATTTTCGGATTGGTGAGAACCAAACTTGCTTGGCTTCCAGGTAAGTTTTTTGATAAGAGGTTCCCCTTGTGTCCATGCATTAATGTACTAATGCTAGTGTCTCTTTCCCCATAGGGGCCGGGGTACGGAATGCCGGGGAACAGGCACCGACCCGAGATGAGAGATGAAATCCTTGTAGAAATCAAGTAAGTCTTTAATGAGCGTTTTTTGGTAATGTCTTTTCATTCGCTCATTAACGTTGATGTGTCTTTTTCCCCTTAGGGGCCGGGGTCCGGAAATGCCAGGATGCGGCGCGGACCCGAAATGAAGAGGGAATGAATCAACAGGTAAGTCTTAACATGGAGATTTAGCTTTCCTTATTCCCTTCTATCTCTCACCTTTTGTTCTGGTCTTTTTCTCCCTAGGCGCTGGGGCGTGACTGCGAATCCGGATGATCGCTGCTGAACATGGAGGCGCCCTGTAAAGGTGAGTGGAATGCGGCGCTGCAGCGATCGACGCGATGAGCTTTTAAATTAAAGTCTTCCTTTTCAGGATTGTCGGCGAGATGTCTCCGGGATGCGGTAGTAGCAGGTAAGGACTTTTCCTTCTACTGTTCTCTTCTTCTCTTCCTTTGCAGGTGATCCAGGATGCTGGCAGGCGTGGCAGAAGTCAGGATGCAGGAGCAGACACGGTGAGCCTCCAGCTGCTAGATGCAGAACAACGCGAAGCACGTGTGGCTGTTCGGGTGGGGTTTAAATAGCCTTGGAAGAAGTTCCAGTTATGTATCCTTCCTCCAATCAGGTATGTATCCTTCCCCGACCACGCCTGGATGATAAATAAGTCCCACAGGTAAAGTAGTTCCTTTCAGGCCTCAAGGAGGCCGGGATCCTGCAGCATGGTCTGCATCAGGTAAGTGCACCCAAGCATTCCCATAATGAGCCTGGCGCCTATGGCGCCAGGACTGATGTCTTTTATGAGCCTGGCGCCATAGGCGCCAGGACACTGTCCAACGGGCCCCTATATGGGGTTGCTGGGTCCTTCCTTGGGGACAGGATGTCCCCTTTCGGGGACGCCGGGCTTGAACCGGCTCCCCGGGAGCGGGCATCATGACAGCACCCCCCCAAGGCTCCTCCCAAGGTTGTTCCCTCCGGGGGTTTTGGTTTGTCTGGGAAGAGTCGGTGGAATTTCCTGACTAATCGAGGTGCATGCACATGGTCGCTGGGTTCCCACGACCTCTCCTGAGGTCCGTACCCCTTCCAATCAATTAGGTAGAACAGTTTTGACCTAAACATTTTTGAGTCTAAAATGTTCTTCACTTCGAATTCGGGCTCCCCATCTATTAGAATAGGTTCTGGAGGTTTGAGTAGTCGGGTTCCGGGTACCACTGGTTTCAGAAGTGACACATGAAAAACAGGGTGAATTTGCATACTAGCTGGTAAATCAAGTTTAACAGCCACTGGGTTAATTATTGCCGTAATAGAATAAGGTCCCAGATATTTTGGGTTAAAAGTTCGAGGCCCTTTGAGTGGTAAATGTCTGGTTGCTAACCACACTCGATCCCCAATCTGATACGGAGGTGCTTCACTCCGATGTAGATCAGCATTCTCCTTGTATTTTCTCTTGGCTTGTTGTAAATGCGTAGTTGCCTCTTTGAAGGCTTGGGTAATTGTAGAATGCAGATGTTCTACTGCAGGCATTCCGAGGTTCTGAGGTGAGTCAAGGTTTGAGGTTCGAGGGTGATGCCCAAACAAAGTATAAAAAGGACTGTGGCCAGTTCCAGAGTGTACCGAATTATTATATGCGTATTCGGCTATCCAAAGAATGTCTTTCCAGTTGCTTTCAGATTGCTGTAACATACACCGTAAGTACTGTTCAAGGGTCTGATTTGTCCTCTCGGTCTGACCATCGGTCTGAGGGTGGTGACTGGTCGATAATCTTACGTCGATCTGCGCCATTTGACAACATTTGCGCCAGAAGTGGGAAATGAATTGGCTTCCCCGGTCAGAGATTAGTATAGATGGGAATCCATGTAGCCGAACAATATTTTCGAGGAATTCTTTGGCTAGGACAGAAGCTGAAGGTAAACCTTTCAAAGGAATAAAGTGGGCCATTTTGGAAAACAAATCCACAATTACCAGAATAGTATTGTACCCCGAACAAGGAGGCAGGTCCGTAATAAAATCCATTGCTAGGGTGTGCCAGGGTGCTGGTGGTATGTCTAGAGGTTGAAGGAGACCGGCTGGCCTTTTCTTTTGACTTTTATTTTGGGCGCAAACACCACAGGACATTACAAAAGATTTAACATATTTTCGCCAAGAGGTCCACCAAAATTGTCGTTTCACCTTTTCCTCTGTCTTGGCAATACCGGGGTGTCCCTCTATTAATGTATCATGATAACCGGAAATAACTAGTTTGTGTAATTCCTTATGTGGCAGGAATAAGCGTCCTTGGAAATAAGGTAAACCATTATCTATGGTAAAGTCTGATCCCTTTTGTATCCATTCCTGTAAGGTTGTAGGGTCCAGGAGTTGTTTCACTCTGGCTTGAATGTCTTCAAGCGTCTGTAACGAAGTCATGCCTAGAATCCTCTGTTCGGGAATTATTGGTACTGGTTCTGAGTTTGTATCAGATTCTCCCATTCCAATTCGGGATAAGGCGTCTGCTTTGCCATTTTGCAGCCAGGTCGATAGGTAATCACGAAATCAAATTCAGCGAAAAACAAAGCCCATCGGAGCTGCCGTGATGACTGAGCCTTGGCAGTTTTCAAATACTGTAAATTCCGGTGATCAGTGATCACTGTGATGGTATGTCGAGCGCCAAGCAGATAATGCCGCCAGGCTTTAAAAGCGGACTTAATGGCTAACAGTTCTTTGTCCGTGATTGCATAATTAACCTCGGGTGCCGAGAATTTTCTGGACCAAAATGCTACGGGATGCAGTTGGTTGGTTTCGGGATCTCTTTGGGACAGGACAGCTCCCATGGCTAGGCTGGATGCGTCAGTCTCGACAACATAAGGGAGATCTGGACGCGGGTGTTTCAATATAGGTGCAGAGGTAAACTTAGCTTTTAAATCCTGAAAGGCCTGCTCGGCTTCTTCAGACCATTCAAAACGTTTATTTTTCCTCAAGAGTGCAGTAATGGGTTGTACCACGCGTGAAAATTCCGGGATAAATCTGCGATAGAAATTGGCAAAGCCGAGCATGCTTTAAACCCCTTTTACTGAGCTAGGTGATGGCCATTTGAGGATGGCATCCACTTTTCTTGAGTCCATTCGGACTCCTTTGGGTGTCAGGATGAAACCTAGAAACTCGACTTCTGTGGTATGGAAAACACATTTCTCCAATTTAGCAAATAGTTTGTGTTGGCGCAGTTTTTCAAGTACTGCCCTGTTTTCTGTTTTCTGTGATCAGATTCCGAAGAGGAGTACACCAGAATGTCATCGATTTATACGACAACACAAACATCGATGAGTTCCCGAAGGACATCATTCATGAAGTATTGGAAGGCAGCCGGCGCGTTACACAATCCGAAAGGCATCACCTGGTACTCGAATAATCTGTATTTAGTACGGAAGGCAGTTTTCCATTCGTCGCCTTCTTTAACTCGTACTAGATGATAAGCCCCCCGGAGATCTAACTTGGTGTATATGCAAGCGTCCTTCACCTGGTCAAGGAGTTCAGGGATCAGAGGCAGAGGATAACGGTTTTTAACCGTTATCTGGTTCAATGCGCGGTAATCGATACAAGTTCTAAGGTCGCCTTCTTTTTTGAGCATGAAGAACAAAGCCGAGGATGCTGGGGACTTTGACGGGCGAATAAAACCATTAGCTAGGTATTGATCCAAATATTGTCTCAAATGCAGATTCTCAGGGTCGGTAAGGGCATAAATCCTGCTACAAGGGGGTTGTGCACCGGGCACCAGATCGATTTGGCAATCGTACGATCTGTGAGGAGGTAACGTGTTGGCCTGTTCCTTTTGGAAGACGTCCTGAAAGTCTTGGTATTCCGGAGGTAGTTGCATGGAGGCAGAGGTTACAGATGCTAGATTAATCTTCAGGTTTTCTGGGTAGCAGGTTTGTGTACAATCCAGGAAGGTTATTCTCTTAGCTCGCCAATCAATTTGAGGATTACGTGTCTCTAACCAAGGGATTCCAAGAATAACCTGAAACTGTGGAGCCTTGATTACATCAAACACAACACCCTCCCGATGGCCGTCGGGACCAATAAGAGTCACCTCAGTAGTGGAATGTGTTACCGGTCCAGAGGCAATTTCAGTTCCATCGACTGTGGTGATGACATCTTTGCTGGTTTTAGGACGGAGAGGGAGGTTAATCCTAGAGACCAATTCACGATCCACATAGTTTCCAATAGCCCCACTATCGATGTATGCCTTTATTGCATGCAACCGCTTAGGCTGTTCTGGATCTAGGAGAACCATTGGCACAATGAAATGCGAGGTCTAAGAGTTAGTTTTCAAGCTCGGCAAGCGGACCACTACACTTGTCGGGCGGAGTCGTTTCCCGAAACAGAGTCTTCATGATTTTTATCAGCGGCTCCTACCGCCTTTCGGGGCGGTTTTGCCGGGCAATCTCGTAGAAAGTGTCCAGAATTCCCACAATAAAGACATAATTTTAACTGCCGCCTCCTTTCACGTTCCTTTTGAGTTAAGGGTCCTTTAACCCCTCCAATTTGCATAGGCTCAGAGACATCAACTCCCTTGGGATTAGCATGGGTCTTGACCAACACCCGGGTCTCAAACCTGGATCGATCTGCTTTTCTGTTTTGAAGTCTGTGATCCAATTGGACCACCAAGTCTATATACTCTGTGCATTCTTGGGGCGGATTTACAACTTGGGCCAAGACATCTTTAAGTTCTCCGCGAAGGCCTCGATAAAACAATGTGACTCTTTTATCCTCTGGCCATCCCGTTTCCACAATTAGTCTATTAAAGGTTGCAATATAGGATAGGAGGTCCTGATTGCCCTGTCGCAGGGATAGAAGTTCGTCATCCAGAGCCTGCCCCTGAGAGTGTCGAGCAAATAACCTTTCCATGCTTGCTTGAAACCTTTGAAAATCACAGAGAATCGGGTCATCTTGAGTAACCGGTGGAACTGACCAATCGGCAGCGCAGCCGCTGAGATATGACAATACAAAGGCTACCTTGGTCTGATCATTAGGGAAGGCCCCAGGTCTGCATAGGAAGTGCAAACGACACTGATTCATGAATACGGCGAATCGTTTGGGTTCCCCAGCAAAGCATTCGGGTGGGGCCAGCGGCATGTTTCCAGGTATATTAATCTGCACAGGGTTACTGGAAACCACAGGAGCGGGGTTCCCTCCGGAACCGGGTAGAGGAGTTTGCCCAGCTTGACCTTGCAAAAGCTGTCTGGCCATGTCATCAGTTCTTTCCTTTGATATTATTAATGCCCTCCTGAAGGCATTAGTCTCTTGACGAGCGGCATGTACTTCGGCCCGTAATTCCCCCAGTAATTGGGCCAACTGATCAGTCTCAGAACTTTCCATAGCGCCTGGGTGGGAATTTGTAGGAAGGCTTCGCGTTCTGTTACGCTCATCTGACTCCCACGGAGGCGCTGGCCTGGTTCGCACTGCTGTGACCTCTTCTAAGGTGATGCGCAGGGTTCGGAAGACGGACTGGACCGGGCCCCCAAATCTGGCTTGTCTGGCTCGCAGAAGTATCCTTCTTAGGGTCTGGAAGGACAAGCTCTCCATCCTGCTTCTGATGCAGGGGCGCGTTGGTATCCAGTTACTTCACTGGATTTTCGGATTGGTGAGAACCAAACTTGCTTGGCTTCCAGGTAAGTTTTTTGATAAGAGGTTCCTCTTGTGTCCATGCATTAATGTACTAATGCTAGTGTCTCTTTCCCCATAGGGGCTGGGGTACGGAATGCCGGCGAACAGGCACCGACCCGAGATGAGAGATGAAATCCTTGTAGAAATCAGGTAAGTCTTTAATGAGCGTTTTTTGGTAATGTCTTTTCATTCGCTCATTAATGCTGATGTCTCTTTTTTCCCTTAGGGGCCGGGGTCCGGAAATGCCAGGATGCGGCGCGGACCCGAAATGAAGAGGGAATGAATCAACAGATAAGTCTTAACATGGAGATTTAGCTTTCCTTATTCCCTTCTATCTCTCACCTTTTGTTCTGGTCTTTTTCTCCCTAGGCGCTGGGGCGTGACCGCGAATCCGGATGATCGCTGCTGAACATGGCGGCGCCCTGTAAAGGTGAGTGGAATGCGGCGCTGCAGCGATCGACGCGATGAGCTTTTAAATTAAAGTCTTCCTTTTCAGGATTGTCGGCGAGATGTCTCCGGGATGCGGATTTAGCAGGTAAGGACTTTTCCTTCTTCTATTCTCTTCTTCTCTTCCTTTGCAGGTGATCCAGGATGCTGGCAGGCGTGGCAGAAGTCAGGATGCAGGAGCAGACACGGTGAGCGTCCAGCTGCTAGATGCAGAACAACGCGAAGCACGTGTGGCTGTTCGGGTGGGGTTTAAATAGCCTTGGAAGAAGTTCCAGGTATGTATCCTTCCTCCAATCAGGTATGTATCCTTCCCCGACCACGCCCGGATGATAAATTAGTCCCACAGGTAAAGTAGTTCCTTTCAGGCCTCAAGGAGGCCGGGATCCTGCAGCATGGTCTGCATCAGGTGAGTGCACCCAAGCATTCCCATAATGAGCCTGGCGCCTATGGCGCCAGGACTGATGTCTTTTATGAGCCTGGAGCCATAGGCGCCAGGACACTGTCCAAAGGGCCCCTATATGGGGTTGCTGGGTCCTTCCTTGGGGACTGGATGTCCGCTTTCGGGGACGCCGGGCTTGAACCGTCTCCCCCGGGAGCGGGCATCATGACAGCTATAGTCTCATGGAACACCCGGGGGCACAGCCATTTTACTGGATCCTCGGGTTCATATAAACTACTGGAGGGTAATGATGATGTGTTCTTACAGGAAACCTGGCTCCTTAATGAACCGGTTTATGATGGCTACACCACATATTGTAGGAGGGCGAAGAAGGGTGAAAAGGGAAGACCATTTGGTGGGCTAGTTACCCTTGTACAAAATAACTTCAAGTCTGAGAACTATACGGATATGGCAGGTATTGAAAATCTTTTGATTGTAAAGATTGGGATGGGAAATGGTCAAGAGCTACTGCTGGTAAATATATATGATTCGCCGGGCGATGATCACACACTAGATATACAACAAAATGTGTTTCAATGTATGTATGAAAAATCTTTGCTGCTGGTGAGTTAAGTGTGATACTGGAGGTGACTTAAACACCTCCCTGGCTGGCAAACAAATGACCAACGAGAGTAGGTCTGCTGCCATTAAAGCAGAAAGATCAAACTCTTTTCTAGAAGAAATTGACTTATGTTTGGTGAATAACCTGTGAAAGGGATCGAATTAAGTGATTTATACGTGAACAAATGATCGCTATAGATCAACTATAGACTACGTCTTTGTGAGCTCTGCATTGCTTAATACTGTGACCCAGTTTACTGTTAATCCCACCTTGTACAGTGATCACTCCCTTTTAAGATGTCTGATCAGTGTGAAGGTGGGTGAGTGTCCTCTGATGGGTAACATTGGTGAAGTAAACCTGCTGGGAAATGGGAATAGGCTGGGGTGGTCGGATCATAACCTGAGGAAAGCCTGCATCTGGAGTGAATCGTTCTTAATAAAGGACATGACTAAACTGACAGCTGATTAAATAGTTAATTGGATCTAGCTTTGCCTCCATGACATAATGCCCATTACTAGCAGGCTGTTCCCAAACTTGCTTAAAAAACTCCATTCTAAGCCTTTTGATAAGATAATCCATGTTGAAAAGAATAACATGAGAAAGGCAATTAAAGCCCTTGAAAATACTGTCCTTACTGGATCAACATTTGCACTTGCTAAGCATGAAGATAAAAAAATTCTTATATAAATTGGGTAATTAGATTCAGAGCCTCAAACAACAACATAAATTGGCAAAATATGGTGAAAATTCTTTTGGCGGGTGATTCTAAGAAACTTTGCGCAAATTCATTGGGCAACGTTAATTGGGATATTAACTGCTGTATTGATAATAAAACCTGGGTGCAATTCTTGGAAGAGAAGTTTAAAGGCACCTCTGCCCAGCTACATACGAAACCTATGAAAGGCTTTGCGGGTCATTCCGAGGTGGGTGGTAAGGGGTTACCGGCACCGGTAAGGATGCCGGTGCTGGTAACCCCTTACCGCCCTCTTCCGAGGTTCCCTAGCGTGACCCGCTGAAAACATCTGGTCAGACCAGACGTCCTTAACGGGTCCCGTTAGGGGACCAGGGAGCAAATAACGGGCCTGCTATTTGCGGGCCCGTTATTAGCACCTTACCCTTTCCCATTGAGCCCTACGGGGCCCGAATGGGGAATGGTATTCGGCATGGTGACTTACCGGGTCCGCATAGGTCGGAATGTCCCGGTAAATCCCCATTCCGCCTACCCGGACCCGAGTTTGGAGGCAGCCATGGTGCAAGAAGCACCATGGCTGCCTCCAAACTTGGAATGACCCCTTTGTGTTGCTGCAAGAGAATGTTATAACTATCATTAAGAAGCTTAGGACATCTAGGTCCCCCGGGCCCGGCTGGTTTATGCAATCTTATAATTAAGCAAAATGCGGAAATCGGGGCCGATATTTTGCTTATTATCTTTGGAAAAATCTTAGATAGAGGGGTGCTACCGACATTTTGGAATCCCTTGATTACCATACCTGTCTTCAAAAGTGGTAATCGAAATCTACCAGCAAATTACCGTCTGCTGGCCTTGACAGACGTACCGAGCAAGATATTCTGCACTTTGGTCTTGCAAGACATAAACAGGTGGATAAATGCCAATAATGTCCTGAACAAAGCCCAAACGGGATTTAGAAAAGGCTACTCTACAGCAGATAATATTCTGATTGTCAACACCTTGGTTGAACAGGCAATGGTCCCTGGGGAATTGCCCTTATATATCCTTTGTCGATTTCTCATCGGCATTTGACATGGTGAATAGAGGTTTACTATGGGATAAATTGAAATTTATGGGTATGCCTGAACACTTGCTGTACATGTGTATGCTGATTTATGAGAACACTACTCGGGTTGGATTGAATAATGCAGGCCTGATGTCTGACCCCATAGCAGTCAGGATGGGAGTAAGACAAGGCTT